>NC_041363.1:23758676-24358676 GCF_900634415.1 Cottoperca gobio | reverse complement strand
ATGATTACACAAACACACAGTTACTGCAAATACAGATAACATGAATACGTTTTCTCTTATGGTAAGCTGTTCCAAACCCAAACTAAATGCACACACTTAAACATGCCCTGTAGCTAAACCCTATTAACAATATTCAAACACTTTATTGATTACATGTATACTAGGCAATGGTTTGGACCTGACAATAAAAAGCCCAGCAACTACTCCACAGACACTTATTTACAATGCCAAAGAGTACAAATTGGTTACAAATGTTTGCCACAGATATTAAAAATGTATTTCATGTTGAGCAATATGAGAGCTTGTCACTCACATATCAGTGTCATCTCAGAAAAGCTTTGAATGTCCACAACAAAGCCTGCACTCAGCTTGTGTTGGCGTTATTTCGGGCCCCATAATGTCTATTCATCACAAAGGCTCTTAGCATATTTCCATATCATAAAACTTTGCACAGACAGCTCCGTTATGTGCGGCATTATACAGTAACTCAGACGTTTGGACATGTCAGCTGCAGAATAGATGGCACATTTTGGATCACCGACTGCGCAGCATGAAAAATGAATGAATAGCGTGGAAGCTGTGAGTAGTGGCGGTGGGCTACAGTCACTTAGAAGTGCAGCTGTAAAGATTGACAAGGCCCCCCTCACTTGTGTTTTCATTGCAGCGGACGCTTTTGATGTTTTATGGGAGAGGCCTCGCCTTGTTGTTGGAGTCTTTGCCGTGACAGCAGCGCGACGGCCTTGAAATACAGCTGGTGGGGGAGATTCTCCACGGAGAGCAGCAAATGGTGCTTCACCGGGAGCTAGCGGTCCCCCGGTGGCCCCCGCTGTCATCTGCCATCCTGACAGGCAGACAGAGAGGGAGATAGAGAGGGGAGAGGCAGCCGGGCTAAGTGACAGACACGCCAATGTGACCCAATCCACCAGAGGGAAGGCTTCATCACTGTCTTAAACGCCCTGATGTTCTCAGAGGCCAGAGACTGAGAGGATCGGGTCTGAGCCCGGGCTAACCTCGACCCACGGCCCCACCCCTGCTTATCAAACAGAGGCTGTGATGCATCACAGTGGCCAGAGATCAGCTCCAACAGGCTGAGGGGAGGGACAGACAAGCAGAGAGACACTGTGATACTGAGGATGATGTATGGCATCAAGCATAATGCTGCTGAACACACACTGAACTCAAAGGTCCTCTGGCTGCAGCAAAAACATCCACTATCACACACTGAAGAGTCTTTTAGTAACTTCATCCATTTTACAACCTGCGGTTATTCTATTAACATTTGCCCATTAACCATATTACTGTATACAAAATAGTGTCTGTTGCAATGCAAAACTCATAATACAGCCACAGTAGGTATAATACGTTGAACCATGAAGTCTAATACATATTTACAAGAAAGGATTAATACTACTAAATGTAGCATTCACTTAAAATTCACTAAAAATAAATAATAATAATTATATATATATATATATATATATACACTATATATACTGTATATACTGTACATATATATATATATATATATATACACTGTATATACTGTATATATGTACAGTATATACAGTATATATATAGTGTATATATATATACACTATATATATACTGTATATACTGTATATATATATATATACAGGATATGCAGTATATATATACACTATATATACAGTATATATACACACTATATATATATACTGTATATACAGTATATATATAGTGTATATATATATATACTGTATATATATACTGTATATATTGTACATATATATACAGTATATACAGTATATATATGTACAGTATATATATGTACAGTATATACAGTATATATATACAGTATATATATATATATATATACACTATATATATACAGTATATACAGTATATTTATATATATATATACTGTATATACTGTACATATATATACTGTATATACTGTATATATATGTACAGTATATACAGTATATATATATACACTATATATATACAGTATATACAGTATATTTATATATATATACTGTATATACTGTACATATATATACTGTATATACTGTATATATATATATACAGTATATGTATATATATATATACTGTACATATATATAAACAGTATATACAGTACATATACATACATACATATACTGTACATATACTGTATATCTATATATATATATACTGTATATACAGTATATATATAGTGTATATGCACAGTATATACAGTATATATATATATGTACAGTATATACAGTATATATATATATATACAGTATATATATAGTGTATATATATATATATATATATATATATACATATATATGTACAGTATATACAGTATATATATAGTGTATATATATATATACACTATATATATATACTGTATATACTGTACATATATATACAGGATATGCAGTATATATATACACTATATATACAGTATATATACACACTATATATACTGTATATACAGTATATATATATAGTGTATATATATACTGTATATATACTGTATATACTGTACATATATATACACTATATATATACTGTATATACTGTACATATATATACAGTATATACAGTATATATATGTACAGTATATACAGTATATATATACAGTATATATATATATACACTATATATATACAGTATATACAGTATATTTATATATATATACTGTATATACTGTACATATATATACTGTATATACTGTATATATATATATATATACAGTATATGTATATATATATATATACTGTACATATATATATATACAGTATATACAGTATATACAGTATATATATATATATACTGTATATACTGTACATATATATATATATATATATATATATATATATATATATATATAAACAGTATATACAGTACATATACATACATACATATACTGTACATATACTGTACATCTATATATATATATATACTGTATATACAGTATATATATAGTGTATATGTACAGTATATACAGTATATATATATATGTACAGTATATACAGTATATATATATATATATATATATATATATATATATATATATATATATATATATATATATAGTGGTTTTAAAAAGATGTATTTTTAAAACAACCTGTGAGATTGTTTGTTTTGCTCACTGTTAAGGTTTCATATCCACAGGTGTCAGCAATCAATAAAATGATATCATAAGAAAACTAAATTGATGGCAAAAACTTTATAAATAATATCCACCCTGTAAAGAAAACTAAAACAAAGAAAAGCCAACACAGTTTTCCTTTAAAGGGACATTTTGGTCAAATGTAGACATCAGGATCAGTTTACGAGTCATTTCTCAGCCTGTCAAAACTGTTTTTGACGTCCTCTATGGTTTTGGAGGGAGTTTTGTCAAGTCCTAAAAAATAAACCTGATCATGTCATTAGTGTTATATCAGATTAGATTGCATCTTGGGAGGTGTAGGATCCAGTGTGACTAACACAACTAACACACTGGAGTTATCTTGTGTACAGGGTTCCTACAGTTATGGCAAATTAGATATAAGACTTTTAAAGAAAACACTCAATATCAATTGCTGAGGGTTAGGGACAATTTAGCTTGCCCTGTTGCTGGCATCAGAGATGGGGTGGAGGTGTTGTACAGACAAGAGCAGAACAGAATTAGGAGATACCTGGCGTCTGTTGGCAGTTTCATGTTTCCCACTCTGCATGAGGGATTCCTCTGCCTTGATTCCCACCGTGCAGAGCTTGAAACACTTCTTGCACAGAATACATCAGTGCTCGTATACTTTGCGTGGTACCGGTTTCAGCCATCCCACAAAACCTTGTTTGAATAGCCAATATTCATTGAGTTTGCACTTCCTAGTGTCGTCGCTAGCCATCGGCATGACGTTAATGCGAGAGGCATTCAGTAAATCATTTAAAAATAGATGTTACCAAATATTATGCGATTTTAAATAACAATATCAGGGTACAACAAGATTAATACAATCCTACATCTCATGTCTGAGCAGATGTTTTGAATACCAATGAAGGCATTATTTTTAGATGAATGAATTCAGTGTCCTTCTATGGATCCACAGGAACCCTGTGTGTCCAACCCACAGCACTGATTGAATAGTTCACCTTCTGTCTGCATCACAGGGCTGAATACATTCTTTGCCCAACACAAACCCAAGAAATATGGCCAATATACTCTCAACTAAAAAGATAATCCAAATTACACACCATGGATGTATTACAACAACTCTATACCGTGTTCCAACTTGGCAATCTTTTCTTTCCAATACAAGTTGCCCGACACACAAGTGTTGTTTCTCTTTCATTAAAAAGCTGAATCTTCTAGTTTTAAGCCGTCGCTGCCTCCATTTCCTACACAATAAGTTTTCAGTTTGAAACCCTCAGTAGGTTAGCAGCTCTATATGTGAATAGACTGCACCCTGATCCCTCAGATGAACGCCTGAGGGGTAAAAATCCACTTGTGACAGTATCTCTTCATGTCCACAGCCCTGACCCCCCATGGTGATCCACCGGTGGGATGTATGTGAGATGTTCTGCCTCTGTAATTGCAGGAAAGTGCTTTTCAAGCCAGTTCAGTGGGTGTATCTGTCCCAGAGAGACACAAGTGGAGATCTTTTTATCCTCCCTCCTAGCACTTCTGGGACTTTTAAGAACACACAGTGCCGAGTTCAGCCGTCAACTGCAGCATCTCACTGAGGTCCCCAAACCAGAACCAAAGCACCTACGAGGCCAGTGAGCCTTCACACACTTCCCATCCTCTCCATCCATGACTCCTGGTACACTGGGAGCAATATGTAATTAAAAGGGGGCTTTAAATTGCCCCAAAGCATTAAAAATTGATCATTTTGGCAGCAAATGGAGCATCTCCCTGCTCATCTGCCTCCATCTTGTCCGGTCCTTGAAGGCTGGAGGCCCAGACAGATGCTCCTCCAGGAGGCGAGGGAGGTTTGTTTGTGCCTCAGGAGGAAGTGGATGTCTGTGACCGGCTGGAGCCTTTTTGAAGATTCCTTGAAGGTATTAAGTGAGAACATTGTCGCTGAAAGATGACACAGCAGTCCAAGAATGACAGGAATGTTAGTTAACTCAAAATGTATAACAACAACCCCATTAATGATAGTCTTTATTTAAGCAGATTGTCCTTAAAGAAATGAAGAGGTGTTTTGGATTGGGGACCAAGACAGTTGTACAGCAATAATGAATGAATAAAAAGTAGAATTTCTAAGTAATAAAACTTGCTCAGGTCAGTACACTCAGGGGGTTTGCTGCTACAGCCTCACTTCTTCTGCTATGAATAGTAGCTCATGGTCTAATGTCAGCTAAGTTTACATACATATTGTTGTACATGACTGTAACATAACAGTTTAATTTTAAAACCTCAAATTATAAAAAATAACTTTTTTGACTTTTTTGAATTGTGGGAAATTAAAGGTAATTCTATTTGCTATTATCTTACGATTGCCACTTACAGTTACAGTAGGACATTAAAAATAAGACATAAGGTAAGAGAACTGCCAATAATAATATCACAATACCTTTATGACCTTGTATTAAAACCCTGGCATTGGGTGTCCTAAAGGGCTCTTGGACATTAAAAAGTATGTTTTGTACTCCGTCTTGGTCGACATTTACTACAGTCTATAGCACTATAGTATTTATGGTTTGGACTTTATGTCTTTGATTTAACATATTGTCTTGTCCGTCTCTACTTTCTTCATTTTTCATTTGTCCTTTCTGTAAAACAGTTTCGAAAGGTGCTTTATAAATCATGTTTGCATTGCCAGCTTGTCGTGAAGGAGGCTAAATAACGCTCCAAAGTTTGGAAAAATGCCAACATTTTCTGATACCAAATCATAGCATGGGTTTTTCTACCGTGTTGCTCAAGGTCTTAATGTCTTAATGTAGTATTTTGGAGGGATCATTGATTTTTTAAATCAATTCTCGAGTGGTCAAAAATAGTTAAATCCCCAAATCTCTGTTACAAATGGTATCAACACAAGAATAGCAGAAACAACTTATGAGACATAGCAGAGCATGACAATGATCATCATATACTTCTATCATAATGTTGTAAGCCCTTATACACTCTAAACCTTCAACATTTGAATTGGTGCCTAACCAAAACACAATGTTTATTACAGATTTATGACTAGAAAAACTTGACATACAGTGCACTTCTTTGTGGCATATACTGTTGACCGGCTAGCATCCCCTAAAGATCCCTTGTTCCCCCTCAATCTCTGACAAACATGGGTCTAAAGGAGTAGAGAAGTGTAAGAGCTTTGAAAAAAGGTTAAACCACAGGAAACCCCACAAGGTTCCTTGAGGGACACCATCCTAAATTTCCCTCGGGATGAATAAAGTATCTGTCTGTCTGTCTGTCTGTCTGTCTGTCTGTCTGTCTGTCTGTCTGTCTGTCTACCTATCTATCTATCTATCTATCTATCTATCTATCTATCTATCTATCTATCTATCTATCTATCTATCTATCTATCACAAGGAGATCTCAAACCTAATCTACTTCTGTAAAGTTCTACCTAAAGGCAGTTTTGGGGATTTCTGTTGCCTTACAGGTGTTTATCAGTCTCCCTTTGAATCTTCGTGGTGAACCTTCACTTTCTACAGTGTGTCTTTATGGATCAACTACATCCAAACAGAAAACCACCAAATGAAGTGTGCTCCCTCTCCACCAATGAGAAGCAGCTGCTTGTGTACTCGTTGCAGGAAGGATAACCATATGAGCCCTGGCGTTTTCCCTCCACACTTATTACATTACCATGAGCTTAGTGGCGAGGGCACCACTGCATCATATACATGGCTATTACTTTGATTGTATGCAGGGTGTCTGACTGTGTGTGTGTGAGTGTGTGTGTGAAAAGGAGGAGGTCCCTGACTCCTTGGCAACCCCCGCCCCGCCCCCCCCCCCCCCCCAACATCTTTCTGCACACATACACACACTCTCTTGCACCCGGTGTCAGAGCCTTCTCCTGTCAGTAATTTGTTGCTAATCAGCTGTCAGCTCGGAAGCGATGATGAGGTGATCATCGTGGGCGGTGGAAGGTAATGGCCTTAAAAGTCACAGAGTCAATGTCAATGGGATCACTCGGATTCAATCAGGGGCGGCCCGATGAAGGATGGCGCCCGCTGACATTACCACTCATTTTGAGCCCAAGCATCTGGGCCCTAGTAAATAACCATCAGTGGGTGGGTCCGGGGGACAGGTCATTAGCCCTGAGAAAAATAAATATCTCCTCTCTTGTGAAGGCTGCAAGTCATTTAGCACAGACTAGGAAATTTCACCCTAGATTAAGTATGATGAGCCAATATCAGTCAGAGGAGAGGCCATACTGAGCAGGGGGCCCTGATGAGACGCAGGGAAATTTATACGCAGGCTTCAGCAAATGTAATATGATTTTAAAGGCGAGGAAGTGTGTTGGCACAGGGCTGGAAGGAGGGACAGGACCACTTGAAACTAGAGTTTGACTGATAGGGATTTTTAAGGGTTGATGTCTTTGGATTGAAGCTGCTGCTTTCTGCTGATATTCTACATTTTCAAATGTGCCCAAATTTAATGGCAGATATTGAAAAATATTTTGCGTTTATTTAACATCTGGCATACAAATTTGGCTTTGTTTAGAAATAATTAATACTTAAGAAAGTGTTAAACAATTTTCTTCAAGAAATAAAGTGAAAATAATTTTACACAACTGGAGTCAGAACCTGCAGTGTTTTAGAGGTAGGAGGCATGACTGCTTGATATTCAATAAGTAGCCAATATCAACCCCATTTTATCAGAAAACTAATACAACTGTTTGACATTTTCTTTTTAAGATTATTGTTTGGGCTTTTTATCCTTTACTGTGTTTGAGGCATGATATGTCTCTCACCAACAAATATCTTAATATTTCAATGTGAAAGTAAATCAAACATTAAGTAAACTAACTTGTAATCTAGCACTGGCTGTTGTGTTCAATTAAGAGATTATATGACAGAAGACCCTGTTCCTGTTGTTTTACGGATGAGCTGCTGCACTAGCTTATCTTGATGGAGCCAGAGCCAACACAAACCTATAAAAGTTCAGTTATATTTGGTTACATACTTGACTTGATGACACTTTACTTACTTTTGTTGGTTTTGAGTAGAGTTATAAAACTAATTTGATTTTACTGTGTAATAAAAAATGATATTAACCTAATCTATGGTATTACCAAAGGACAAATGAAGGAGAATTTGTACTATGCCTGACACTGTATGCTTTTGAATCTCTATTATGTGTCATCCTTTTGTTCACAGTGTCAAGTTTGGACTACAGTTGAAGGAGACTCTATCTCCTCTTCTAAAAGTCGTGCACACACTTCATCCAACTTGACTAATGTAAAGCCTTGCTGATGCACAAATGACCCTGGTGGCTTTGAACAGTCATCAATCCAATTAATAGGAGATGGCTCTGAATCCATTACAGCAAATATAATACAAACATTATTATATTAACCTCCAAATCTAGTCTAATTCTATCAACATAATTAATTTAATCCATTTGCAAAGTGCCGGTTTTATGAATAATTAATATCAACACTTTAAATATTAAATATTCATATTTGTTCATGTATCTCAATTGTGTTGGAACGCTACTGACGTGCTCTCAGTCAGCTGTGAGTGTGTGAGTGTCTGTGTGTGTGTGTGTGTGTGTGTGTGTGTGTGTGTGTACAGGACTGACCTCCCTAAAAACCTGACAGCATCAGTTCTTTCCACATATTTGAAAAACGTTATATGTTTATGATAAGGTGACAAAGCTCGTATGGATTTACAGTAAGATGTCTGTTGGGAGCAAAGGAGCAAATCAGGAGCAGCAGCAAAATGTTAACTTATTTCTTCTTCTTATTTATTTAATTAGTTATTTAAAAAAAACTGATTCTTATTATTTAAGGAGAATTACAGTTAATTTTCATATTGTGTCAAATTAAAAAAAATCATAGAGCACATAAAAAAATCTGTGTCTGTCTTTTTCATTTTATCTATCTATTCGATTTTATCTATTAAAACTGTAAGGGGTGCAATTTGGTGCTTTTGACTGGGATCCCCCAGGGCCTTAATATCTTGGCATTTTTAAAAAGCACTAATTAAAACAGAAACATAAAACAATGATATGAAGTAATTAGGAACACATTGATTGAGAAAGTGATAGAGAATAAAGAATGAGATACAACAACAAGTGCACCTCTGAGGTCTGCAGTTGGTAGGATTAAGGTTAAAGACCCATTTTCAAGACTGTTAAAATCCCTGTTTATTGTGGATGTGGTGCTAAAAACAGAGACAAATATGTGTCTTCAAATGTACCAACATCAGTGTTTTTGACATGAGTGAAAATCAGAGAGCATTTTCCAAAAGATATTGGCAGTAACTTTGATGCAAAAACATTCATACAGAAAATATTCGAAAGCCATTTTAAGTCAATCTCTGGTGTGTATGCATGTATCGACAGAGCAGTCAGACTGACTTTGATGGAGAAGAGTCCTCACAGTCGGGTTAATCAACTCTCTCTCTATCCCCCCTCCCTCCCACCTCCTGGGTCCTGGCCATATATCTCCTCCTGTTCTCTCGCCCGATGCCCAACACTCAGCAACTCTTGGCGAGGCATCATTAGGTATAATGTACTTACCCTCTCTCGCTCTCTTTCTCTCTCTCCCAGGGATATTTTGGAGTGGGGCGAGCGAGCTGACCTTACTGAAGGGCTCAGACAGTGCTGCCAACTTTGTCTGTCTCTCCCCCTCTCCATTTATACCCCCCCCCCCCCCCCACACACACACACACTCCCCTCATCTCCACAAGCGTTTGATGAGCACACATGGCAACTAACAGTGATTTACTATTGCAATGTTACAACTACCAATCAAAACTATGTTGTAACTCTTGTTATTGCCTTCATTAAGAACCAGCTTGAATCTGAAATACCCAAAGACTTTGCTGTGATCAGCTACTTAATTTATTTTTAATATACAATAGTTTTCTGTTGTTGCACTAAGCCAGTGCAGATGGGGATCATCCTTTCTTGTACTGTTACTTTAAAAGTATCAGGGAAACACTGTGTAGGGTTATGCTTTGGTGTATTTGATCTTCCATATAAGTATCTAAGAAGTAACTTACAGCTCCTCTGGATACAACACATGTGATTGATTGAGTTTAGACCTTAGTGGTTGTGTCCAAAGAGCTACACAAAGTATAAAGGAAAGAGGTAACTCTAAATTGAAGCTCTTTCCGCCCACTGTGATCCACCAAAACTGGTTGGGTTTCACAACGCCCTCAGCGTCATCTTGGTTTTTGGAACCAGAAGTGACACAAGAGGATGGAGCGAAGTATAACCAAATGCTGAACAAGATATTTTTAAGGCAACTAAAAACTTTACAATTCATTTTCATGAACTGAAAACACACTGTGAAAGAGTTAATGTTTAAGACTAAAACACGGACAACCCCCGAAACCTGTCAATCACAAGGTAGCCCCTCCCTAAAGCGTACGCTGCTTTATCGTCTGTTTTACTCTAAATGGGACCATCATTTACTAAATGAACATCATGTTGTATTGAAAAAGACTCGAAACTAGAGATAGAGCGCCTAAACTCCTTAGGAAAATGTTTAAATGAGTGAGAAATAAGGTCATTTTCTCACAGACTATAGACAATCAGACTTCTTTTTGCAAAAAGTGAAGTTGCCCCCTGCTCAACATTTGCAGCTTCAAGGCACTTCTGCATTGGCTTCACTTTTCAGATCCAGAAGTTGCCACTTGCACAAACCTGATGAGCTCTAGACTGGCTAAACACAACTGATTCAGCAAACCAGGTGTGGATAGGCTTTTCAGAGCCAAGCACCACTGGGTTAGGGTGTCATCTAGGGTGACATCAAATGATTGACAGATGGTCCCCTTCACTGAAATATAAACCATTCACACAACTGATTGTTCCAATACATCATTTGCTGCGATTAGGTTTGTTTCAGGTAAAAGTAAAAGTTGTCGGTGTCATATGTCGTACGGGGGGGAATCAATAGATTCAACTTGACTTATAAAACTAAATTGCTTTTTGTATAAATGTAAACTAAGAAATGGGACATGTTTTTGAGGCATGTTTTTATTTATTTATCTTAAACACCCAGTATTTGTTTACAAGGTTTGGGATTGAGAATGCAGAATTGGGAATCAGTTCAAAGTCAATATACAGCATGTGTTGTGGTTTTAGAGCTTTAGAGTTTTAACAGTTGTTGGAAGCTAAAACACAGTTAAGAGATATTGGATCAGACGACCAGAAACACAACTTCTAATGAAAGCTGCTGTCTGCTGGACTTTCGCCATTTCAATTTTGTTATTGTTGCTGTAAGTTTAGACTTAGAGTTTTGGCTTTGTGAAGCTACTAGTTTACCAAGTTCTAACTAGCCAACAACTAGGTGTGCTATAGGTGCCATGACCATGAACACTATAGTAATGAATAAGTATAAAAATGTAATCTTCTTTCTATTTCACGTTCATATTTTGACAAGAGTTCCTTTCTTTTACCAGTCAATGGTCAATTAGTTCAGTTGTTCCCTGAAATAGTTTGGATATTTGTCTCCGCACAAACAATGCAATTTGTTTTGTCTCCACAGCAAAAGTCCGACCTACTAAAAGTTTGTGGCGTTGCTTGATAAGACAGTTTTATTCTCATATAAAGCTTTGTCCCTGTGCAGCCTGAGTTGATTTAATCCTAAGGCACCTGCAAATAAACAAATACCCTCCTCCCAACGCTCTTCACCCTGCCATGTCCAGTGACAGAAGCAGGTGCTGGGTCCAGGTGGGCCTGCCAACACACGAGGCTGGCACAGACCAGCGGGCGGTCCGACCAGGCCAGGACTCCACACCAGGACTGATATCATACCTCCGACACAGCAAAACCTGTCGCCAAACCCCCTCCACAAAAAAGCACATAAAACACATATACTGACTGAGTGCTTTAAAAGGCAAACTGGGAGGGTGTGCATTTGTGGATGAGCAGATTGTTATGGTGAAATGATAAACTAGAGGGACAAATTAGCCCCGAGTTTGAATCAAAGTCTGTGTGCCTGCATTGTAGCCGATGAACCCTGCCTGGAAGACGATCATTAGTGAGTCAAATACCAGCACAAATGGCCGCCCGCGATAATGGCTGACATTCATCTATGTCTGAGTCTTGTCCAACTCGCCGCTTAACGCTCACACAACGAGGGAGCTGAACGAGTCTGACGGGTAAAAAAAACCAACCTTTATAGAGGAAAGACAGTCCAAAGTATGAACCAGTGCAGCTGATACACGTTAACATTTTATACTGATGTGGCCACTTAAAGTAACTGGAACTACTTCAGATTAACACGATTATTAAGTGACTTATCAGCCCAACATTACAAGCAAATAACGCTAGAAAGTGTTAAGATCTGAGCTGTAACATCCTGAAAATAGATTTAACAAAATATTCCTCTCATCGTAGAAGAATCATGTATGATGAAGTAGTGCAAAGGGAGGAAATAAAAGCTTGTTGCGTAACATTTTAACACTCACCCACTTTGGTGTGATCAATCAGGCGCCCGTGCACAGTCCATCCCTCTGCCCCCCCATCTGTTATTGCAAGTGCTGTCCATATAACAGGCGCCTGTCAATTTCGCCTGCTTTTTATTGACTCATCCTCTGAGCCACGGAAGGGTTTCGATCACAATTATCATTTTTTATGAATACATTTTCATGAATATATTAGCGTCCTCCCCACCACCACCACCCACCACACACATACACATACACATTTGGTGGAGTGTTGTTTTCTCACAGTTAATCAGTGGCCAGATAAATCAGAGGCCATATTTGCAGTCCATCTGCTGGGAAGGTGCAGTGGGCTCCAGACGCCATTCAAACATGCTGGACAATAACAGGAAGTGGAAAGACAGCACGCAGACGTTGCAGGCATCACACTTCACTGTTCACTATGTTCTGTCAATACAGATGTCAGGCCAAGACGATCTATTTATTTTTTCTGGAACAAAACACCGAGAAGTTTTTTGGTTCTTCATGTTGCAACTTGTGACAAGTTAAGATCTATTGATTTTCTTACTGGTTAATACTTTAAAGTCTCTGGGAGGCTGAAGCACTGGCAGAGTAGTACAGTACGCTTCCTGATGTTTCTGTTCCACCCGTGGATGTGTAAGGAGAACTGGACACAGTGTTGGAGCCTACACTCTGTTTAAGTTGTTCAGTGGCGCATGAAGCAAAATAAAGTTTGACTTTACATCTTTATGCCCATAGAGCAATCGCACTAGCTTTAACCTCACGTCCCAGCCGCTCGGTCACCGGCCCATTCAAGGAAGGAATGGAGGAAAGAAAATAACTCTGGATTCGGCTATTAGTGCATTTTACCTAATGATTCAAATAAGCACTATTCAAGTGGGAAGATGATTTAACAACAAACAAATGATCCCCTGATTTACAGATGTCTCTTTCTCAATGTAAGCCGTTTAAGCCCAATGGCATCAAGAGACGTTTGGCCACTATGTTAAATTAAAAAGGGTCTTGCTGCAGTCTCGCAGACGACCCACTTCACTACACTAAAGTCCCCCTTCACCCCCCCTGAGATCTTCAGAGCCCTGCGCTCGTCCTGGGGGCTCGGTTACACCCATCAGCGTACCAGAATCCCCAAACTTCCTCCTTACTCACAACTGATGTTCAAATTGAGACTGTAACTTTCACAAGAGAAAACACCATTACCACCTTCTTCTTACTGACTTTAGGTCTCTTCTCTTCTTTGTGCTACTCTTCCACTATATTTAAGCATTAACATTATCCTGTAAAATATCACGTGTGGGTCCTTTTCTGCAATATATTCTCAAACCTCAAATTCTTTTTCAGGTGCAAAGCAACTCATGAAATTCACAAACCTTTTGGTGAGTTTCATGAGTTGCTTAGGAATAATGATAAATTATTAAAAAAGAAATAAGACTTGTAGGCACCAGACTTTCCCACCTGCACTGAAACAAATATTCTAAATAAATACAAAAAGCATTTAGTTGGTTGTCCACTAAGCTTTTAGGTATTTTTGATTTACAGACATTTACTGTATTTATATACAGTAAACTTTGCTAACAGACAAATAGACAGAAGTACAAAATAACCTATTTCTAACCTTATTCAGACATATGAAAGAAAAAAAGGGTGACAAGAGAAGAAGAACTAGACAACCAGGGAGTCGGACAGGGCATCGTCGCTTAAAATAAAAGAGCACCTCCACCGGTGAGTCTCTGAAACTCTGAATAAAGACCAAAACGGTAGCCGGGTGCTTTGTTATTCCAGATGGCTTTATGGGTCATGAAAGAGTGATTCACGCGTCACTTTAAAAGTGCTTGTCGCTGGCCTGCCGTCTAACCGCTCCTCTCCTTAAAAACCGGGAAGCACCCCATCAATTATTTGCTAAGCAGCCATACTGAAGATCTCACTTTGAACAGTGTGTGGGGACGGCAGCCCTGTCAGCGTGATGATAGATGCACTGGAGGCTCACGCTGCCCCAGCACGCCTCTCTGAGGGTCGGCAGCTGTACAAAGTCTGTGTGTGTGTGTGTGTGTGTGTGTGTGTGTGTGTGTGTGTATGTGTGTGTGTGTGTGTGTGTGTGTGCAGAAAAGCAACACACACACACACACACAGCAAGACACACAGACTTGCACGCCCTCAACACCCAGGGATGCGAGCTCAAACACACCTGCACTTATGCAAAGCAACATTTGCATAAACATCTTGTCATATACACACATGCTGACACACACACACACACACACACACACACACACACACACACACACACACACACACGATGTAGGAAAACCAAAAATAAGCAGTGGAACATAACTAAGTGCATTTTACGAGGTGAGGTACTTTCCTTGATAGTTTTCACTCTATGCTGTTATACTCCTACTCCCCAACTTTTTAGATGTACAGTAAATATTGTACTTTTACATTTTTGTTAATAAGCTTTTCCCTCAGAGCTGTGGACAGGCTGCTGAACCCATAACCCTCCCGTCCCCCCTCCAAATAAACTAACACTTTTTATATTTATATATATATATATATATACTTATATATATATATACTTATATATATGTATATATATATGTATATATATATCCTCTCTTTCTCTCTCTGTCTCTATATATATAACGCAAAAAATAAATAAATAAATATATATATATAAGATTATCTAATAATTAAATACCGTAACACTGCATTCTGCATAGTTAGCTTTGCCACTTTGAGTACATTTTGTTGTCAATGTACTTTTACTTAAGTAAAACTTTGAATATTTGAATTACTTTGATACTTTGATGGTATTGTAATTCTCACTTGAATAAATTATTTGAATACTTCTTCAACTACTGATAAAAATATATGAAGCCCGTACACACAAAGACACTTAAATGCTTGCAGACAAAGTTCACACAGCACAAGTTCATTAAAAAGAAACAAAACTACAACCAGAAGAACATCACAATAAGAAATGTGGCTTTGATTTGTAAATCATCTTAACTCTGCACAGCTGCAAACCCACCAGAGCCTGTTCTGCTAATTACACCGTTTGCCACTTTAATGTCCAATGTAGCCATTGAGGATTCAATCAGGTCTGTGGAGAATTAATAGAGCGTTAATCAACATGCGCTAATTAGCTAATAATGTGTTAATTAAATCAGGTATTTAAAGTTCTGAGACGTGTAATGATTATTCTACCGTACACGTGTCACTTACTGTGGAGCTTTGTCTGTGCCTGCATGTTGTCGTATGGAGTCGCATACAGTCAATACAAATGTCATGGTGTTGGTTCATTCCGACCCTCGTTGCTCCGTTGGGGTTTCCCTCTTTGCACCATTGTTATCCCCCCCCCACCCGACTCCTGACCCACCTCCAACCTAAACGAGTCTAATTTTTTCTCCCCTGTGATCAGCTGTGACAAATTTACACGGAAAAAAACGATTTTGGATCAATGTCGCCGTTTAGGCCGCCATACGCCGCACGCTCAGCCAACGTTCATAGATCTTACTGAGCGAGATGGAAAATGGCGGAAAGCCAATAGCTGAGCTCGTCTTTAAAGGTCCAGATCAGTGAATTACTTTGACAGTGTGGAGCCCGTCCAGGTGCTCTTAATGTGAAATCAATACTCCCTCTCCCACTTACCAGTGTAAAACGCTTGACCTGAGGATTGACTTTTTTTGTTTTTGACCCCTCTCCTTGTCTTCTAAGGAATGGGTCCGTAAGTTTGAGGACAGCTCTTATTTTTGTGGCGATACACATATTGCTGAGGCTGCTGTTCCTGTTATATCAGGCGCTGTAGGGCCTTGGCTCTGGCTACTCCGGCATCAACCTCACTCCAACCTTGCAGCCCGGACCTCTACCTAACTTGCACATCGAAAACAGCACATACCAAAGTGCCGTAAAAGTTCATTTGTAAAGTGCACATTTAAAGGTGGACATCTCATGATCATCATGTGCAGCTATAACAGCTTCTACTCCTCTGGTTTCAGACTTTCCACCTGATTGTATAACCTGGCTGCAGGGATTTGCTCCCCTTCAGCCACAACAGCATTAATGAGGTCCAACACAGATGTTGGGATGTTAGATAAGCCTGGCTCACCGTTCCTTGTTCCAGTTGATCCCAAAGGTGTTGGTGTTGGTGTTACTCACTCTCCAAAATAATAAGGTTTAGGTGAAAATGCACAATGCAGTAGTGAGCATACGACTGGATGAATGAGACTTGGATTATTAAAGAAGTTGTGTGAGAGTTTGTAAACGGATGTTTTGACATTTACTTCAATTCATCAAGACTTTTCTCAGTTTTGTTATTCTTCAAAAAAACAAAGTTTTCTTCAAGAGTTCAAGGTAACACAGGGGGTTTAATTTGTGTGAAGTATTCCTTTAATAAATAAACTACAGGCTCGTATACGCGCTGCATTTGCATCACAATGTGAACAAATGTGGACAAAATGTAGAACCAGTAAATTTAGTAACCCGGGATCCAACTCACTTGGATATGAATGTAAATAACTAGTGCACAGTCCAGGTGTGGTTATTGTATAGGCCTGTACTCAGGTTTCTCAAAGTTAAAAAGTTGGCCCACTGATAAAACAAATCACAAAATGATTTTCATATGCCACCTCAGTTTGTATTTCAAATACTACAAGATTTGATTTCACGCAACTTTGCCCAAAATCAAGATAATTTTTTCAACAGATCAGCTGTTTGCTTGACAGTAAAACCTCGCACGAGGTGAACTGTGAGACATAACAACACCATGCGATATGAAAAATCTGCTTAAAATCAATTGTAGATTTCTTCCTGTTCTCGTTCACATCTCTCCTGGTGGATCATGTTTTAATAAACCCTCCGTACGTCCTCTTCACCCCCACCATGTCACAGTCTCCTCCTCCTGTCTGTCCCCACGCTCACAGTCACCTCACCTTAAAAGGAGGAGGCCACAGATCAATACGTTTGATGGGGAGGCAATAAGCAGCCCTATTAAGTGACAAAGGTTTACTCTGTAACAGCTGGGCTGGCGCGGGAGCCGAGCTTGTCTGACTAATGAATCGTGAAACAATCAGGCAGTAGCCATTTGTGTTTAGATCTGTAAATATGGCGCGGTACAAGTGCCAGACCATCGCTGGCACTCCAGCTGGGGCCACAGATGGTCTGGATTGGAGGCGAGGCGCAGGCAAACCGTTAGCTCCTCCGGCCCACACTGCACCGCACCTCCTCTGTCTCTGAGTGACAACTTCACTTTCGCGCTAACTTAGCCCGCCTGCCCCACATTGGGAGCCAGGATTTGGTAAAAGAAAAAGAAAAAAAGATGAAAAAAAACCTGACAGCTCCTGAATGGGAGCCCAGCCGATGAGCAGTCTTGCTGCAATACGGCAGAGGGAACCAGGGGGAGTAGAGAGCCAGGCGAAAGAGAAGAGCAATGATGATCCTGCTATTTAAAGACATGATCAACCTAATTAACCTTGGGATGCCAATGACTAATTCTGAGGTGGCTGGTCCACCACGAGAGTGGCAAGGTGGAGGCCTCATAAATCTTACTAATAAGAAGTAGCTTCTCAAATAGGAGGAACATGGGTGCACAGACGGGTCATTATTTGGAAGAGGGTTGAGAATACTGTATGTGGTGTTCTTATCAGTGAGGCTGGGGAAGGAGGCGGCGGGTAATGTGGCAGAGATGGGCTGTAATTCACCCGGTGACAGATGAGTAAATACCAAAACATTCGAATAGACAAATAGGAATTCATTTCAAAGACTTTTTGTCATTTGCCCGCACAAATGATTGAAATAGAGACAGAATATATTCTTCAGTTGCCGCAATGAGAGGGGAGGGGGGGGGGGGCGTCCTTGAAGATAGAGCTATGGAAGAGATGAAAGGTTTATTTAATCTATTCTCGAGGTAAAATGATCTTACAGCGTTTTGCTCCTCACATTTGGTGCAGTGAATGTGGAAGCGGTACGAAGCCATTACAATGCCCTCAAGTCTATTAAACTGAATGACAGACGTTGTTTACAACCCCAACTGCTTCTGCAACCGCACCATTATCGCTGCATACTGATGCAAGCGCCAGCAGCAGGATTGGCTGTCATCACAAAAGGACGGCAGAGCGTCTTAAAGAAACATTTATCAGCGTTTATGAAGGATTTGTAACCCGCTAATCATTGGATGGCACGTTACTTTCATTACTTCCACCAGCATATTGGCCTGTGAATGCTGCACATTCAGAAATGGTCCATTTTTAACAATATGCCGGCCGATTAAAACACAATACACTGATGTCAGTAACAAACCTAGAATAGAATATTACTTCCAAATATAATGTTTGTCTCAATCCTAATCTGTTCTTTGTATTTTATATACATATAGGAGGATGTGTGTCATGTCATGTCTAAATAAAGAAGCTAAATAAAGTTGCAAACGTTACTACAACAGTGAAACATCCTTTATGATTGTTTTAATAGTTTTAAGACAGTGAAATAAAAATAAATTGTTTCCGGTTTTCTTCCTGTGCCTGCATTAATTATTCAGGTATGTCATCGTACATGTCAAATATATGTAATAAAAGATATAAATCTGCAACAGAACAATTGTGTTGTCTGCTCCCCTGTTTGGATGGCAGTTCATTAGCGTAATATCTAAAAAAAACAATAAGTGATTTGTCTTTGGTGCAAACCCTTGAAGCTGTTAATAGAATAACTTTTTATTTTTATCCATGGTCTTTTTTATTCAAGTTTCCAATAAACACAGATTATATCAATTCAGGATACATTATATCCATCAAAATATATATAAATGAATACACATACATATATACATGTACATGTATGCATACAGATAAAACCCCCCTCGAAAAATGATTAAAAACCAGAAGAAACTAAATTATATTTATAATAATAATAACAATAATAATAATAAATAAAAAGGGGGAAAAAGAAATTAGGCAAATGTATCTGATAATTGTTGATCACTTGTGAACTCTTTTCATACAAACATAACCCACAGCATTCTCTATCCCTAAATGTTCATATTGTGCCCAAACAACTGTGCAGCCTTAGTGTTCAGTTTGAATTAAAATGAGTGCTTGAGTTCATTCTGCATTTTAAACGCCCTGTTTGTTGTTACATATCGCTTTAAAAGCTCACATATGAAAGTCGTGTTTGCTGGATCTGTGGCGGTCACTTCCATTCAACTAACATGAGCCACATTGGAAGGTGTGTTTAAAATTGCATCTATCTTAAATCACTTTTAAGATCCTTCTCATGACACGATTACATTACTTTGTCAAACCCATTTACCTCTTACATCAGTGCAGCTTTTACAATAATGACACCCAATTGACATTCAGATGTTCTCCTTAAACACAACCCAGTCAGCTCCAGTGTCTGGATGTTCTGCTCTGTCATGTGCTGGAGGGATATTTATGGGCATCTAAATGTGCAGAGCCTTTGTTTCACAGTGGTAATAATGCCAGACCAGACCTAGTGTCCTTGTCCCCTCAGTCCTGTGAATAGGAACCTAGGCAATGGAACTTTTTGCGCAACGTTAACTGTCACGACCCGCGGCGGCGGCTGGAAATGGCTTAACTAAACTGTCAGATCTAATAAAGCCAATAAAGGGATCAGATAAATGTTTATTACATAGTGGGAAAAGATCATTTCTGGACAGAAATTGAGGATGACCTTTCCGGATAATTCCTCGCTGTCCCCCCCCCCTCCCTTCCTTCTGCCGGATAAATCACCGGGTCCCTTTTGTTTCACGGCTGATGGAGCCCTGCTGACGTGGGATTGTTAAAACCACACTTGCTCTTCTTTCTTTGTCTCCCCAATTACAGGAGCCCTCTGAGTCTGAATGCCACTTCAACGTGCAGACAGGGGCGGGCTGCTGTGCTCCTGCTGCTACAACACATCATATCAGATAACAATGTTACGTCACATAATATAATACCCGAGTCTAAATGCAGATACAGCCTTTTCTGTTGAACTTCGACGTTCAGAACATTTGACTTAAAAGCAGTCCTGTTTTGGTCAAATAAATCTTAATTAGGTTCTTCTGGATACATTTGTAAAATAAATGAATGCAACATGTATGCAATATGAAAAACAACTTTTACAACTTTATTATACTATAGAAGAGTTATCATTCAACTCGAAATAATAAGATACACGCTCTTGTTAAACAAAATATAGCAAGCCCCAATGAAAGTGCACATATACTGGTATATTTAAAGAGATTAACGGTTGGTAACATATTTACTTATTGCTGTGTACATGGTTATCTGAGAATTCATTCTTTTGTCAGGCAGTAAAACAAGCTGAGAACACAACACTGACGTATACGTTATTATTTCATACAGTTGTTTTTACCTTCGCCAAGGAGGTTATGTGTTCGGCTCGGTTTGTCTGTCAGCAGGATTATGCAAAACTAGGATTAAATATCCTGAAACTCGCTAAGAAAGAACCAAGAAAGCCAAGGAAGCACCCATTAAACTGTTGAGCAGATCACTGGGAGGACAAATGTTTCCATTAACATTGCGAGACGGTAAACTTCTGATGCATTCATGTGGTGTCTGAATGATCTGAGAAAAATCACGTGAACGCCCCCTCGAGTCAGGACAACAACTAGGAAACAGATATAAACGTGTCGTTTAAATCACAACACATCTTCTTCGTGGCGTCCATGTTGTTTCCACATTACGACTTAAAGCTCACAAACACACCAAAGTCGGAAAAGAACGACATGGCGGAAGTCTATTACCAATTCTGCCAAGTAAAGTCCAAGTTAACAAAGTGAAAAAGCATAAGCTCAGTGTTCATTATTAATGTGGAGGGGGGAGGTCTTATAGTTCAAACCAATGTAAAATTTAAGCCTTACACAGAAAACCTGTAACACTCATCAAATATGGATGACGACACCTACCCACGAGCACCTGCAGCTCACGGGTTCACATCAACAGATGTGGCGTGATGAGATCAGGTTAGGGGGTGTTTGAAGATGCTTCCTTACGGCCCCATCCCCTCTATTTTCCACTCAGAAACCCCCTCCCTCCTCCCCCCGCCCCTCCTTGGCCTGTCCTCTGAGCTACATGTGGCGTGGCTGCCTACTGCTTCCTGTGACAAGCCAAGCTGTCCGCTGACCACTTCATTTTTGATGTTGGCAGGCGAAACTCGAGCAGTGTGAAACCAATGTGTGTGTGTGTCCACGGACGCGCGCAAACACACACACACGTGCACACACACTGGGTTCAAGGGAACATCATCCAAGAAGAAGAAGAGTTTCCAAATGACCAAACACAGGCTGCTTGATGAGTGTTTGCTTCGCCTCTTCTTTGTTTTCTCTTCATCTCAGAAGTCCATCATCGTATCCCTGTTTATCTTTCTTTCCCTTTCTTTCTTCTCCTTCTTTGTATTGATATTGATATTTCTGTCTGTCTTGGCTGTTGTTTTTCCTCTTTGTTTAAGTTATTTTCTGTCCTGCTTCCCTTTCTTCTACTTACTTTAAGAGCTTACTTTCTCTTTGCGTTGTCTTTCTGTCCTTGGTCTTTCTCTTTCTCTTTAATGCCCATCCTTAGTGTTAGTGTTTTTGCTCTGTCCTTATATTGTTTCTTTCCTCCTTTCTTTCATTCTTCCTTGATCTCTCTGTTTCACTAATTGTTTTTATTTTTGTTGTTTTCTGTTTCCTTTTTTCTTGCTTCAGTCCTTCCAGTCTTGTGTTTCTTTGAATCCCTGAGTACAGTATTTTAATGCTGCCCATCCATACCCAAAGTGAGTATAATGCTTTGATTATTGTTTTTCTCTGACTGTGTAGTGTCTGTCCTTCTTTTTCTAACTTTATATTGTCTCTTTTCTTTTATCCTTGTACTACATTTTTTCTTTCTGTCTCTGGTTGTTTTTTCTGTTTCTGTCCTTTCGTCTAATTTGTGTGTCGTACTTTTCTACTTTTGTTTCTGTCTATGTCTGTCTTGTTTCATTTTTGGTCCTGTCTTGCTTTAGTTTCACTTCCTTTACGTTTTTTTCCCGATGAGTATTTCATACATGATCCTGGCCGTCCATGGACTGAGTGGAATACCGCTGGAAACACCTTTGTCATGTAAAACCATTAAATTCTGCATTTTAACCTGAGTCGAGGGTTTACATGCACCTCTATGGGTTACCAGTGAACATATACTAAATTATACACCATGTTCCCCTACTTCTTCAGCTTTTATAAACCTTTAAAAAACCCATTGGATTATATTTGTCACAAAGCTGAAAACAAATCTCACGAAAAGACATTTGGAGATAAATGTTTTTTTATAAACATTACAAAACTGAATGTTTTACGTCTTCTTCTTAAACTCGCTCTGTCACTGTGTAAAATCAAACAGATCCTTTATTTCTCTTGGTAATTCCTCGTGTTTAGCTCCGCTCTGTCTCCTGTAGAAGACATCATGTACTACTCAGGACACCTGCATGTACCCCATTCTCTATATCAGAGTAATAGAGTAATAGACTGATGTAAGCCTAAAAACATGTCAAGGCCCCTATTTTAGGTCAGATACACATTAGATGTTGGGGTCAGGATAAGAGGCTTTGATCGGTGGTACCATGCTGGGTTCAAGAGCTGTGTGTGTGTGTGTGTGTGTGTGTGTGTGTGTGTGTGTGTGTGTGTGTGTGTGTGTGTGTGTGTGGTCATAGCTATAGAGTGAGAGTGTATGAGGCAGGAGGGCCTCACCCAGCCCATTAGATGTGCGCACTGGCCTGTGAGATGTTGTATCACTTTAATTAGCGGGGGGCTGTGGGCCACGGCAGCGTGAGGAGATGGGGAGAAGGTTGATTGTGTTTTAGTCATTGCCTAAAGCCACGGACACCCCCCCCCTGCCCCCGACCCCTCCTCACCCTCCAACCCCCTCCTCCCATCCTGCATGTAAAAAGTTTGGTCAAGCTTGGCTTCCTCTCTGGGCCTTTTGTCAAAGTGGCTGATGAGAAGACGGCCATTGTTTTGTTTCAACGATCTCGTTCTTTTAGTCTCGTGGTTGGGGAAATTATATGTTCAATTGTAATATTTTAATTGACACTGGCATGAAAATATCCCTTCTTCCTTTTCAACCTCACAACATCTCCTTTAATTGCAGCCACATTTCCATATTAGCTGATCTGTAAAACCATTCATTTAGCCATTCTGCCTCAGGCCTCATCTGAATTTGAGAAAACCGGGCAAACTTAAATGCTGTCACACCGTCTGAATAAATTGCAAAATAATGAACATTTTAGATAACTACAGTGGATCAGAGCACGCTGAATACACCCTGGCAATGAGCCAGCCCCTGCAGACGGTCAGAGATGGAGCCATAGAGAGCAGGAATGGGGATTCTGGGTAATTGGACTCATTGTCCCATTGTAGAAGCTAATGAAGTGATGCAACTGAAAGGATCCTTCTTTGCGATTGTCTTAAAAGTAATTCAGCAGCTTGTAGCATTAGACAGTTTATATGAATAACAATATTTAACATTTATTTTGTGAAAACAAAATAGGATTTGATGCAAAATAGTTTCAAATTAAATGAAGCAGAAAATGTAAACAAATTCTCTTCATGTTCGGTAAGGACTCAGCATGCACCCTGCAGCGAGCTCATTTATGTTGCAGAACAAATTGCATGTAAGGATTTTTCTCAATGTTATTTCTACATCCCACATTCTACAAATTGTTAAAATAATGAACAAATGTACCACAAAACGAAACATTGTGATTGTTTTTAAAGTGATAGTATTGCATACTTTTTTGGTTGAGAAAATAATAAGAAAACATGTAATAAAAGGAATTATTTTAAATTTTTGTGGGTTTTTTTCTTTCCGCATGCATTTTTAACACCAAGCTAAATATAGTAAACTTCTTCCCCCAAAAAACAAAAGCAGCTTTCATTGTAAAGTGACTGAGTCCTCACCCTGGCAGTAGCATGCTGTAATACATGTTGCAATGATTTCCTTTCAGAGGTCATGTTTAAAAAATACAAGTACGCACCAGGAAACACTGAAGATTGATGTCAGAGGTGAAAATCATTGGACAATAGATTCCTAATGGCCAGTGTCACATCCCATGTTTCTCTCTCTGTTAAAGGTGCAGGGATGTGGGATTGGATGGGAAATGGGGGGTGGAAATGTGGGGGGGGGTTTGATGGTGGGCGGTGCTGCGGCTCTTTATTGCTATCATAAAAGTTTACACGACCGCCATCTCTTACAATCCATATTGACAGGGCTTTTCAGAGAAAAGCTTCCCAAAGCGCAGGAAAGGAAAAGAGAGGGCCATATCATCAGACTTAGGTGCAACATCCCCTTGTAATAGGCCAAGGAAAATATAGACCTATGGAAAATGAAATGAGGCATGAATGACTATAAGCGTGAAGACAATTACACCCTTCGGAAATCGTATATTTGTGAAGATAATTTCTGGAGGAGTCTGCGTGCTCGGGCCGGTGGGGTTACAGTATCTTCTCTATGCTTGAACTCTCCTTGAACCTACGGGATAACCGTTGCTGGAGTGGGACGTGGTTATCTGCCCCTGCATCTGGTTATTTTACCTCCAATTTGCTGCCTAATGCCACAATTACCCTGATCTATGGCTCAAGTCACCCCTATAATGGCTCAGTGTCAAAATCAGCACATTTGCAGACGCAAGGGCCTGAGAGGAAGTCTGACTTTGCTCCATTGACGGCTTGATTGATTTGGGAACTACTTTGCTCCGTGACAGGCCAGATGAACCAGAGGTTAAGGGCAAACCAAATAACTTGATAAAACTGAAATAAAAAAGGCTACAGTCTCCTTTAAAAACGTCACAATGATAATAATATTCCGATGTATTAGACTGATTGTGGCTATTGAAACTATAAAACATAGAAGAGAATGAGATTAAAACCTGAATCCCTTCACTTTCTCTCCCTCTATTTTCTCCGCTAATGACTGAAATTACACAGATTTCTTTACTCATTCTCTCGAGTGTCTCAGTTTAATATAGAGCATCATCATACATCATCATTTTAAAGGGTTACAGAGATGTTTGTCTCCACCTCTTATCATGCATCATCTCTATTGGTTATTTGTAATTAGGGAGGAAGGATTCAGGACACGTTTAAACTGTAGGTTCAAACAGTTGGCCTGTACAGCTGTAAAGCTCACTACGTACCAGAATAAATATATAAACAAATCAAATGGAGAGACAACTTCTTAGGGCCAAAAATGTCAAATCTGGCTAGCACCTAGCATGTTAGCATGTCGACTTACTTACAGTGAGAATGCCGTACAATCTGTGGACCGTTGGATGGACGCAGAGGGACCGGCATCACCATAGAGCCACATGAATAAATACAAATAAATCCACTTGCAGTATTGTGATTTCTAACGTTTTCTAATTCTGCTTTAACTGTAAAATTTGATTATCAGAAATCCACAGACTAGTTACGTAGTTACTGCTGTCTAACACCCAAAACATAATATAAATGTATTATGCTATTGAGCAATGAGCAATCACTTACTGTATTAATGTAGTTACATAAGATTCAGAGGTTTTGGGATTTGGACTGTTTTGTATACAGTATGTCTACATGTTGCATTTAATCATTGCTTCCAGGGATGAACGATATTGTAACGATATTTTCCAACTCAATTTGTCTGATTGCCGATACCGATATACGTACATATTGTTTCCCACCTAATTGTAGAGAACATGAAGTCTCTCCTGTAGTGAAACTAACATATTCATTTGCCCACTGACGGATACAGACATTAAAAAACAATGTCTTTTAAAATGTACACATTCACTGGGCAACATAAGAAAAAGACTTATTTATATTTATAGTAATGTTACATGTTCAAACAAACAGGAACATTCATCCTACTTTAACAGGCTTGGATGATGCTGTCTTCGAAGACAATCCTGAAAATAAAACACATCAAATTAATAAAACATGGCAGACATATTTGTTTGTGTAGCTGCTTCGTCTACAGATCGTCCGTCACGTGTGCATACGCATCATTCCATCATATCGGAGGAAACGTTCATTTTAAAGCTTTCTTCTTACGATGCTCATGACATTATTATTTCAACCAGATTAAAATGATTACATAATGGTGACTGCCACACATTGAAGAAGACTTTTTTTAAACAACAGTTAAATGCATACAAATAAAGTAGATGTAGTTAGGCAGATGCATTGATATGTTTACACCTGCAACTCACCAAAACAGTGTTCACTGTGTTAATGTCCCTAAAGCTTAATCATGATCTGAATATGTCCCTTTGGATAAGAGCGTAGTCAGAAGAGCCTAACATGTTACATTATAATGTGCGATAAGATGCTAAGGAGGGGAGATAGTGTGGAGAGAGTGACTCCACTTGTGCTGCCCAGAATCCCCTCTCAGCGATGAAAAGCAGGCCCCTGAAGTCCACTCCATCACGACATGGCTCTCTGCCCTCGCTGTGGCGTGACTGGGACAAGGATGAGTGGCGGTAAAGGACAAACTCATGGACACCAGTTGGGCTTCCAGAACCAGCACACATTATTACCCCCAACAGAAGCCGAGTGAAGGCGGGAGCCAGGAGCCCGTCCCCGGCACAGCTTCGTTGGGAGATGCAAAAGCAGATGGCCACCCCCAGCAAGACATTAGGAGAAGGGATTTGAAAACATCTTGAAGCCCCCGTCGCCACACAGAGACTGTGGTCAGGAGGCTAATGTGAGAATAGTAAAACATCAGAGTAAATGGTAAAATGAACTGCGGTAAGAACAACAGCTGTCCGAAATTACAGGGAACGGCAAGCTACAGTGTATTTATTTAGGTCTACAGTGTAACATTCAAAAGGCCATTGTCTGCATGCCTAAGATGTACTAAAACTGAACTCATTATCCAAAGTAAATGTGTATTTAAAAAAACAAAACAGAAAAAAACAGATTTAAGATACTTTCATTACAGTTATCATGGTATTTATTACTTTAACCTTAGTGCAGGAATGCAGATAACTTGCAATAGTCTAGCTTTCTGCTTTCACTTACATTTCACCAAAATGAAGAGGGTGTAATCATATCAGCCTAAAAAGTCAAAATACAAGAATGTCTCAAGAGCTTTTAGTTGGTTTAAACCATCACGCTAAATGTCTATTGAAAGTATGAAAAAAGATCTTAACTCAAGGTCCTCTTACTAGCTTTTTTCCAGAGCTTTGAACCACTTCCTCAGTTTAAGTCTGTACTACTTTGTGACTATTAAAGGGACAGGTAACCCTACAATGAAAAATATATATTTTTAGTGCTATTTATTAATCTAGATTGTAGTAATAGATAACTAGATGGCATTTCGCTTGTGGTGCTCAAAGCTGCAACAAAATACATTTGAAAAACTCAACAGCAAAGTCTCTTTCCAGATGTCATGACCCAGTTACTCAAGAAAATCCACACACCTTGTTGTGAGCAGTTTCATGTAGGAACTATTTTCTGTATACCGAACTACACCTGCCAAACTTATCACAGAGCAGGAGGAAGTGTGCATCTACTAGTGGACAAGAGGCTCTCCTGAGCTCAGGACGCCATCAATGTTTACATGTCGAGCTGTCACGAGCACGAGCCTCTCGTCCACGAGTAGATGCTTCCTTCTGCGTGGTCATACGGTAGGGGAAAAAAAATGAAACTGCTCACAACAAGGTTTGTGGATGATCCTAAGTAACCAGATCATGATTTCTGAAAAGAGACATTGCTGTTGAGCTTTTACAATGAACTTTTGTGGCACTTTTATTATGCCATTTTATTTATTTTATTCCCACAAGCCGAGTGCCATTTAGTGCCATTATATTTGAGAGAAGGCAGACTTCTCTACCGCGCGACACCTCCAACACTCGGCAACTCACACCAAAACGATCTGAATTGAAAATATCAGGTAAGAGGAAGCATATATATTTTTGATTTAACGGTGTACCTGAATTGTTTGTTTTCTTGCATACTTCAAATCAGGGATTGGACTTTTACAATTACGATACAAGCACCAACAAGCCTGAGCTGCTCTGAGATGAGGACCTTTCTGTACTTTAAATTAAAGGGTGAACAAATTACTTCTGGCCTGATGGAAACATCCAAACAAATACTGCAGGAGGAAACGCAGTGAAAAGAACCAAGGTGACATGGTATCATTGTCTCCAGTCCGGCGGTTGTTCAGTGGCGGCGATATTTGTTGCTGCGGTGTCAAGAGACTTGTGAACAGAGGGTTTGGCTATTCCTGGACATATTCTTCACACCTGCGCCTGGAGTGCACTGGGTTGGCATTTCAAACTTTATCACCTGTCACAAGAGAGACACCGGCTGCTCTGGAGAGTACTGCTCCCTGCCGCCACCACCCCAGTCCCCCCACCTTCCACCCCTCTGCCGATCCACTCGCGAGACATCACACCCGTCCTTGGAAGTCGTGCTTGGAAAGAAAAGACATAGATTTCCCCAGTGGGAGGCTGCGGCCGCTGGCCAGCCGACATCCACATTGTCTTCTGGCTCATAATTGATTTGAGGGCTGTGAAATCATCTTGATCATGTAAAGCTAGAAGCTGCCTCTTCATATATCTATCCATATGTGCAAAGCCCACTGCTGGACGCAATGTACAGTAAGTGACATATACAGCCACACTGCCCATGCTTACAATACACTTACAACTTGTTGAGCGGTTTGTTTTTTAATTGTAATGTATTGCTTTGCTTCTAGAATTATATATTCTTACTGCTGCAATGACAACATGTTCTTACAGGGATAATTATCTGATCTGTGTCAATATTTACAGTTTAATCATGTTGGCCACAATGATAATGTGGTATTACTGAAAAAAGATGGAAATCTGCAATTATTTCTGAAATATATTTTGATAATTAGAAACACTTGAGAGGAATTATTAGATTACTAATTATTAAAAATGTTTTTTTCTCTTCTAGATGTAATAATTGAAATCTTAAAGAAACTGACAAAACAGTGCTTTCTTAACACTACGCCAATTTTCTTTACAAGATTAACAAAATGTTAAACTTTTATCAACCCTCTGTTTATCGTCGGTCATTATGGAAATAAAAAGCTATATCTATGTAATAAGCTTTGAAATGGATAACGTAGTTATATCCATTTACATCCAACCTCTGTATCTCACAGTATGGTTGGAGGTACGACTGAATGCTAACAGCCGTGAAGAAGGTGTCCTCGCAAGGATAGAAAGGCAAGAAACTCTGTTAGTAGGTTAAATTTAGGGTTTATAGTAGTATTATCATTATTAATAACAGGTTAATGTCAAGCTAGGGGATGAATGTAGTTAGTGAAAGTCCCCACAACCATAGTAATTTATTTTGTGCATGTGTGTGTGTGTGTGTGTGAGGCAGTCTCCCGGGGACACAGTGATCAAGGTGACACGTCTCTCTCGTCTCCACAGGGGGTGTCTGGGCTCCAGAAGGCCATGGGTGTCACTGCAACAAAGCCCAACACTGGATGATGTCATACCCCACACACACACACACACACACAGGGACTGACATCACCACTGGAGATTGTGAAAGGTTAAGTCTACAGTTAAGTTTTAAATTGTAATTACCTGGCGATGATTTCAACTGAATGCCACCAACATGATGAGCAGGTGTTCATGTTAATGTGTCCGATGTCTGGGTCTTACACTTTGTATTACACCGCTGCATTGATTAGAGTTGAAGTTGGTGCAACCCATTTAAGACTGGTGTGAAAAGGCTGACAGGTGTCCATTGTATCTGTCTAGGTCTATTTGCTGTTTTAAACAGACAAAGATTTGACATGAATAGCAAATTAACTCTGTATCAGTAAACTGACTTTAGGTTTGTGCAATTTACAGACCCCCCCCCTTTTAGTTACTGTTGTTAGGTCGGAAAAAGCTTGACAAAAAAAAACACGGCGACGCTTGTTCCATTTAGAAGGGTGCCGCAGTGTGCATTAAAGAAACAGCCGACAGTAAGGACTAGCCTAAAGTATGCGATGAAAGTATATATTCACGATGAAAACTTATGAAAACTAACTTTTTCCATTTGCATGCTACACATTGTATCCAAATAAACAACACCAAAAGTTATATCAGGCCGGCACGTAGCCTTACAGAGATAATACAAGCAAAGGGACGTTAGCCTTGATCTTTTCTGCCTAACGATAATTATCTTTAAGATAGTCATCTTAACAATATGTCAGCAACCAACCTATCTGTCCTTTTCCACATCTCTTTAACAGTACCACAGAAATAAGGAAGAAGCAAACCTGACTGACGTAGGTGATGTCTGACATTAGGCTAACTCCTCTTGATGTGGCTATACGTTAGCTAGCTAGTTAGCCAGTGTTTTGCTAATATTAGCAAACTTCAGACTATACACAATGAAATGTGTCGGTGTCAGTATACCAGGAAAGAGGAAAGATTCCACCGGATACCAAACTTGCTCAACTGTTATTTGAGCACAGCGTGAAAAGGGGCGGGACTTAGGAAGGGTAAATTATAGTGGCAAAAGACAGCATTACTATCCCCCTGCCGCTGTTGCAAAAACAACCAGATCGCTTTTTCTATTTTCAATGATATTTCTATACAAACAATGTATCCAATGGAAAAGAAAAACAATGTAACAATGTCAATTATCACCTGAATCTGCAGCTCCCCTCGATTTTATGGAGCTTTACAGTTTCAGCTCCTTGTTTGGCTATTTGGCTGCAACTTTACTGTTTTGATTCTCTCTCACCTCTCATAACTTCGTTTTCAGCTGCAGCAGGCAGCTGCTTTTAGCGGAAAAGCTCTGAAAACTCACTGTACACCATCTAAGGTTACCATATGTAACCTGAAAACAACTTAAGTTATTGTCAAGTTGGTCCTTTTCTTCAAATGTTAAGCTAATTAAAAATTATGAATCAGATGCAGAACAAGTCTGACTTGCTGTTAAGTCTAAAGTGAATCAGTGATTCCACTCATTAAGATAAGTGTCTTATTATTATCCACCATCTTTTCTTATGCAAACAAAAGACCATGTGTTGGCAGAATCGCATGGTGCGTTTACTTGTCTCATTTGTCTTTTTTTACAGTACAGGATACTGACTAGATATTTCCTCTCAATCATTTCATGTTGGGGAAATGTATTCCTCTCACTGGGATTTTAAGGCATTATGCTCATTTAATTAAATTCCTTCTTTATTCAGTATACAAAACAGATTCCACATGGAGACAAACTATCACTTTGTTAGCTTGATGTGTACTGTTAAGCTAGCACAGACAATCTAAAGTATTTTTCCCAATGAAGTAAGCCCTACAAAAGTGAAACGCTAGTGTGTTCCACATGCACTGTCAAATGACTGTGATGTCTTTTAAGATGAGGACCGGGCAGCTGAAGTGGGAGGGTCAAACCCCCCCCCGCTGTTCTGGCGTTAGCGGCTATTACGGTACAAGTACTGATCATTATCTGTCCTACTCCACTACGCCCACTCAGTGTCTGTGTCTGCGTGTGCTGTACGATCATCAAAAGTGCACGCCGGGGGGGAATTAGGGAATGAAACATAATGTCAGCAATAACACAAAGGACCTTGGTTTAACATTTCAGCCTGTACTGTGTCCCTGCTACAGCCCAGAGCAGAGCCAACACTGGCCTGCTGCTACACTCCTACCCGCCCATCCACAGCCTCGGCATCACCATCTGAGGTTTGAGAATGTTTTTGCGGCACAAGAATACACCATGAGCTGCAAATCTTTCACTGTCCACAAACAAACACTTAGGGTTGTGGTCTGGAAATGGATTTCAAATTAAGATATACTTTATTTTCTATATGCATTGAATAATATTAACCTTATTCAATGTCCAAAATAGTTTAAAATTATATGTAATGTATGGTACAAAAAGAGGGAAAATGGGACACAATCAAAATACACCTGTCTTTTATTGTTTGGATGCTTCAGATCTAATTAAGATCAATTTTAATGCTACTTCATACAATGATATTTTAGACAATAGTGTGCTTCTAACTTTTTGGCAGACTTGTGTCCTGTTTCAATGAACAAGTACACAAAGTCAAGTCCATGAACAAAATGGTTTTCCTAGTTTGGTGTGGAAGACCCTGGCTGGCCTGCACAGAGTCCTGACCTCAACCCCATCCGACACCTTTGGGAGCCAGACCTGATCACCAGACCTGATCACCAGACCCGATCACCAGACCCGATCAACAGACCCGATCAACAGACCCGATCAACAGACCCGATCACCAGACCCGATCAACAGACCCGATCACCAGACCCGATCACCCAGCTTCAGTATTGGACCTCACTAATAACCTTTTAGCTAAATGGGAGCAAATCCCTGTCCATAAACCTTTGACCATGGAAATTAAGTAATTCAATAATCAGGAAAAGTATAGACTCAATAACTAAAGTGTGGCTAAATCATGATAAAAAGTTTTTTAAAACAAGAGTGTAACTACCTTTTCCACACAGAGTGTAGGATGAAGAATGTGGAGTGTGAGTGTGTTAGCTGTGCAGTCCTGCAGGTGTCATTATACTGTTGTGCCTAGTGTTATGTGTAACTCTTTAGGAGAAAGTAAATCAAAATAAACTTAAAGAGACTTGCCTGCAGACATTTGTACATCAAGGTATCCAAAAGGTCAGAAAACGCTGACTTTGAGAATTTTTTAAGTGCCTACAAAATGATAAACATGAAATTCTACTGATGATAGTAAATGCTATTTGTGGTGTAAAATGATGTGTTATTTATGACACTATGCCTGCAGTATTTAATAAATCACGATTTAGTATGTCGACCACCGATGTTGACATCACCGCTACCGGAAACACCCGACGCCGTGTTCTGACGTCACAAGTAGAACACAGTCCACCAGTTGAATACACAGACAGCACGGCAGCACGGCAGACAGCACGGCACGGCAGACGTGGCGATGTCGGACTCTGGCTTGGATATTTCGACAGAATCGAGTGAGTCGTTAATAGACTCATTGCACTTTGAAGAAGAGGAGTATATTGAAGAGGATGCCGGTGTCGTGGATTTAGATCATGCGGGCGAGTTTAACGTGGTGGAAACAGAGCAGCTCAAGACGGAGACACAGACAGGAGCGAACATGCGGATGATGATGACGGTGATCCTGGATTTGGCGGAGATCCTGTGCGACAACAGAACACAGACAGGTATATACATTTGACTATAATTCATAGAACTTCTCAATAAATAGTAAATACATCATAACAAAACGTAACATTATCCAATTAAGATGACGTTAATATTGGCCTTTTTTCTGGATATTGCATATTGTGTACATGTCCTTACCACTCTTCTTTTGTACAATTAGGTGCACGTGTGAAAACTGTACTAATTATGGAGGCAATTGAAGAGCTGCTGCCAAGAAAAGGATGTCATGGAGGAATTTCGGAGTTCGGAGAAGCTATGGAGAAGGACTTTCGGTCGGCACCAAGGTGCTTCTGGAAAACCGTCCGGAACCTTAGGAGGGGGAAGTGGGGAACCAACCAAGCTGTGTACTGAGAAGGTTATCGGGCGGTGGAAGGAGCACTTTGAGGAACTCCTGAATCCGAAGTCACTGAGGTAGTCAAACAACTGCACAGTGGCAAAGCCACAGGGGTTGATGAGATCCGTCCAGAAATGCTGAAGGCTACTCCAAGGTGCTGGAAAGGAGGGTTCGGCCGATAGTCGAACCTCTGATTGAAGAGGAACAATGCGGATTCCGTCCTGGTCGTGGAACAACGGACCAACTCTTCACTCTCGCAAGGATCCTGGAGGGGGCCTGGGAGTACGCCCAACCGGTCTACATGTGTTTTGTGCATCTGGAAAGGAGTATGACCGGGTCCCCCGGGTGATACTGTGGGAGGTGCTGCGGGAGTATGGGGTGAGGGGGTCACTTCTGAAGACCATCCAATCCCTGTACGCCCAAAGCGAGAGTTGTGTCCGGATACTTGGCAGTAAGTCGGACTCGTTCCCAGTGAATGTTGGCCTCCGCCAGGGCTGCGCCTTATCACAATTCCTGTTTGTAATTTTCATGGACAGGATATCGAGGCGTAGTTGTGGAGGAGAGGGGTTGCAGTTCGGTGGCCTGAGGATCTCATCGCTGCTCTTTGCAGATGATGTGGTCCTGATGGCGTCATCGGTTTGTGACCTTCAGCAGTCACTGGATCAGTTCGCAGCCAAGTGTGAAGCGGTTGGGATGAGGATCAGCACCTCAAAATGCCATGGCTCTCAGCAGGAAACCGGTGGATTACCTACTCCGGGTAGGGAATGAGCCCTTACCCCAAGTGAAGGAGTTCAAGTACCTTGGGGTCTTGTTCGCGAGTGAGGGCACGATAGATAGAGAGATTGGCGGGAGAATCGGAACAGCGGGGGCGGTATTACATTCGCTTTACCGCACCGTTGTGACGAAAAGAGAGCTGAGCCAGAAGGCAAAGCTCTCGATCTTCCGGGTGATCTTCGTTCCTACCCTCACCTATGGTCATGAAGGCTGGGTCATGACCGAAAGAACGAGATCACGGGTACAAGCGGCCGAAATGGGTTTTCTCAGACGGGTGGCTGGCGTCTCCCTTAGAGATAGGGTGAGAAGCTCAGCCATCCGTGAGAGACTCGGAGTAGAGACGCTGCTCCTTTGCGTTGAAAGGAGCCAGTTGAGGTGGTTCGGGCATCTAGTAAGGATGCCACCTGGGGGCCTCCCTAGGGAGGTTTTCCAGGCACGTCCATCTGGGAAGAGACCCCGGGGAAGACCCAGGACTTGGTGGAGAGATTATATCTCCTCATTGGCCTGGGAAGGCCTCGGGATCCCCCAGTTGGAGCTGGCGGATGTGGCCCGGAGAAGGGAAGTTTGGGGTTCCTTACTGGAGCTGCTGCCCCCGCGACCCGACCCTGGATAAGCGGTAGACGATGGATGGATGGATGGTGCAAACATAACCTGCATAACAGATCACCCAGGATTCCAATCAAAGTGTCTGGATGTTTGGTTGTTGTAGCCTACCAAAGGTATTCAAATCCAATTTCCAATCATTAATTCAGAGATTAGAGAAAATATTGAGATATTATTTATAAGCCACATCGCTCGGCCCAAGCCTCTCTGGATCTGAGTTCCAGGCCATTTCTGGTCCTGCAGAGTCCTCTCCATCAGCTGTAGCTGAATGGTTTCTCCTCTGTGTGGATTCTCATGTGACTCTTCAGACGTGTCTTATGCAAAAATCTTTTACCACAAACTGAGCAGCTGAAGGGTTTCTCTCCTGTGTGGACAACAAGCAGGTGATCAGCCACGTAATGAGTAAGTTACTTGGGTGCACAAATGTGTAGAGCTCAGAAACTTTGATGTATTTATGGGGAGTCGAATGGTCACTCTGGCAAATTTACAGAATAAATAGATAAATAAGCAAAGAAGGTTGAAGTGATTACCATTGACATGTATTATCTTGTATTTTACAGAATGTACAAAACACAACTTTACTAATAAATCTTTCAAACCAGCTTGAAATTGTATTGCATATTTATACATGTCTGCGTAAAGAAAATATCTAATAACATTCATAATAAAAGATGTGGTTGAAGTGATTGAGAGAGCAATGAACGTCATGTGCAGGTCTACTGGTACTACAACTGTAATGTACAGATGACGTACAGTCTTTATACTTACTGATGTACGATGCAAATATAATTTCGTAGGCTCTTTAAGCTATTTTTTGCCATTTTTACACGAGCAAATTAAAGTTGCACACCTATAAATATACAAAGTAAGTAAGAATACGAGAGGACATGACATCAGCTATGTTTTGTATGTTTGCACTTCTAACCCATTTTGTATTCCTTTCTAAATAGACATACTGCTCAAAGATTCCCTTTTTGCGCAAGCACACATACATATATGCAGTCAAACACACATATGCTGCAATGCACACACACACACACACACACACACACACACACACACACACACACACACACACACACACAAGCCAGTCCTTCCTCATCTTCACAGTTCACAGTCATACAACCCTCCCCTCCCAACACTTCAACACCCACACATTTTCACCCTCTGCTTTTCCAAGTTCTTACCCCCCTCTCACCCCCAAACACACACACACGCACGCACGCTCACACACACTTTCTTTCAACCAAACTGCTTGAGCCACTTGCCTGCCAGAGAGGCAAGATGGCCCTCCAGCCCTCCAGCCAATCAGACAGCTTGGCTCGCACAGGAGATCACAGGCCAGCTGATCCAGCCTCCCGACTTCTTTCTTCGTCTGCTCTTCTGGAAACTTTTGGACGCGAAGGCAACATCGCTGATCGAGCGTCATGGGTCCACCGGACAGAGAAAAAGATGTCTGCTTGTATTTAAAGGAATACTATGACATTTTGGGAAACAGATTTGCTTTCTCTATAAACTGAAAGTTAAATGAAAAGATATACAACATACATTTAAACTCAGTGAAGAGGTAGCTCTGGGTCAGGTTTGTTAGCTCAGCACAAAGCCTGATAAAGGGGGAAACATGATCCCCACTCAATTAAAGGTGTCTTCTATCAACTCAAAAGCTATCTCATTTACATTTTGTATCTGCGTCTAGAAATACAGTCAATTCAAATAATGGTCAAGTTTCATATAAAAGCTGTACAAATAAATGCTGGTTGCGATTAAAGGCTTTAAATGTGAAAAGACCTGTGCAGGAAGTGTTGAGGGGAGCTTAACAATGAAAAGAAAGCAAGTGAAAGCGACTGGAAATAATGAGTGAATAAAAACGCTTTGCAAATGTTAATTTTACCTGAATTTATCAACACAGCAAATAGAGGAAGTTATGAGTTCGCAATAAACAGCTCAATAAATGGGATTTTCTTTTAAAAAGGGCGCTTCTTTATAAAAATATAAAATTTAAATAGACCAGGAAAAAAGAAGGAACATTTAAAAATATAATTCTGCTACTAACATAATCTTTCCCTGAATAAAGACCTGCTTCTCTGCAGTTTAGGTACATAAAGACCCCGGAAAAAATGACACACTGACCACACACACAGCATCTCTGCTTTGAATAACTCTTAACTAACGGTGGAGATTCTTCTTCATGTGTTGCTGGCTAACAAGATACAACATAAACATATGATAATTCTGTAGCCGAGAGATATTTTTCTCTTTTGGTGGACGAATCAAAGAATACATGCCTGCACATTTTGCAATATAAAAAGCAGAATGGAGGTAACTACAGATTGACGTTCTCAACATTTTAAAATGTTACATTCCCATTGGTTCCTTTGGTCTGCAAACATGACATGTCACAGATGGTAAAACAGGCTCTGCCCTTTCTTCCCCTTGTTTTACATCAATAACCTGCTACTGTGCACAGTGACCAGACTTCCCGGTTATTTTCCCTCTCAGCTGAACAGAAGCATTTTGGCTGTGTAGGCATTCGGCTGCTGCTTTCATCCACGTCGATTTACGACGCCTGAAACAGCAGAATGAGCTTCATCTCACAGATCACCAACGCTAGTGTCTGAGCGGGCCAATAAGTGAAGAGTGCATGCTCACGCTCGCCTTGGTTTGAATTCGCTGTGACACTCTCACCCTGTTTGTCTTCCAGCCTGCAGCTGGCGGTGGAACTGCTGATCATGCTAAGTGGCATGTGGCTGGGATGCAGAAAAACACACTTGAATTGTTCTACCTTGAAATTTGCCTTTGCTTTTTTAAAGAGAAGAAATAGAGGAGGAGTGCAAGATTTTCCAAATGAAGAGTTACAGAAGCCCTATTTTTAGATTTGAATAGTTTCTCTATGTATACATCATTGATTCTTTGTTTCTACAGAATAATAAATGGCTCACAGCTACACTAGGTACTGACCCTCTCTGAAATCCTCACCAAAGTCATGCAGCATTTGAGATAGACAGCTTCCACTCGGTTTATCTCATGTAAACAGAGGAGAGGAGTTATTTTATTCACACATATTACGTGACCGACAGTAATAATAAAGAAAAGACATTCGAGATGCTAAAAACTGCTTTAAATACATCTAACAAATATGTAAAACACTGACATGTGGAGCTATTTCAAGGCTAAATCATCAGTATAAAAGATAATATTAAAATATCTGATCCTTTGTTAAAAAGTCAAAAGATACAAGACTGTGTACAAAGGAAAGAGGCAAAACTAACAGACAGTATTAAGTTGATGTATTTCTGTTTTTATTCTCCATTGTCACTTGTTACACGTCTCAGATTGCATGTGTACACAATCAAAAACAAATTTGATCATCAAAAAAAAGGAGATAGCTTTGAAGTGGGAATTTACAGCAGCTCCTCCCACTGTGCGTCTCCATTGAAGCAGCACCTCATGTCAGCCAATCAGAGTTCAGTATCTCAATGTCCTGACTATGACGTCATAGTCAGGACATTGAATAAATACCAGAACTGTCTTTTATAAACCGTGCTATTTTTTAACCTCATGACGGCCGTAAACATGTATTCCTGAGTCATTGAAATGAATTTGACACACTTCTTGAAACAGCCATCTGTACACACAAACACACATCATGGCACACACTCTGAAGTGAAAATCACATCCCCGTTCTACCGGGAGGGGAAACTGTTGTGTGATTATGATGAACTGGTTAAACTGCAATTACGCCGGCGAGCGATGGGAGAGGAGACGACAGCAGTTTAGACGACAATTTGGGAGGCGGCTGCCGTGGCTGCTGCAGCTGGGGCCTGTTTTAATGCAGTAATTGATAGACTCTGCCAGTCACTAGTGGGTTCAGAATTAAAACTCAAATTATCATCATTAGAGACCCCCCCCTCCCCTAATTGCTGCATCAAATGCTCATCAGCGTTTTGTTTTTCATTATAAAATTACACTTGTGTTATCTAATTTCATCAGCTGCATTGACGGCGTCCACTAAGGTTTTGTCAGGGATTTGAGAAGTATTGTCTTTCACCCCCCCGTCGACCTCCTCACATACTCCCGGATCATTGTACAGCCAGTTAATGAACATGTGATAGATGTCCGTCAGATGGGGGCCCCAAAATCACTTTCTGGTGTTGATACACACCATAAACTCAATGCAATCCTACTTCACATAAATGCAGCACACACAAGCTGAGAACATTCTCGTTTTGGATGACTTATGAATCACTGGGAATGGTAGCTGTGCACATTTAATGCCTAATAAAGTCCACTCAGTGGTAACGTCTGCATTCATTGTGGTGATGGCCCGGCGCCTTTTCAGATCTAGCTGAAAAATAAAAAGGACTTTATCCACATAAAGGCAACGGTAAGGACAGGTAAAGGATGCTCTATTGGAAAAGTCATTATTTATATTGTCTAACCCTAACCTTAAACAGACCTGGGTTTAGATGATGCTTATGGAAGACAGCTGAGACAGTGAAAGTGACATCAAGGCTTAAACCGAAAGAAGTGCTCAAATTAATTGGCCCACAATTTATAAAATCAGCCCACATGCAGTGAAAGTGAGACTAAGTGGCACTGACCAAAACAACTGTTAAACACTGCTGTCCCCACAGGAACAAGGTTACACGTCACTCTGCAAATACAAAAGCTAAACAGTTGTGAAAGCCTCCTTTATCCTACAATCGACAGAGTCTCCTTGCCCCCAGCTTATTCTGTGTCTTTGTCAGTGTGTGTGTGTGTGTGTGTGTGTGTGTGTGTGTGTGTGTGTGTGGTTACAGTAAGCATCCACACAGAACATACTGTAAGTATATGCTGAGCAAGCTGATCGTCCCCTCCAAACCGACAAGTACTGGGCGCATGCGTGTTCTTTTGTGGGTGTGTCCTAGCAGTCCTGACCTGCTGTTATCCAGCTGTAACGCAGTCAAACACTGAACAATCAGCCTTTGCAGCGCAGCCAAGATGCTAATGTTAGTTAGCGAGATGTAAATCAGCATATAGTCTGTCACACAGCAGAACTAAATTGGTCAAATGTAACACTGGTGTCTCCCTGCATTCTACATAGGCATAAATGGACAGAGCTCTGAATGCAAGAAGGGATGTTAAGACGTGAATATGTTTTGTGATTTAAGTTGCACAAAATTGTGATCATTTATATATGTTTTTTTGTTTTGGTGAAATACCCACGACTCCAACAAACCAAACCATCTTAGAGAGAGTAAAACGAGTGATGCTTGTTAATACCTATAAGACCATCTGTCTTTTAAACATCATATTGAGTGGTGAAGTTAGATTTCATATAAACAAATCCTGTTTGTTTTTGATGCAAGGAAACAATTTATTCAAAGGAAAACAATGTCAGCAGTTGGTTATGTTGATATTTTATATATGCATGCACATGCATCTTCTATGATAATGTTAGATTCAGTGCACCATGCTGCGTTATGATTTGTCTCTGGTTATCATATTTCACAAACTGCCCCCGTTACTTACTGACTCAAAAAACTATCAGTAGCTGCAACCTGCGATCATGTGGATAAATTATGTGCGTCACTCGTCAAACCCGCACTGTCTTTGGAGAAAGTGTTTTTAAAGTTTTTGCAGCCTCATCTTGGTGTGAGCTTCAGAGACAACTTAAATTAGATTACTTTATATTTCTCCTTGAGCAGGTGACCGAGGAATAACATCACACTGTTATTTGTTTATAACATAAATCTGAATTTCCACAGTTCACAGATTGACAGCAGCATCATTTAAAAGCTTAGTGTAGGTTGTGGTGTGTTCAAGGTGCTGCACTTATACACCAGTAACACTGAACTCTATCTGCAGGTGCTACCAACACAACACTTCTTCTTCAAGAGCACTTTCCTCACTAAAATCTGTCCCAATTAGACAATATTAATGATTGTTAAATGTGCATATGCTGGAGCTGGAAAATGGGAAGGTTAATAGACAGGCAGCGTCACACGATCACATTTATCAGTTTCTATTTATCTCTCCTTGGGAGGTGGCAGGTTTACAGTAAATACCTTCTGTCCCCCTAATTTCCTAATGATGGTGATAATGATGGAGAATGGCGCAGTCATTAGCAAGGACAGGCTCTGTGCATCACTCTGTCAGCTACGTCTCTCCCAGGCCTGCAATGAGAAGTGATGGGGCCCAGCTGTTCCCCACATTCTCTCCCCAAACTGAACCCCTCTCAGAGACCAAGGGAGAGAGGGAGAGAGGGAGAAGGTAAGCAAAGGACAGAGACACAGAGAAAGTACAAACATTGAGAGACAAAGAAGAGAAAGGAGACCTGAACTGTCAACCAATAGAGGACACAAAATGTCACAGGACTGTGGCTACGCCGACTCAACTCTTAACTGAGAACGTAGACAACAAAACCATCCGTGTGTCCTCACTAAACTGTTCACACAGGTGTTCCATACAAACACAACCAAATGCCTTGTTCACTGATAGCATACTAAGACTTAGGAATACATTATACTGACAAAAGTTGAGAGACAGTAGGCTCCAAGTAAACATTTTAGCAGATGCCTTATTGACTGATATTAGTCTACGAGCTAAAACTAAAAAGAAGCTAAAAAAGTATTTTGACAAAAACATGCTTGCAAATACTTCAGCATGCTGAGTGACCCCACACGGGCTCAATCATGTTCCCAGTGAGTCTCCTGAATATACTGTAAACTAACGTTGTAAGAGATTAGTTTCAGCCACTGTGGAGATATCAACGTCTAAAGTCAAGAAAACTCTCTTGCCCAGGTTTCAAGGAGTATAACATCAGCTGGCTATAAGCTGGTGATTGAACATTTGACTTGTGTGTCATATAGAAATGATATTGAGCCAGGGAACATATGACCCTGGGGACATAGATACACTCCCTAGTGTCATGTCAAATCTTTACCATACACTGTATATAAGTAGACGCGGTCACAGTGGCTTCACCCATGGGTTTGTGGAATACCGTTTTGAAGCCTTGAGTTAGTTTTTTTGGCCGTCACCATCTTGCACAGAAGTGAATGCTAAATAAAACATTCTAAGGCAACCAACGCCACAACCTAAAGCATATCCTGCATTATCATCTATTTTACTCTGAATGGGACTATTTTTCATATAGCATCATGTTCATGTTGTAAATTAGACATGAAACTATCAACTGAGACCATAAATTCATGTTTACAATGTTTACTGAGGTTATAAATGAAGTGACAAGTTTGGTCATTTTCTTATAGATCGACTTATTTTTGCAACCGGCCATTAGAAGTAAGGCAACGCATCTTCTTCACTTTTCAGAACCAGAGTTTGCACAATACACTTTACCCAATATGCTAATTAGTTGCGGTCTCCATGCCATTACTTAATAGTATAAATGCTAACACTTTGGTAGACGATATGTTGAGTAATTAGCAGAACGTAAGCTAATGCTAGTATAAGCTATGTTTAGTGATCGCAGGTTCAATGCTAACATTTGAGTATACCCCATGTGCAAATTATAATTGTGCTTCTGTGTAGCTACGAGGGCCAACGATGTCAGCAGCTCATGTTGGCGAGAGTCCATGACGACTGTGATCACGACCATGTGACGACCAACATTCAAGCCTACGTGGACTGGAGGCCAGTATCTGCTACTGTTCTCTTTTGCATCTGTTTTGGAGTATATCAGGGATATTTAGTCTGCATGCCAACCCATACAGCATGTTTACACTTTGTCATACACTGCTGGACATGTTAGGCTCCATGCACTGTAGCCTAGTTTTCGAGGTACCCTCAAGTTTTTGGAACTTTAATTCTGACACGTTCAGTATGACCGACGTCTTCATGCTAACACTTTAGGATGCATTGTTTTGAGTAACACATTTGAGTGTTCCTGCTACCAGTTATATATATATATATATATATATATATATATATATATATATATATATATATATATATATATATGTATATATATATATATGTATATATTGAGTGATAGTAACCTCCTTTCAACTGTTGGTTGTAGAAGTAGGCTTTGTAGTAACACATTCACACATTAACTCATTCTCCAACAGTCTATTTTTAACATCTCCTTCTCTACCTCTCTGGGTCTGTGTCCCTTCTCTCTCAATGCACTTCTTTTTATTGTGCACTCTCCCTTTGTCTCCACCATGTCAATTAGTAGTCCACACATGCACTACTATCAGCCTTGCGGAACATGTTACAATTAGAGCTGATAGCCAAATATTCCTCTTTTCCAATAGATTAATTTGAGAGCAAGGCTTATCAGGCAGGCCTTCCTTGTCCTGTGTAGCGATAGCTTTCAGTAAAAAGAACTCTGGTGTGACAGTAATCTGAAAGGAAGACAAGCATTATCAGAGTGGAAGTTAAACACTCGGGATCCACTCTATAAATTCAGAAGAGAGTAAAAATTTACATTTTCATTTGTCTTTCTTCTCCTACTAACTGTCTTTTTCCATTGTTAATCTTTGTGCGCAGATTATTAAATCCTTCAGTACATTTTGACAATTGTACGCCGAGGCACGGTAGATAATGCACTGTGTTAACCTAAAGTTGAATAAATTATACCCGCAAAAAAAAAATCAGAATGGCTGTTTTAAACCTGGCGACGAAAAATTTCAAAGTCACCTCTGATGAATAGCGCAGGGTGATTAATTCATGATGGGATACGCCACCTTGTCAGGCCGAGCTCTTCACTGGGTAATGGCAACACATGCATAATAGAACAGTGGTTCTCTGCCTCCCCTCGTTGTCTGAGTGACTTCAAAGGAATTAAAAATGGAGCCATCAAATTACATCTGTTGTGTTACTTTGTTCAAACAGGAAAGTGGATCATATCATTTGGATTGTCTCTCTATCGCAGCCTGAGATGAATAAAGTCAACAAGTTTGTGAAAAAAGCCGTAAAAGGTTAAAATTTTGGATTTGGTTTTTGAAATGGGCTTGAATACATTAGACTCCACTGAGGCGGTTTATGTCAATATACTATACATCTTTCCTGCATAAAACAATTCACTGTTTGATTTTATAATTAAATAGATTTTTTTGTATCTAACATTACTCCTGCATGATGTGATGGCTGATAAAAGAAGTTAAACATGATTTTTCAACATATTTTTCTTGGGAAATGAGTCGTAACTGCCACTGTAGCTAAGCAGCAGCACGCCATAATGACTGGACTCCTCTGTACATCTCTCCTTCACGAAGAGAGTGAACAGTCAGTTCAGCAGTGGAGTGACCTTTTCTCTAAACCCTCCAATAACTCTCCGGCTGACAGGTCGAATGAGCAGATTATCCCGGACTCCTTCATGGTGTGTTGCGACTGCACTCGGTGCAAAATGACAAGTGAATCAAGCTTCTATTTTTACCTCAGGGTGGGGAACTTGTGTCACTCTCGACCACTGCACCCAAGAAAATCAGCCATGAAGTTTGGTTTTGGGCAATCTGACCACTGACACCGCAAAGCTGTCACTGCGATGCCCTTCCCCTCCATCACCCAATCCCCCGCTTCGATGTCGCACCACTCCTCACACCTGACTGGCACCAGGGGTTGCGTGCCGGGCCGAAAGCATGATTGACACCTCGCGCGATCTTCTGTAAACACCTTGAGATCTCGGCACCTCCAGCAGGGAAGATCAGTGACTTGTGTGAAAGAGGCCTCTCCTCCTGGCCTCGGCTCAAGTCTGCTGGCGCTAGCTATGATGCAGCCTGACTTGTCAGAGGGCGTAACAAGATGCTGAGTGACTTAGCACCTCTGGAAATGTCAGCCCCCGAGCCGGCGGATGCCAGGCTGAGTGGAGTAGGGAGTGCACAGACCCCACTGCGACTGGCTCAGCTGCTGCCTGTAAGAAGCAGGACGACACACGCTCGACAAGACAAGACAAGCAGCAGAGATGAACCGGGCCCTGACGCCGCGCTCTCGCCCCATTCCCCCATATTTCTGCCACACGTCTTACGCTTGCTTCTCTTTTCAGTGAAGTGCATCTGCTATCGTCCAGCTGCTGCTGCGGCTGAAACGGACCTTTGCTGCCCAATGCCCGATGTGCAGGGTGTACGACAAAGTCCATGCATGATGATGATGTGGGCAAAAACAGAAACGGGAGCATGCCTAAGTGACCCATTATTGCTCTGGTGAATCATGTTAAAGGAGGCAAGGCGCCGAAGAGACACCCAACACAGAGGGGAACTCAGTCACGGCACAGTCTGTCAGACTGCAGTTATTTACCATGCCGACAAACACATTTTTTTTCTCCCTGAGGAAATTTGAGGATGTATAACGCACCATATTTAGTGCTACATATTTATAGAAGTCAAGCAGAAAGTCAGTTTGGTGAAGCATTAAGGAATCAGGAGATGCGGAAAAGAAAGCTTTTACAAAAAGAGGGAGAAGAGAGACACTTTGGAGCGTGATGATGCTCAGTAAAATCTAATGGGCTGTTTACTCACCGCCTGCCGAGATCCACACTGCTACATTGACTCTTGATTTATATTTTCTGATTCATAGAGGCGCATGCATCTTACTTTAATCAAGGTTCTCCCTATCATCCCCCACTCATCCCCTCCATCTCACTGCCTGCCATCCTTTTTTCCCCCACAATGCACATTAACAGCAAAAAATATAATCAGTTTTATGACAGACTATGTTTTGAGCACATGATGGGTGAATATAGCATTTTGAAAATGGCTCGTCCCTATCCTCAATCTCCAAATAGATCCGCTGGGATGGAAGGCAATATCAGTTGAGAGGACACAGTCTCAAGGGTGTGTGTGTGACCGAATGGCTGCAATCTGATGCCTGCTATTTTTCATGTTTGTTAACAAAATACAATTTGAGAGAGGGACGGAGTATACAGATAAGGGCATAAGCACATTATTTGGCTGAGCTGACGAATAAAGTTAGAAGTCTGCAGTGTGTCTGGAACTAACAAGAGTTTCCTCCAATAAGTGGAAAGAATGACTGTTGCACGCCGTCAAGTGTGATTTTTAATTTCAGTAATTGTTTCATATATTTAGGTTGGAAGTGTACAACACACTTGATTAGATTCTAATAAAGCACTGACAACAGCTTTCCACACATCGCTGCCCCTTAAAATATATTACAGCACATTTGTCACAAAGCCGAACAATAGCTGCTACCTTTTTCTTAAAGGAAGCAAACGCTGTGAGCAAAGCTTCTCCGTTTCAGGGGTTAAGTTTCAGTTTCATTCCTTACTGGCTGCTGTTATCCAAGAGGTCTAGAAGGCACAGGTTCGGCAGATTAAAGCTGGGGATTTCTCTTGACCTTTCAGCCAAATGCCATGCTGTTTGAGGTGCACAAGCATAATTAGATCTGATCGTTCTGTTGCCGTCTTATGTTTGCCCGGCCAATTTTTCGCACCGTAAAATCGCTGTTGTTCATTAGCAGCGTTTAAGATGTGGAGGGCACAGGCTAACGACGAAAACTGGTGAGGTTGAAATAATTCTGTTGTTTCTGATGATTCCACATGATGCCCACAACTGTTGCATAGCTCACTTTCAAAGAAGCCCCCCCATTAATGAGGAGGATGGCCTTCCCAGGGTCTGCTTTAGTGATGTACATACATCGTCTGGGAGAGAGAGAAAAAATGCGCTCTCCCAGCTAATGTAGCCGCCAATTCACAGTGACATTTGCCATTAGCTCCATGCTGAATTCGGCGTGCGACAAAAGCAGAAGAAAAAGCTCAAATCATTCCCAATTAACGGAGGCATCAAACAGTGAAAGTCCTAGCAGGAGATTTTACGGGCAGTGCACGGAGAAAGGTCAGGCTCCAGTGGAACAAGGCAAAGTCACAGCATTTATTAGAACTAATGAGCGCTTTCGTTAGACCATATTAACGGCGGTACACAAGCACAATAATAAATAAATAAAGGAGGTAGCATTTGTTTTGTGTCACACACACACACACACACACACACACACACACACACACACACGACTGGCTGACCCAGACACAGACCTAAAATTAATATTGTCCCCTTAAACATGTTATATCTGTATAATTTAACAATAATACTTAAAAATGCTATTTGAGTCCTACAGTAGGTGTAACAAGAGACCCAGACATTTGGAAAACTTAAAGGAAGGAACATAGCAATCTAAAAATATGCAGATGTATAAGCATTACATGAACGCCATTTTAGATTTTATTGTTTTCAAAATGTAGTATCCAGGATGTTCTACCAGGACCTAAAAGGCACAATTCATGTTTCAAAAGTAAATAATGGGTTTGCTACCAACATACCAACATTTCTTTCACATTGAGCAACAGCTTTCTTATTCGAATGACTAACACGAGTTTATGAGTAATACTATTTGCGACATGTCTGTCAAAAGTTGGTGTTAGTTATATTTTCTGTTAAATTTCTTCACGCTGTCTTCTTCTACCATCTGAGCCTCCTTTTAGAATCACCTCATTCTACTAATGATCCCTGAGCCCTTGAATAGAGGAGAGAGTATTTATTGAGATATTCACATGGAATCTCCCCTTGTCTTTCTCCCTCTCTGAAACGACGGAGGTGGAGAGATGTAACGGAGATTGGCTGTGACAGCGCCAAAATGAGGCTAACGAATATCCTAATGAGGAAATGCCAGCCATGCTCCGTCGTTCCAACCACACCAGTTAGCTGGCCTCGAGAGAGAGAGGGAGCCAGGCTGCAGCAAAAACTGACCTCTAACTGAAACACCAGCATGCTCAGTACAAATACATGTTTAGTAAAAGAAAAAATGTTTTACGTGTCTGTGGATCAAGAGTTTGTTGAGGGGCTTTTTGCATCCGTGATATGAATGAACATTTTGGAGTTACACTGGGTTTATTGGGTTTATCTATCCACAAAACAGCCACAATTTTGTCGTTCTATATTTTATTTGGTAATTTCTGTCAATAGTTTAACACTGCACTAGTGCACCATGGTTTATTTAGTTAAAAAAATGATTATATTATTAATATTATTTTGCAACAGCGTTCAGTGATCATACAGGGAAAACCAAAGCAACACAGGGCCAGAAAAATGGACCAGAATGCAGTGCAACTACAGGAGAGGTTGTGTGTTAAGTATAGGACAAAAAACATGTTAGATCCAAACTCTGAATGTCGTATAAACCACCTTAGAGAACATAATGCGCGTATCCCACCTGTGATTTGGGACCAGTCCAAAGTGTAATCAGTTCTTCCTCGGTCCATGTTGCACCCTCCACCAAACATCAGGAAAATCTGCTGACAAACAAACAAAACTGAAAACGTAACCTCCTTGGCGGAGGTAATAGTAAGAAAACATCGGCATGAACAATATTTAAGACAGAAATGTAACAATTTCAGATGTAATTTGTGTTTTCAATCTACACATTTTGGTTTGGTTGCATTTGGTCAATGACGACCTGAAAACCAACCACATACACCGAGTCCACAGTTGTTGGGATGTTTGGAACAAAATAAAAACTATCAAAGAATATTTAAATACTTCTAGTGAGATACACTGAAATAGGGGACCCTCAGGAGTCACCTCAGGGAACCCTGGAAGTGCCCTGACAACTATTGTCCCACCCAGGCACATTACACTCTCCTTACATGACTTTGACAAGGCTTTTTGGGTTCAAGACAAGGCCCACAAGTGACGAGCGATAACATTGCATGCAGACGTCTCAGAGATCTCTGAGGAAGCTGGATTCCATTAGAAAACAACAGGGACGTGCCCCTCGGGCCCCGCAGGTCCTGAAGCAGCGTATGACACGGAGCCTGAGTGCAGAGGAAGTAACTCAGCCTGACTTAATCCACTGGACGAGCTTCACAGGAGACACTCACTTCATGTGGGGGAGATATTAATGACTCCTGCAGCAGTGGTACACTTAATAATAATATTAAGACTTATAACTGACTTTAAAAGGCCAACAATACAAAATCTTTAGTTGCTTAGTGAATTCGCCGATCAACAGAACATCGATGAATAAGTGTAATATATTGGAAATAAAGAATCCCCATAATCTTTAGAATCGGCCACTTGTCATGATCCGTATTATCCATCATGATTTGACAAAAAAAAGGAGGCCACAGGAGGTCAAATTAATAAAAAAGAAATCAAGGAAGATTTAATTTGACTGATTTATGGGAAGTCCTGAGCAGAAACACTTCAGCAACGCTACGTCAACTATCTTGTGGATTTGCATGTGAAAATGTTACGTATAATAGTTGTTGCAATGATATAGTTGCACGTTATTATTATTATATAGTCCACAGGTTATATGTAAAAAGCATTTTTCTTTATGTTAGGCATGGTAAACAAGTAAAGAAATTAACTTTATCTTTATTTAAATGTTTCCATGTAAAAATGTATTTATACATGTACACAATACTTTAAGTTCTTTCCTCAATTTATTATGATGTTATGTTTATATATATATATATATATATATATATATATATATATATATATATATATATATATATATATATATATATATATATATATATTACTTTTTTACTTAACCCCATTAAGCGAAATGGTTCACCGATCCGGTTTGTAGTGAACGAGAACGTCCTGATTTATGTGAATGAGACGGAACATAAAGGACGAGAAAATGAAATAATAATGACCAATTACTCTTTTACTAATAATGTACTTGTGAAAGCCTCTTTTATATAGCTTGTGTGCATCCCGATGCTGAGACAAACATGTTGAGTTATATTGAGGTTGGTAAGGGTGGTATAGTATGAGGAGGAGAGGTGGGGGTTGGGGGGATGCAGGGTTTGGCATATGGTCACATGACTATCACGAGTTGGAGAGCCAAAGCCCTGCCTTGTGTATGATATGCATCGTGGCAAGAAACATGGATCGCGTGTTTGTGAAACGTCTAGGTTGTATGCACGGGTGGTGGATGATTGGAGGGTGGAGGGTGAAGGGTAAGGGGTGGGGGGTGAGAGGGGGGGGTTACGGTTTGGGGACGTGTGACGACGGCCTGAATTGAAAAGAGCCACCTTTTGATTTTGGATGGGCCCTGTTCCTGGCAGGCTGGCCGGCCATAAGGCGGGGTGGGGCCTGAGGATAATGGCAGCAGAAGGGAGAGGAGGCCGACAGCTGGCGAATTCTGCCCCAATATGTTTCCATGAAAGAGGCGAGGAAATTTCAGAAGACGCGATGCCCGAACGACACGCTCGGCGGCAAAAGGGAAGATTAAAAATAAAATGAGTTAACATCTTGCCCGTTTCACCCCACGATGCACATTTCAGCGCAGGAGGGGGGGAGGGGTGATCGTGACGGCCATTCACATTACACCAACAACCAAAGAAAGAAACAAAACCTTACAGTTAATTAGAAGAAGTCATGTGTCACCTCCTGAAGCTCCTTCAGCACACACAGATGTGGCCTGGAGCGTTTTAAGCCCCTTCCCATCATCTCTCTTACTCTCTGCTCCCTGCATACATATCCTGTTTCCCATCCTCAGCATATTGTGAATTTAAAATGCAAAATGCAAATGACTCCCTCTCCTTTCTTTTTTTCTACCTCCAATCACCGTGCCTCTAATGAGGTGTAAAATATGTGCATTAATGACACAAAAGTTGTTTAGATCTGGGGGAGAGTTAATTGGTTTTAATCACAGCCTACATCCATCTGGTTACACGAGACAACAAACTACTTCATCTCGATGCCTCATTAGACATATTGTGAGTCGCTACGACTAAAAGGAGACGCTCGTCTTCAACTAGCTTCATTATACACAAGCGTTGTTCAGCTGCAGAGTGTTTATGATCAGGACGTACGGATAAAAGGTACTCCATGTGCACTTGGACCAGAAGAAGACAGACTGGTATAATGTTACTTTTTGTTATACAATTGTCATTTATTGTGCTCCTATTTATCTCTTCTTTTATGTGAACATAACCTACAGGTTATAATTTAAGTGTGTCTTCATTTGATTGAATTGAACTGTGTCATGTTATGTCATCAGTTAAGGGAACTTGAGTGACATTTGTTTTGATCCTTTCCTGTCGTTCTTGATTACACACTGTTGATGTTGAAAAGCAAGTCAGAATGTCTCTATATGTAACAGAAATCTCCATCTTTAACTATAAGTGCTTTGAGTTTCCTCGACATAACCATAGAAAATGTAATCATGCCAAGTTGCCACAAGTGGATACTGTAGGGAAACAAATATGATGACAGTGGTCCTTTTGCAGATATGTTCGGTATCAACATTTTGCAACGCACTGATACGTTCAATAAAAAGAAACAAGTTCTGTGTTGTAAGTTGTATATGAACGTACTTCCTGGAGACAGGGTTGCTAAAACCGTTAACATACGTGCACCGCAAATGTGATATCTTTGTGAATTGTGTTGCATTATAGATATAAAATATAATTGTATTTGTTAAAACCAATAGTGATAAATGCATGAATGAGTCCTAAACACCAGAAATGAGTTAGCATCAGGTTCCCTCGTCCCGAAGTCATTGTTTTTTTTTTTAATGGGGTTTTTAATGCGGTTTTGGTTAGATGCCTGAAATATGGTCTTCGGTTACCACAAGCTTAAGAGTCTTTAACATTTAGTTTTTTCACATAAAATACGTCACTAAATATCCCTAAATGTCACTAAATATTGTTAAGGCGGTTGCTAACAAGTGTCTTAATGAGACTGCAGAACATTTTGTGAACACAATATGTCGTCACACCGAACACAGCGAAACTCATGTACTCAGTGCCGGTGGTGTTGAAGTCATGCGACCGTGCTGTAGTTCATTAACTAACGTTAGCTTTGAAGACTAACGTTAGCTTTACTTCTGCCGATTGCATTTACGCTTTAAAAATCTAAAAAGCGGTGTTCCTTTGTTGACAGATTTTATGCAAACAGGTCACCCCTGCACGGTTTTCACCTTCTTACAGAAGCAGCTTAATGCAGTAAAACTAGAACAGTACTATATCAGGCATTTTATTTCAGAACAAACATGATGAACTCCAAAACAAACATAACAAGCAAAGTAAGTTTTGTAATCCACGATTTGAACCTCATAAAGTCTCTAAAGTGTAATCTAAACCCACTTTGTCAAGAAGCCTGTCTTCATATATCTCAGTCTTCAGCTCAGCTTCATGTCCACAACATCCCTGAGTGGTCACATAAGTTTAAAAACAGACATTAATTATGCCTCAGGGGAACATACATTTCGTGTCACCGCTATGAAGAGTTTGTTGGTGGGGAGGGGTCTCTTTAACCAAAACACTCAGCTGTCTGTCTCCATGCGCTAAGCCTAAAGATGCTCTCACCATCTGTTGGCAGTGTGACCATGTTTCTGTGGATCCTAACAGGCCAAGAACTAAAATGTGTGAACTGCAGGCCTGCTAATCTGAAGTGTTGATAAGAGGCTTGAAAACATACCACGTGTGACTTGCACCATAAAAACTAAGAGTTCACTGGGGATTCAGCCAAGACCCAGAGGGACTCAATATGCACTTTAGGGTTCTTTAAACACATTAAGCCCTGAAGAATTTCTCGCAGAATCCCAATACTTCATTTCACAAAGTAGGGATTCAAAGTTTTCTCCGACATTTTACAGTCGACGACGCATGCTTGTTAGTTTTAGATTTGAAACTCGACCTCACACGGAGGGAATCATGTCATACTCAATGTTTTTTTTAAGTTTTCAAACTGAGGGAGCAATTTTATTGCCGATGACAAGTGCACGTGGAGACGGGATCTGCTGCTAGGTTTACCCATGTGTCTCATTAATCATTAGCATTTGGCTGAGAGGCTGCTTTATATGCTCCTGTGATTCACATTGTCACTTACTGTAGTCCATCTTCATTTAATGCTGAGGGCATCTAATGAGTTCTGTTCACATGTGTCAACTGAAATGGTTTTGTACAGGTGTAGTCTCACCTACCCTTTGATTATATTTTTTACGTTTTATATTTCTATCCAAGCCGCAGTGAAAATTTCGACGTGTTTGTATTTGCTCGATTTAGGATCACACAGCCCGATTATAGATACACTAGAGTTGCATGAATGAACACGCCATTTACTTATTGAACAGTTCGTGTAATCTGTTCCATCAGGATGACAGCACACACTCAAAACTAATCTAACTCCAGTTCATGTAACGCACACTGCACTTACTTTTTGTCCCATTTAATATATAAGTTACAAGAAAGACAGCTGAATAACCTTTGTTTTTTTTGGAGAATATGACAATGTTATTAGAATATAACATTTCCTGGATTAGAAAGAACATATTCCAGGCAGCAATTACGTTTCCCCATTAAACGTATTTAGCAAAAATAATTGGTAGTATATCAATGTCATTCTTTGAAAGCTTCTGTATCTTATCTTGCTCTACCAAAGGCTTTATAGGTGGGACGGAATATATGATACAGTCTCACCGGTGAGGATGATGTTGCATTCAAAAGCAGCGTGATGACAGCATTTCAGATGGAAAAAACACACTTTGAATTATAGTTAAGGATGAAATTCAAAGATTGTAAATGTGTCCATATGTACTGCACACAAAAGGTTCCCGGGACTACTTTTAAAAAAACTGAAAGGTACCTTCAGTATATATATGTACAGTATATATGTATATATATATACAGTGTATATACACACACATATATATATATATATGTGTATGTATGTATATATATATATATATATATACACACACACATACACACACACACATATATATTTATATATACACACACATACACACACACATAATAATATTAAGACTTATTAACTGACTTTAAAAGGCCAACAATACAAAATCTTTAGTTGCTTAGTGAATTCGCCGATCAACAGAACATCGATGAATAAGTGTAATATATTGGAAATAAAGAATCCCCATAATCTTTAGAATCGGCCACTTGTCATGATCCGTATTATCCATCATGATTTGACAAAAAAAAGGAGGCCACAGGAGGTCAAATTAATAAAAAAGAAATCAAGGAAGATTTAATTTGACTGATTTATGGGAAGTCCTGAGCAGAAACACTTCAGCAACGCTACGTCAACTATCTTGTGGATTTGCATGTGAAAATGTACGTATAATAGTTGTTGCAATGATATAGTTGCACGTTATTATTATTATATAGTCCACAGGGTATTATATGTAAAAAGCATTTTTCTTTATGTTAGGTCATGGTAAACAAGTAAAGAAATTAACTTTATCTTTAATTTAAATGTTTCCATGTAAAAATGTATTTAGAACATGTACACAATACTTAAGTTTCGTTCCTCATTTATTATGATGTTTATGTTTTATATATATATATACACACACACTATATATATTATATAATATAATATATAAACACACATATATATATAGAATATATTATATAGTGATATATATAATAATTAATATATATAATATATAATATATAGAAGAGATATCCATATCTATCAATAAAAAATAGAATATATATATATCTCTATATAGATAAATAATATATATACACAGACTTAGATAGACATATATATATAGCAATCTATAGACTATTATAATAGTATGAGATATATATATACATAATAATACTTATATAAATAAAATAGATATATTATATATAATATATATCTTATATAGATAGATATAGACGAGATACCTCTAATATACATTATATACATATATATTATATAATATATCTATATATTATATATATACATAATATATATATACATATATACATATATATCATATATATCATATATATATATATATATATATATATAATCATATATACATATATATCATATATTATACACATATATATATATACATATACACATATTATATACACATACACACATATATATACACATATATATATATATACATACACATATATAATATATATCATATCATATACATATATATATACATATCATATATATATACATATATATATACATATACATATATATATACAATACATATATATAATATATATACATATACATATACATATATATACATATATATATACATATACATATATCATACATATACATATATATATACATATACATATATATATATTATATATCTTATATATATATATATATCTATATATATATATATACATATACATATATATATATATATACATATACATATATGTATATGTATATATATGTATATATATATATATATATATATATATATATACATATACATATATATATACATATACATATATATATATATACACATATACATATATATATATACACACACACACACACACATATATATATATATAAATGATATATGACCAATAACAATACAAAACATCATGTATCCACAAGCTTTCTCTTTGATTAAAGCCTAAATGAAAGATACTGAAGCACAGGGAAGATGAGGAAAAAGATTTCTATATTTTATTTAAATGCAGCTACAAGGCCTTCTGTTTGTTGTTGTCCAAGACATTCTGTCTGATTAGAAAAACATACATGTTAATTATAGAAATCAGTATAGTTGCAGGCTTGTGTTGAATAAGAAAAGTTGTGCAATTTACTGATTTGCAGAATGCGGCAGTTAAACCAGCAGCAGCAGTGATGGAAAGTGCCGTGGTAATAATTAAGAAGACCTTAGCATATTTAGATAAATTAAGCAGCTGGATAAGCTCTATATTTACAGCGTCGTTTCCTGGCTAATTCGCCTCACGTCCTTATGTGTGGTGTCAGAAATACTCTCTCCGTGTTTACAATTGGTTCCCGTTTCCCTGCTTGTTCATTCTGATTGACATTTCTAAATCTATAGGTCCTGAGTACTGATACACCAACTAACCACAAATTGTGCAGCCAGGCGATGATGTGTGCTGACAATCATTAGCAAATACTGAACTTTGACACCTAATCATGAGAAAAGTACGCAAGTGGTACTGATCATTATCTGTGGGAGTATCCGTGTGCATGGTGTCTGGGGTATTTCTTTCTCAAATGCATGTTAGTGCAGATTGCAATTCATCCCTGACTGTGAAAGGCCACTGCAGTTTTAGGAAGCATTAAAAATAATCACATCTACAATAGTCATTTTTGTATACAAAGTCAAATAGTTTCCAAATGCTTTATATTTATTTAAAAAGTCACTACATGAAGAATAGTTGATGATGTAACTTCTGACAACCAAAGACATAAATTACTGAAACAATTTGTTCATATCTTATGTTCTCAAACTACAGTTTAGTTGTGTCTGGCTTTCACTAACATGTTATTCTGATGTGCTCTTTGCACAAATGTAAACCAGTCATGCCAGGGAATATACTACTTCTCTGGATCACGGCGAAGGCCTCCACTCAAACAGCATAAATGTGCCCTTGCAACAGTTTTGCATCATGGGAATGGATGTGTTCAAAAGGTTGATGGGGAGGATCCAGGCAAACACCCAGAGAGAGAGCACTGAGGCTGTAAAACCACAGAGGAGTTTTACATCTGTCTGGCCTCATTGCTATGCATAGAGCCCCGAGCCACATTTCTCTGCGTCCACCATTGGCTACCCCACCGCCCTGACAGATTACTGCCCCAAACAGTGGTGCCTCCGCCAGTGAGAAAGAGGCCTGCCAGCAACAGCTGTCCTTTAGCATTGGAAATGCTAAGTTCCCCTTTGACGAAGACTGAACAGGAATGAGTGTCAACAATGCTTCGCCCTGGAGTGGTTGCTAACATCTTGTAACTTTCTGTGCTGAGAACCACTTCTGTTGGATACTTTTACATCAACAGAGCAGATGAGTTTTAATATGTATGGTAATTTCTTCATTTTTGGCCCCTCTGCTGCCTGTTGTAGAGGATAAAGGAAACAATTAAGAACACAATGCCAACAGTGCTCTTGAACTTGAGCGGTGTGTTAGCCGGCTGCTATGCAAATGAGGTCGGAGGAGAGGAAAGCAAACAAATCTGTTAATTGATACATCCCGTCGGTGAAGGGCCTCGAGGATTACCTGGAAGAGCTGGAGTGTCATCATCTGATGGCTGTGACACACTGCAGGAGTTTAAAGTGCATCTAATGGGGATGTTAGCGCTCGTCCTCCACAGGCTAATGGCAACCATTTTGTTGGCTGTGGAGAGGTGCCCAAGCTGTCGAGGGCCAGGCATTCGGAGTGACCTCGGTGACCTGCGGTGACCCCGGCATACAAGTGTGCGGATAAGTTCTACAGCCTCTCCAGAAAAAAGCCGTCCGTGGCAAGAAGACACTAATTAAGGTAACACGGGCAGCTAAGTCCCACAAGTGTAGCACACAGTTGGAGTGTATACTGAACCTTGTCATGTAGGTCACTTTGGAGCTTTTAGCAAAGCTATGCATATTAATGGCCTCTGCCACAGCAGTCACTGCCTAGGTGCTCATGGGGGGTTTTGTATACTAACTGTGGGGCTCTTTTCTGAAACATATGCATTGCAATTTGAGACTAGGGCTGGTTACAGTTAGCACAGGTCCCTGTGGCATTATTTAGCCACAACAAAAATAAGAGTACACAACGGCAAAATAATTATGAGTTAGTAATGGATGAAATCATCACAGTAAAAGAAGTGTCGAGATGACCCTATGCGTATGAAAATAAATACGCCATATGATTGAAACCCAGATGAATTCAGGGTCTGTGCACTCTTCATGTGTTTCCAGCAGCTATTGACCTGAACATCAGGTGGCTTGTTTACTGCATGTTAAAGATATAAGCCACCGGAGTTGTGATTCCATATGGTTTCACGTTCTCCAAGGATTTCAGCGCTTCTGTTGTTTGGTTTTATAGATCATGTAGTAACACACAAAGGCTGTGAGTGAGTCAGTAAGAAATAAACAACTTTCAATGCTCCAGAATACAAGAATATTCCAGAGCCCTGACCTCAACCCCATCCAACGTCTTTGAGATTAACTGGAGTGCGGACTAATAGCCATCAGTGTTGGACCTCATCGATTCAATACCGATCCTCGCTACAGTACAGAGGGGTGCTAATTTCAGGATCTACACCAATCCACTGTGCACTATTAAAGGCGGTGTGGCAAACTTTCACAAATAAACACTTTTTACTTTTTTCACGTTTTTAGTATTTCTCAATTCTCATTGACTTCAAGAATAACAAGTAGAAGTTTAAAAAAATTAAATAATGCTGCCTGTTACATAAATCAAATGGGTAGGATTAGGCTAGCTGCCATATTATTATTCAGAAATTTACACAAAATAACACTGTAAAACTGGTATTTTGTGTCATTTCTCAACAAATCACACATTTATGTTGGACACAACTTTGACTTAGAGTCAGAAGCAATGTCTATGTTCTTTTGGAAAACCATTTATTTTTTAAAACCCTGCAGCAGGTTCTAAAATCTTGGTGAAAGTGTTCCCAGATGAGTGGAGGCTCACATATGGGTGTAATGTTTTGCCGACCCTACATCTACTGACCATTTAGGTAAGGTGTAAAAACCTACAAATAATCTTTTAGAACATCTGGTAGTTTCTGATGAATGCACGTACATGTTGCACATACAATGCATGTTAAATCAGCATTAATTAGGACTTTTACTTTATGATACGCTAATAAATACAATGGTGGCGTCAGCAGTCAGGAATGCCAGAAACCTGCACATAACGCTGTTCGTCAGGTGTCGTATGACTGTCGATTTGACCCACAGTGTCTTGTTGTGGGCCTGCCTTTACTCTGATATCCCTCAGTTCAGTGGCATGCATGTGGCACGGATCTTCAGCTGAGCCTCACAAATCGTCTGCCGCCATGTCAGTCAAGCCTTGTTTACAGATACCCAACATCCTTTCCTTCTCGCTTGGCTGTCTCGCTGCGAAGTCGGTCGGGGATGTGTGATGTACATCATCGGTAATCAGATAAGTTGGGTACCATCCTCCTGCTTTCTCTCCAAAACAACATGTCCACTGAACTGAAAGCCAGAGTGCAACTGTCACATTAGCAGCCAGAGAGCACTCACTCCGCTACATGCCTGGTAAACAAACCCTGAAAGATGTTTTGCATGACAGACAGACTGACGGCTCTTTCAGGCGAGGCCAGAGCGTCACCGAAAAGAGCCGCCATCCTCTCCCCTCTGTTGTCAGTTGAAACTCTTTAACCAATTATAATGGAAGAGCAGGGCACATATTTGAATATGCATGACAGAATGTTGCATTTAAGAAAAAAAGGGTTGAAACTGCTAATTATGTGGTCAACAGTCTATCACTGAGCAGTTTTACCTTCTATTTCATTTGCACATGAAATCTCTCTTCTCATGACAGCAAGCTTTTAAGTGCTTTAATGAGGCATTTCATATTCACAGAAAGAGATTATGTCAAAGGATAGTGATAAACCCTCCCCGATATCAACTAACTGTTTGTCACTTTTCATAATGAGCCTGGGCTTTGTTAGATTTCCTCTTCCTGTAGATCATAATGGAGTCGAGCCAGTTTTTCACCTCCCAACAGCTATGTTCTCCTGTGGAGGCGATACGAGGCGGTTAAAGTTATCACTTGATGAGTTTTGCTCTGAGCACTCAAAGTTGGACAATTATTTTTGAATCCCTGGGCTCTCAGAGGAGCGAACATGAGGGAAATGGCCAATTATGGAATGTGATTTATTAGAATATAAAAAGAAGAAGAAGAAAAGCAGTGTTTGTGATGTTGTTGGAAATGTCATTAGGCCAAATAGGAAATGTTTATGACTGTGTGAGTGAAAGGCTCAAGCTGTTATGGTCATGAAAATAGTTTGCAATCACTGAACACTCCATAAATGTACATATTTAATTTATTCTACCGTTGGTATTATTAGATCTCAGTGGGGCATTGACATTCGACCACAACATATTATTCAATCGACTCGAAAACTGGGTGGGACTTTCTGGCAAAGTACTAAACTGGTTTGAATCCTACTTAAAGGACAGGGACTACTTTGTTTCTATAAGTAATTACATATCTGAGCGGACAAATATGACATGCGGAGTTCCTCAAGGCTCCATTCTGGGGCCTTGTTTGCCACTGCCTTTGAAATCAAATATCAAATAATTATTCATATCTTACACAGCACTGTAACTTTTTTCTTCTGTTTTATACCTGTCTTGTTCTGTTTTAGCTTGTTTTTATTTCTGTTCTCTTGGCTCTCCAATGACTGTTTTTGGATGTAATTGTAGAATGTGTTTTATTTGTGTCTGTTGCTTTTACTGTTTTTGTAAAGCACTTTGACTTGCCTTGTTGTTAAAATGGACTATATAAATAAACGTGCCTTGCCTTATCAAACTCAGAAAGTACAGTTGATAAAAATGTTTCTAGTCAACACTGACTCCAGCTCAAACACAATGTATTTACACAATGTCAACCCCACAACCACAGGGCATCCCGCGGCCCAGCTGGGACACCGTGAGCCTTCTTCTCTGTTTCTGAGGTACGGAGAACAAATTCCAGTCAGAACCTGCTCCGCTTGCCAAAAACACTGCTCATCCAAAGTCATTTGCAGCAAAGTCCATTATCATCATCACTTGTGGTGATGAATTCCCTATGATGGTGGCAGGCCCGCAGCAGCCTCCACTCATAATGACATTCTGCTCTTGTTGGCAGTCACTCCCCGTCAGATGGCTCATTCCCAACAGCCAGCGTGTCAGACAGAGCACACACACAATACTGGGCTGGGCCTCGCCGCCAGAAACAGGGGGGCAACATGAATGGAGCTTGAAAGGCAGACTTCATTTGTGGGAAGGCCGCAGTGTTCAGTCTAGTCAGCATGTTACTTTTAATGTAATCATCTGTGACATTTTGAAACAAGTATGTTTGGTTGCGCTGTTCTCTCACGTTTTTCTAAGCGTTTACACTTACTAAAGTCTGGCTATTCATAGCATGGTGATGGGACGGTGTTTCCATGGGGAAATCCTTTGGTACACATGTACTTCCAGGTAATTGACAAACTGGGTAGTTTGTATGAGAGAGGAAAGAAATGGCACCCTAACTGTAACTTCATAAACAGAAGTTGAAAAAGAAAAACAGCAAAGCATCACCTGTTCTGTAGTGTTACATACTAAGCACAGAAATTATGATACGAGAGAGAGAAAGTGAAACATAAAGTTACCAATTACTATTCCATTTTGATTTAATGTATGTATGAACAGTAGAGCATTCTCCCATTTAAGATGTTGTTTACAACATTCCCATCCATCCATCTGTTTGAATGATGGATGAAATGATGTCAATCTCCAGTCTTCATCATTGTCAATGGGCCTAAGGATGACAGGAACACATCCTATGTCCAGACAGAAGGATGAGTCTGTAAAGCCCCATTTGTATGTCAATAACTCACCCCGTGTTACTTTGTGAAGAAAACTCGCATGCCTCCACGGTGAACAAAGAATTTAAAAAAAAATGGAGAAAAAGTAATGATTGCTTAAAGTATCCAGGCGTTCACTAATTCCCAAACGTGTTGTTAAACACGGCCCGCATTTACTTAAAATGATCATTTTGGTCATTTTGTGGGAGAAGTATTCCTTAAAGGTATAATAAAGGCAGACATCTAAAACACTAAGCTTAGGGGTTAGGGAACGATTGTGGTTACAGTTTAAACAGTGAACATAAACTGCTAATGGAAAGAGAGCTACAGTCTCCAGCATACACTGTCATCGACATTAAACATTATGTGTAGCATGTACATAGGGCAGAACACTATCGCAGCTTCACCCAACAGTGGGAAGTGGAAGGAATTGCAACAGCTACAGTAGATGTGACAAAATGTGTTTCTCTTTAAGTACAGATTCAAATCACGATCCTGAACCAACACTAAATATAGACAAACCAAAATAACTAAATATTAAGAATTGTTAATGAGGACGACTGTGGTGGATAAATGATTTAAAAAACGTACAGGTTGATGTTTCATCGGTCTGCGTTTGACAATCCGATCGAAGCATAAAGAGAGACATCGTAGATCTGAAGTTCTTTTAGTTAAGTGAAAGGGAGGGACAATGATGAGCTTCCCTGATTTCACTGCTGGACCAAATTAAGGTTGATGCCCCATGAAAAGGAATGTAAGAGGAGCTGCAAGGCCAATAATATTCAAAGCACCATGCGACTAAGTCATCACTTCTGAAATAAAACAGCTCTGTGGACACACGGTGAGTCTGATCTCTCCAGCAGCAGAACGACCAAACCACTCGGTAACAAATGACGTTCCCCTTTAAAAAGTGTGAGGTCAGGGTAGTCTGCTTGTTTGTAAGTACTGTAGTTTTGCGCTGCAGTTTAAAAAAAAAAAGAAAATGGTATTGTGAGCTCCAGGGTATGCAAGCACATTAAACTGTAGCTTTAAACATGAGTTTAAATTTAGAACTTTTCTGTTTTCCATAAAGTTAGTAAAGGTTACCACAAAACAACCTTTATAAATAAAATTGACAAACTAACTCATGCCCTAAAAGTCCTGAAAAGTCCACCTTGACTTGTCTTAGGTTCAAAGCAAATTTCCATCGGCCCTTGAGCAAATCATGTGTGAGAGCACTAAGACTAAGCAATACGATAAATGGACGGTAAAACCAAAATAATGAGATAAAAAAGACACAAAGATCTCCGCAGAGCTGCAGAGTCGGTCACATGTCTGTGGGTTGGCCACTATCAGTGAAACCTTTCCACACAAATACTTATTAGTAGAGCTTTATGGGTAAGATGTGAAACGCCTGACTCTCTGACACAGCTGGGCATAATGAAAGCGCAGGATATCATGACAAGAACAACATTGTCTTTCTTTGGGCTAATATTAAATATTGACTCGTAAGATAAAACAGGAAATCCTGAGAGGTGCAAAGCAAGATGGCTGAAGGTGACTCTAAGCCCAAGCTTATCGAGGGAATCGGTAAACAAGAGGCCTGGCAAGCTCAGTGCTCGGCTGTTGACAACTGGTGATGGTGACCAGGTGGGATATGTTATCCTAACAGTCTGGAACTCTTGTGAATTATTTGCTGATAGATATAAACAGCTGTTATTCTTGGTAATGGAAAGCAATTAGAAACATCTGCATACTTGGCTGTGAGCGATGCCTCTGAATGGCGACCGTGGCTCCCAGGTGCCACTGGGAAATAATTACATCATCAGGACAGGGGCCGGGGCTGGAGGACTGCTAGTGATCTGTGAAGAGCAAGGAGGAGAGCCCAAAGAAGGACACACACACACACACACACACACACACTCACACTCACACACACACACACACACACACACACACACACACACACACACACACACACACACACACACTTGTATTAGTCAGACTTGTTTGTTTGTTTTTGTATCCTTAACCAAAGTCTTAACCAAAACTTGACCTTAAAAGGTTCTCGATTTGGCATTCAGAACATTAACAACTCTTTGCTATGTGCAGTAATGGTGTAGTTTAGTAGTGGCGAGCTAATGGCCACCGTCTGCACTGTGCTCATACAGCGCTTACCGCTGATAGTGCTGTCCCTACGTGGTTGGGAAAGTGTCACGTCCTCCCTCCGGTTCCCCCTCAGGTTATCACTGTGAGCTCTGTCAGCACAGTTACCGTTGTTTGCTCCATTAGCGCTGTCAGCACAGTTAGCTGCTAGCCGCCGGCTCAGCTGAGGCCGTGTGGAGACAATTCCTCTGCTCTGAATTTCAACTTGAGAACCTTTAATTCTTACTCTTCTTTATTTAATTAGATTTTTTTCTTATGCATATTTTACTAAAAGACTCTCCCAAAGCCTTATGTTCAGACTACACTCGATAATGTAAACCCTGCTTTAATCTGACACAGTAACTTTCTTATAAAACTAAAATATTGTGTTGTCTGGCATGAGAAAGATTTCTTTTTTTTTAATACCAGTGCAATTTGCTCTTAAATCCCTTCAATGTACCCCAAACCTAATCCTAGTTATAATCTTAGCTCTTCAGTAAAATAGTCATCTTAAACTAACCTTTAATTTAACACATTTTTAATCCTTATCCAAAACTCTAATGCTAATTTGAGGCAGTGCCTTTATGTACAACACATTTCTGCACATATAAACTGCAACAAAGATGACGGAGCATCTAAAGTGTTTGTGAAGTGAAAATATACTCGTCTAATTAAAAAGATTTAGTGAAAAGATGAAACTAGACAGCATTGGCACTGTCGACGGGACAGGTGCGACCTGACAAACCTGATCAACATTTCTCTACAGCAGAGAGCATCTGCAGCCTCAGTAAAGCATGTTTTAGTGTTTCAGTCCATGCAACCATAAAGATACACAACACATTACTTTAAGAAGTTATACATTTCAGCTGTAAAGGTTTCAAAATAACTTTACTTTCTAAAAACTATTGGTTAAACTAGACAAATTCTTTCTGAGTGTTTAAATATCTTTTGCCAAAGAGGCACACAGAGTACAAAGTCTTACACTGATCAGTCTGCTTTTACAGTTTGAATACGCACGCTCAGTCATGAGACGGCCCCTGACTATGTCACCTGCGTGGTCACGTGGTAACCTGTGGTCATCATTCAACCATTGCTCTGGTACGTAAGGCTCTCACAGTAACTTATAGCATTCTGTTCTCTTGATGATCATAGCTTCCGATACACTATCCTCTCACCAAATGTCTGAAACTCAAACAGCTTCTCACAGGCGGACAAGTACAAGAACACACTTCTAAACACATACACCCACAGATGAAGACAGCAGACATTTGTTATGGTGATAATTAATTCTGTTTCCCAAGCAATATGAACGATCTGTGTGTCTCTCTGATGCTTTCTGATATTTCTCTGAATGTTGTTTAGTAAAACTCCTCAACTCTTAAGCCACATGAAGAAGCTGAGCCAGAGGCGGACACAAACACTGCACACAGTGTCCTTGGCATGGCATCTTTGCAGTGTTTTTATGTCCCTTGTAGTACTTTTGTTGCAGTCAAAGATGTTGATCTCATCCCATTCTTACATACTTTTGGACAGTCAAAAATATCAAAAGGAGCTTTGTTTTGTTTTACAATTTGTCTTCTTATATATACATATTGATAGTAATAAAGATAAAAACTGTTGCCTTAGAATACATATGTGTATGTCTCAGACCTATGACATCTTGCATGGATATTGTAAAAACGTCACAGTGGTGGTTTAAGAATTGTCCAACATAAATGTTCTGACTGGTTACAGAGTTTGACAGACGTAGCGGTAGCAGTAGCAGTCCGTAGTGCTGTGAAGAGAACACAACACCCACAAACGCACTATATTGCTTAAAACTTGTACCGTAACGGTGGATCAACTACTCTGGGAAACATTTTTGTTAAGGCACATCTCTGAAAAATGTACTTTTCAGTACAAAAATGTCCTCCTTCTTTTTCAGCGTTTTTCAATGCTTTTACTGTAAATGTCCTCTGTGATATTTAATTTGCAGTCAGTCACGCCACAGTGTGTCTTCCCCTAATTGTGTTGTGGATGGAGCCGCTGACCTTCTGCCCCAGCCTGCTTCTCGCTCTAAACAATACTGCGGCTGCGAGAGCCCCGACTGTGCGATGCCTCTGAATTTACCCCTGCTAAAGCATGACTGTGACTCTCCACATACATCAATGGGCGGGCCCCTACTGAGCGTGCTCATCGGCTGTAAATACCAGCAGTCTGCGCTGCCGTGGTGAAATGAGCAGTCAGGGGGATTTGACCATGTTGTGAGGTGGCAGGTCGGGCCTGATGGTGGAAGTGTGAGTCCTGAAAGCAGAAGGTCACATGATGATCCGCACTGCTGACAGAGAGTCCTGATGCGGTGTCCTTGAACAACACATTGACCCCTGGCATGAAGCTAACAATGGCATCAGCTATCTGACTGACGTTGGAAATGCAGAGAATGTGTGGAATGTCTAAATGAAGTCCATGTAACAGCTTTCCCACAGAAGGAAATAAGTGAGATGCAGTTGAAAGCTGCAGATGGACCTTAAGTTGTTTACTTTGTCGCACATAAATGAACAGGCCGACCTGGTTGAAGCATGGACGGCACATTTTAGAATGGCGGTCATGTTGTATAAAAACAAAGATTTAGATGTTCACAGTTTTAATGTGTGGCATAGTTGTGTCCGCTGCAAGTCACCTGAACAAGTACAGTTTGTATTTGCTGTTATTTATTTTGAATTTGTCAACACTTTGTATGGCACCACTTATGCTGAAATGTTTCAAAGTTCTTCTCGGTTCACAATTGTTTTTCAAACCTCATTTGTGAGCTGGCAATTGGGGGAATTTTGTGGGAGTTACAACTAAAGCGGCAGCTGTAGCTAAATACAAAATATTCAAAAAAGACTAAATCACAAATATACTGATTTACTATACAGAAGAAAAAGTGACAGAACATGTACAAATGTGCTTAGAAATGTAATGATGCAACAGTCCAACACTTCTGTGTAAATAATGTACCTGCAGCTAAACTCTACTTTGCTTTTATTAGATTCCCGGCAGCTGTACGGATGTTACTGTGAAGCAGCTGCGGACACAAGCAAACATGGAGATATTTCAGTTACATTTAACATTATTGTCCTGTATGCAATTATTATAAACCATTTCTGTTTACTATAACATAGTATACTTGCAACATGTTCTGCCTTCATACCACAACAAGTACAATTCTAGTTTGGGAGTGGATTATATGTTTTAAAAAGCAGTGTTTCTATAGTATGGCGATGGTTTGGTGTCAGGCTCTACTTCTTCATACAGTTCATTACAACTCGGATCTCGTACTATGATTGCAGATGTCCATCTTGCTGCACTTTGTTTTTAGAGTCACAGTGAATTGTCTGTAAGCGGTGGATTGAATCCTGTAAAACTGTAAAGTAACGCAGATGGGCCAGCACTTATTGGCTAAAGCTTGGAAATATTTTACAAATCCAGTGTATATATAAAGCCATGAGTGGAAAATGTCCAGTCTGATGTAGAGAAATATCACTTTGATGAAAATCTACGCAAGAACAACACAGCAAAACAGAGGGGGGGGGGGGGGGATCTCCTTTTTTTTACTGCATATTCTCTGCATCAGACAGGAGATGGAAGCGGCTCCAACACAAAACATTATGTTTGTGCCTTTGTTCCATCGGGGCCTGTAATCCCTCGGGCAACAAACAGAAAATATCCGTCAGAACGGATGAACCTCAGGGCCTGTGAGTCGCGGCTGTTGTGGCTGGATATGTTGATGCCGACTGGCGTACCTGTCACAGAAAGCTGCAAGCGCAGTTCAAAAACGAGGTGGCTGGTGTCACATGAGTCTGCGAAGGGAGTCTTTGATGAATATGAGCACAGCAGTGCACACAGTGAGTCTGTATTCGTCAGCACTTCCTTATTTATTTTTTCACTTTGTAGTGTGTTTGGGTTGTTTTACACTAAGGGCTAAATGTGTCCTACTCTGTTTGAGTACTACCAGATCCTTTTGGCTTTTATCATGCCTCCATCTTTGTTGATTATCTTTGTTGCCCAGAGCTGTTTTGCAGAACAGCGTCTTGCAGTGACGCGTTATCTTCGATTATATGTAGATTTTCCGTTGAAGATTTATTTCCCTAAAAAAAGATCTCCCAAATGGAGAAACTAATAACTGGATATGGGTCCAATAATTATTGTGTTTCATCAGTCGGCTGGTTCAATAGCGAATAGCAAAGCAGATGCAACTGCATAACTTCTCTGCATAACCACTGTGCCAAAAAGACGAGTCTCAATACATAAAGTATATTACATCTTCATATTCATGTAACTGTTCAGAGAATGAGCAGTGTCTGAAAGTTCAGTGCTACAATCCCGAGAGCGGAGAAGTCAACTTCAAAATAATTATTTTTTCTCCACACACAAGCAACTTTTAAGTATAACAAAACCTGTATTTCTACATACATTCACAGTTCCTACACAGGGCAAAGCAGAAAGTTCCAAAACAGGGTACACTATGAAGCACTGTCAGTCATGTGCCCATTTTTTCGCTTGCAAATGTGTATTACTTTCAGCCCAGCATCACTATGACATTCATATTGGACGTTTCTGACACCTGACATCAGTGCAGGAAGTAGTGCGCTCTTTCTGTAGCGAGGCAGAAGGTCAGGGTGTGGAAGTTAGAGGGGTGGATGGGTGTGTAGCGTGCTTGACATCTGCATGGGTGACCTGAGGTTACCTCTAGTCACAGACCATCAATTGATGTTAAATGTCTTTAAAACCTGCCTTAATTATAACCACAACTTAACTATAGTTTATTTGCCAAAGCCATGACCTTTCCTAACCTTAACCATGCTGTTGTTGCACAAATAAATATTTTTCTTAAAGCGGCATTGAACATCGTACATATTTTTGGGGGTTGCTGAATTGTTGAACATCAGTTTGTACTTGTCTGGTGACAAAGTCGCATTGTTTAGGCATACAAAGGGAAGCCTCCACTTGTTTGTATTTCCCATTAGTGACATTTCAGGTGAACAGATGCACTGGTTAACATACACCGAGTTGCACTGGGACATATACACTCTGGTTAAACAGATACAAACGGTATAGCACAATCCATATCCTGGTGTTTGTACCGGTGTACCCTTTGTACAGGTTAAGCCGCCCACTCCTACAGTAAAACCATTGTACATGGTGAATACTGTGAATCCAATATAACTCAGACTAGTACAGTCTGTTAATCTATTCATAGAGACTGTTGTGTCCTCATACTACAAGTCAAGTACATGAGCAGATATGCTTTTGTAAATGCTTTTCATTTAAACTGACCTGGTGGTCTGAGTTGATGAAAAACAATAATAATAATTGTTGTGTGGCGGTACAGTACAGCACAGCGCAGTGGATGAAACCAAAGTACTTTCCTCTCCCCAGATGGTCCGTTCAGCCTTTTAATAATGAAATCTGCTTTTGTGTTATTTAAAAAATTACAATAACCTTTCCACTAATCCCCCGATTTACGACCCCGTACACCTGGATTTCTGCGCTGCACGTACGTCCGAAATCCCCCCGGCTCTTGATAACATATTAGGATTATATCTCGGATATGGTTCTTTAATAAATAGTTTAGATAAGCATATCTGTTTAATTTCATCCACCCGCCCTCCCTGCATGCAGGATTACAGTGAAAGGGTTGGTTTTGTTGAGCGCGTGTACTGCAGTCTGCAGACAGAACATGCAAACATCTGTACCACAATTCATCAGAAAGAATTATGTATGGCAGACTGGAGGGCTCTAAGCTGTGTGTATTTCAGCATCCCAGTGTCCTCAATGACGGAGGCAGATCATAAATAATGGAAAGAGAATTAATTGGTTTATGCTATGAGCATGTGTTATATATATTGACGGCATACCGTTAGTGTGCTGTTGCTCTGTGCTGGACTGGACATGTATACCAATTTGATGAATGATCTCGATCTGGTGTCTGGATTTATAAGGTTTAGGTTTAGCTTATATGAATGCATAAACATTATGGTCAACACAAACAAACACAAAACAGGAAATGCAAGCAATACAGACGAAACAAAATGGAAACAACCAAAAAGCAAGTGGGACAAATGGGTGAATTCGTCGACAAAACCTTTTTCCCGGGTTAGGCTAAGCCCCGCAGTTCAATGAAGGACAATCTTGATATTTCCGACCGTTTGTTAGTTTTTGGGGAAAGTCCTTTCCTGTTTCAATATGGCAATTCCCCAGTGCACAAAGCCAGGTCCATAGGGAAATGGTTTTCCCAGTTTGGTGTGGAAGAACTTGACTGGTCTCCACAGAGTCCTGACCTTGACCCCACCCAACACCTTTGGGATCAACTGGAATGCAGTCTGTGAATTGGGCAAATCTCTGCAGCTAGGTTCTGACATTTTTCTCCAGGAAAGATGTAAAAGTAATCGGCAACTATTCTGACACTCAATTAATCGCTAGGGTGATTTTTCATGCAAAAATGCGGAATGTTGTTTTCGGCCTCTCAAATATGGAGATTTCCTGTTTTTTACCACATTGAAATGAATATCTTTGGGTTTTGAAATGACAAAACAAGACATTTTTTAGACCAAACTAACAAATAATCTTCAGATTAATCGATAATTAGTTAGTTGCAGCTCTTATTTTGATGGAGTCATGGATTTGATATGGATTTCACTACTACTACCTTTAAATACATAGCACCACAGTGTTTCATGGTTAAAAAAAAAGTGTGACAGACCTTTAAATTATGCATGCTGCCATGAGGTCGGAATTTTCTAGGCCAAACACCCTGCTCTCTGTGGGTCGTGACCCCCCCCCCCCCACACACACACACACACCCCCCGCTTTGTTTTTTTTACCTTGCGTGCTGGGGTAAATACCTCAGCACCTGCATGTTGCACTGATTTCACCCAGCCCCGGCAGATGGTCCTCACCCTTCACTGAACACACACTCCGGCACCTGGGACGCTGGGGAAATCCTTCCGTGTTCTTGCCACTCTGTCAGAGAGCACATGCACATATTATAAACACAGATGCAACGGCATGTGGGTAGGCATGCGCATCCGCAAGCATGCACATGAATGCAACGACGTGTGGGCGCGAAGACGCAAAACAGGCAAATGCTTCTCGTTTCCGCTAACAAACACAAATTCATTGACGTGTGACGAAAATGTTTCAACAAAACAAAGAGCTTCTGAAATACATGAACAGAGACCTTCAGGGTTCAAACGATGAAGACCATATAAGCGCCACAGAAGCCTTTCCTAACCTTGTGTTGTTGTTGTTGTCTTCTAATCTGTAACACCTTGGGATTGCTTTTAGCCATGAAAGGTGCTTTACAAATAAAATGTATTATTATTATTATTATTATTATTATTATTATTATTACCACATTTCCTGTAATTGGGGGAAAAGTGAATTGAACTTAAGAAAATACAGAATCACAAATGTGCATTAAAGGTTTTGTTTTTGCAGAGTACGGTTAAAGACATGCAAATACATATTTCCAATTTAGATTCAATAAACTACATTAATTCTAGTAACACAGTAAATCATAGAGACTCCCAAAGACGTGCATAAAAAAACATTTAAAATATTTCTTAATCCAATTTAAAGACTGTTTTAAAATGTGTGTTCATGTTTCCTGGTCAAACAGGTGATTCAAATCACAACCTGTGTGCATCATTAATTGGATTCTGCTGTTTTTCACTAATATTCACAGTCTATGTACCATAACTCCCAGGTTATATGTATTGCAATATGGCCGAAAGTATGTGGACACCAACAATATAACAGCCATGGGTTTCATTTCCAAAACCATTTGCATTAACTTGCCAATAGCCTCCACTCTTGTGGTTTTCCACAACATTTTGGAACCTGGCTGCAGGTATTTGCTCCCATTCAGCCACAACATAATTTTGCTTCTGATTTCTGGATGAACCTGGCTTTGTGCATGAGGCCATTTTTATGTTTCAACAGGAGAGGGTCAAACACAAACTGTTTAGGGCTAAACAATTAATCATAAATCGCAATATGGACTAATGCAATATCCAAATTGCAACTTATGTGTCGAGATCCCATTCTGAAGAGTATTGTGGTGCTGCAGAGATGCAAACGTCAAACGTTACAGATCCTCGCAGAAAATGAAATCATAATAATTTCAATATTATTTTTGATAAAATTTGCAAAAATGAACATTCCATTCAATATCGTCAATCATATCGCAATTGTAATATCAGTAATATCAATACAATACTGACCTTTTGTTCTAATAGGCTTTAGTGGTATCCTGAGTTTTTCAGAAATCATTCCTTAGTTTAAAAAGTTAGTCTTTTACTTTTATATCATATGTTATTGTTTTTGTTAAACATTTAGTTTTTATCTTGTCACATTATGTTAACATATTGTATTGCTTCACTTTACTGTTTTATCTTTAACACTATATTTAGAAAAATGCTTTAGAAATAAAATATTAATTATTATTATTATTACTAACTGCTACATTTGCACTGTGAAATCAAATATTACACATAGAACACTTGTGATACCAGAGAAGTTTAATACCACACACACACACACACACACACACACACACACACACACACACACACACCAGCAGCAGCAGCTGAGCTCCAGAGATGCAGGCTATATAAAAAATGCTGCTGTCCCCTCACAAAGAATCACACAGTAAACCAGCAGCTGTATTCAGATTCGTTGTGATGAGGAGGAGCTGTTCCTTCCTTGAGCTTAATGTGAAAATATGCCCCACAACCCCATGACTGCGTGCCTGGACGGACGCGACCGCAGGCACAACGCACAGACAAATAAACGCCTTATGGCGACTGTTGTTGTACTCCTCACTGATTTAATTAAAGAAGCCTTCTCTACTAGCAGTGCAACACTAAGGAATGTTAATGATGAATTTAATGGCTGTTTACCACACTGAGCGCCGCACCAGCCGCACTTCGTCCGAGAAGTATCCCTGAGCTGAATTACAGACGGGGATGAGCTACTTCATATGGACACAGACTTCACTTTTCATATCTGCACTGTCAAAGTGAGCAGCAGAAAATGCCTTTTGTTTTTAGCGTTAATTAAAATCCCCCCGCGCTAATGCGATGTATCGCTTCAACCAAAGTCAGACTGTTGAGATGGATTTAACAAGCTGAATATAAACAGCTTTTGTCAAGTAGAAAGCTAGCTTCTTCTGGGGTTGAGGCTATCGTTCTGTTGCAGATTTAAGGCGTTATTCAGATTATCTCTGGAGGAATAGTGCAACACACTATAAGGGATTTTAAGGAGAAAGTATCACATCATTAATCACAGATGAAGGAACTAACAAGCAACATGCAAGAGTAAGAAAGGTTTAGTGTCGGCCAAAATGGGGAACAAGTTTCATAATAAGACAAACAGGTTTTTAACTGTTATCGAAAAGATGCCAGTCCTGGTTTCTAAAGTGGCTCAGTCAGCATAAAGTATAATTCCAGCTTTAGTACAAGCTTGATCATTGTTTACACTCAAAACAAGTAATCCTACATTTCAATGATTAAAGTTTTAATCATGTTCACGAAATCACGAACTAAACATATCATATAACAAGTGTCGGAGCACAAATGTATCTACATTTAATGTAGAGATGCACCAATTGCAAGTCTTACCTATCAATTTAGATATTAGCTGATTCTGATTTTCTTTCTAAGAACAATAAATGACAGCATACACAAACATTTTTGTAACTTTTTCTTTAACGGAAAACTGTATGTTCATACAAAATATTATTCTATAATGTTTATTTAGGCCTATTATAGAGAGACTCAACTATGTAGGCCTATTATCTATCCAACACTATGTATTTGTTTGTCTATTCATACAAAACCATTTATGAATCGGTAACTATTAACCAGATTGTAAAGGTGTATTATAATATATGAATACACCTCCTGTCCTCCTGCCTGTGCACGGCAACAGGAGAAGGAAAGACTGCCACTACTCAGAGTAGCACGGTAATGAATTACAATGTAACATATTAAGTGTCTGATTAAGTTAGTTGAGCCAAATGTTTTAAGGTTGATCCTCCACGGCTTGTTTTGTCACCTTCCTGTGTGCGTGCCACTGTACCTGCCACTTTGTGTGCCACTGTACGTGCCACTGTGCGTGCCACTGTGCTTGCCACTGTGTGTGCCGCTGTGCGTGCCGCTGTGCTTGCCACTGTACGTGCCACTGTGTGTGCATTGATGTGTTCCACTGTGTATGCCACTGTAGTGCCACTGTACGTGCCACTGTGTGTGTGTCACGTAACACCATCATGCTGCATGTGTGTAAATTAAATCGACCAACAACCGGCCCTTTTCAATTAGCGGCCAATCAGTCGGTGCATCTCTAATTTAATGGCTAAATAGTGTTGACCTCCCAACATCAATACATCACTGGGGTGACCAAAGAAGCCTAGACATTTCCTCCTGATTGACTTTACTGTTAAACACTGCAGCCATTTTCCATCTAATCTGGTAAGTACATTTACCCTTGGCCTGTCCGGGATATTTATACACAAAGTGATGCAGAAGTTCGCTTCAGCACAGGTATCTTTTGTGTTCAACCTTTTGGGATATTAATGAAACTTCCCACAATGTTTATTCAAGAACTTAAATGAATCAGAAGCAATAAATCAGAAGCAAGTGTCTGAAGCCCCCGGACACAGTCAAGGGAACTGTGTGATAAATCACTGGAAGAAAAGGTAATGTGGCCTTATACTTCAAAGTTTAATCGCCACGCAAAGAATCACTCTCTCCTCACAGGCGACGGAGTCAAAGATACTTTGAGGTCCAGACCTTCACTCCTGTCGCACATCAATCACACCTGGGCGTTTTTTAATTTTCCGACTGTAGATCTCTCTGCTGCTCAACATATTAAGGGACAAGTTATTTTTTGACATTAACTTGACACTTACCAAAGCAGATGTTTAATGTGGGGCTTTTTGTCGCACTACAGTGTTACAAGAAGTACTGTTAAAGTGTTTCATATGCTGTGTAGGGCATAGGTTAGACTAACGCATCCGGGGCTCAGTTCTCATTCACCTCTGACTCTTCTCTCTCCAACCATTATACATTTTGAAATCGACTACGTCCTTGTTTGAATCATAAAATCGTGTCTCCACCTCACTGTGCCTTGACACTACATACATACTTCCTCCAGTATAACCAACTGTTAAGCCTCTGTTCTGCCAAGAAACTGACATAAGCCCAAAACAGACTCAACTCCAGTAGATGATTCATGTTTAATCAATGAGGCATTAGAAGCAATTCACGCTTTTGTCTCATAATCAACACAATCAAAGTATTGATCCTGGTTCATACTTTCCAGATACTGTTAGGTAATAAGTTCAGAATAAATTCTTCTTTCCTTTGTTTCTTCACTAGACTTGATTCCTAAAACACCGATGAACTCTTTAAAGATCGACGAACTTAACCCTTTTGTTGTCTTCGTGTCAAAAATGACCCCCGCGATGTTTACCAGCAGAGAAAAAACCCCAAGCGACATTTTTTCGACTTGATATTTGATGACTTTTCCTAAAGTAAAAAAATAAATGTGTTTATAATTTCATGGAAGCTGTACCCCATCAGGGTACACAGGTTGTCTTAGGGTCATTTTTGACCTGGCAGTTAAAATTACAGTCAGTCAGTTATACACCACAAAACACACAGATTTAGACACACACACACATCACAGAGTAATGATGTCACACTATGGGCACGCTGCTCTGCACTTGAAGGTCACCAGCCGTAACGTTGTGCTTCTATATCACACACACACACACACACACACACACACACACACACGCACACACACACACGCACACACACACACACACACACACACACACACACACGATTATTCCTGCACCTGATTGAGCTCAGAAAAACAACAATTTCTTTGTGAAGGTGCATTACTATGAAGTCTTTCTGCAATGTGAAAAGGGGAAAACTAAGACATTTATAAAGTGTGTGGTTAATTACAGGTTTTTTCTTCATGCAAAATAGATTTTGGTTTGAAAAACACTGCTATATTTAAGAGGTTTAGTGGAGGCGGGTGATTTTTGACCGTTAGGACACGGAGAGTATACAGAATGTGAAGACAGCACAAGGGTTACGGAAAAAAACAAAAAACATTTATGAATCAAATAAGCATCAGTTAAACTTTTTTCTGCTTCAGTTTAAATATTTCTTTGTCCTTGCTCTGTGGCAAAAAAATAATAAAGTTAAAAGAATGAGAATTGAAGGATGTGTTCAAGAGCATCGCAGTGTTAACTTAATGCTAACATATTGTAACATTTTACCCTCAGGCTTAACTTTGCCCCACTATTAGTCAATAAACAACAATAACTCACAGATTTAAGGTTAATTAGCGACAGCTGATTTGACCTGCAGCTGGTGACAGCTGAAAGCAACCGTCTGCGCCGGCCGAAAGTGCGAAGCTGCTTCCTGAATGTTGTAAACTGCTCTTTGCTAATCATCGCTGTATTTTGCTAACGGTGGTGTCAGGGTTTATTTTAGACAATACGATTCATCAAGGTATGGCCCAGATACCGATCCTAGTATTAACATAAGCAGCTTTAAATTCTCCTGACTTTCAATGTGTCACAGACGTTTAAAAATGATTTTCTATATTTGTCAGCATATTGAATTTGTTTTTGATTTTGTTTTGTGTTTTTACATATATTTTCTTTGTCTCACCAGCACGTGTTGTGCTTTCTACACTTCTCCCTTCCTTGAAATTCAGCACAATATGATCTGTATTGACTTTTGACCTTATTGAAGCTCGTCATTTAAAAATCCTTAAACCTGTTCTGTGCAATATCTATCCAATGTGGTGTTTAGATTGGATTATCTGTTCACCATGCATCCAATCATGATGATTCTTCTTTGTTGGGAAGGATACAGACACTGCAGTGGTGTAAGTTGATTTGTACGCCTTGAGACTACTCACAGATTTCTGCAGAATGTTTTCTAACATGACACCTCCCTATAGCCAGCCATATGTGTCCAGAAAAGTACATATTTGATTTCTACGGCAGAGAACAAGAACAACTTCTACATACGAACATTTGGTCAGCAGGGTACTTTGACTGAAGAGGCTGTCCTGTTTGTTTATCCCTTCGCAAGTGAGGCCAATGTACAGCAGACCAGTGTGAGCTTTATTACACACCTGCATTACACACCTTGTATTAATGGACACTTTTTTATCTATCAAGAAGAAACATTTTCTGTAAAAACTGATTACTATAATGTTGATTTATGGTGTTTTTGTTACATAAAACACAAATTGATGGACTATATACAGTAAAAAGGAGACCTGCGGAGCATAGAAAACACTTGAGGAGTAAAGCAGGGAATATAGGAGCAGAGTTGTGCTTCCTCGTTTCATTTTGATGGACTTCCACTGAAAAGGTTCCCAGCACATCCCGTTACTAAGCAGTCGGACAGACTCGTCTGAATTAAATATGTAGTGATGAATAAGCCTGTATCTACACATATTCATTCAAAAATAAGACATCAAGTATTCAGCTGTTCATAGGAGGTTTTTAAGCCTTTGCCAATCACTTTTCTGATGTTGCATTTAAGATCTTTAACCCCAGATGATTGGGACGACATTTATAATCACACACTCCTGCTGGCTACATCTGTTTCTTTTTAAACCTCCTCTTAAATTTAGGTTTTTTTAGACATGCCTTTAATGTAATGACCTTTTGTTCGGCAGATTTGTTTTGTTTTGACTTCCTTTTTTTATGACTCTGCCCTGTTCATACATTTCCCCATTGCTGATTTTCTGTTTTTGAATAATAACCACCCTTCTTCATAGTATCATCATTATTACTATTACAAATTGTTTCCCGCAAACTGGCTACAGATGGGAGCCGGGACATCGAGTGAAACAAACGATAGCAGGACAAGCGTTAGATTAGTGGATAATATCTGAAAGCGCACGTTAATTTCACACTTACATTTTGTGTTGCCTCACACGTGACTCAGTGACAGTTTAGGATACTACTCAGTGAAAGTTGCTTTTTGCATATTTCTCTGCACCCTAAAGATTACGAAAGACAGCTGTGCCAATGTTCTGATCCCCTTGGTAATGATGATGGTGCAGTTTGGGGGGCACTAGATTAAAACCCTAAGCTATTGACCCATAACTAAAGTGATGTTTGAGCTCATAATCTTTTCATCTCGTGGTAAGTGAAACCCGCTTTGTTGGATTTTGACCGTCGGCAGACAATGGGGAGGATCATTTTAACATGGCTACATGCTGAGCAGGTGGGAGGAGGGGTAAGCAGAGAATTGGGGGGGGGAGAGACCTATATTCACCAAATTGTATCCTTGAGTCTTGCCGTGTTTTTCTTCACTTCAACCACAACAAACCGAAGGTAGCATCTCATTTAAAATCTTCGCCAAAGAAACTTAGACGTCGAGAAGCATCTCCGACATCCTCTCGGGCTTTTCTCATTGTGTCTGGCAACGTGATTGTTCCGATACAGCGATGCAGAAAGGAGGATGCACTTGGGATCCAGGAAATTTCATTACACAGAGTCAAGCTGTTTCAGTTCAGGATCCAGGCCTTTGTGCCGGTTGCCCAGCACTGAGAACTGGAAACATGGCACAAACAACATTATGTGTTATAGCGACTTCGCGCCGGGCCTTGTGATATGTCCATCTGCCGTGACTAGTGTTGCGGATCGCGCTGATGTCCCTGCCTCCCTGCCTGTGTTCCCTCGCCTCCTCTCACTGAAGCTCTCCAGGTTGCACGACCGCTCAGCCATAGTCGCCTTCAGTGCAAACTACTTTTGTTATAAAAAAAAAGAGTCAGTTTCAGTGCCGGTATGCTTTTGTGTGGATGTAGAAGCTTTCACTGGCAAGGTTTGGCCTCCAGTGTGCTTTAAGGCTGCATTCTAGCATGATATCAGTAATTACAACTTACTCTGCAGTACACATTGTGTCCGACCTGCATTGTGTTCACACTAATTATGTGTTCATGATTGGACATGTTGGTACAGATGGGGCCTTCGCAGAAGTCCAACCTTTTGCTGATTACTTAGTTTTGAACTCAGAAGTTGGACAGAAAGGTTAAAGAAATTAAACATTTTAACAATAGTTTTGCAGTTGAGGTTGATCATCTTTCACTCAGGTTTGTCAGTTAGCCTGATATTCATAAACACTTTAGTTCAAATATTTTCCAGCTTCTTTCTTTTACTTTACAGCTCATTTTGCACTTACACTAAAGTAAACAAAACATGTGCTTCAAGACATGACCTGCTTCCAACTTCCAAGAAAAAAATGGTTTATGGCTTTAATGCAAAATTCACAGACGAAAATATCTACATCAGACATCACTGTGTGATCCAAAATCAAACCACCAGAATGCACCGACTGCCCAAAACCAGGCGAATGACAATCTGTCCCGCCTCTCAAGCTGTCGTCAAAAACACGAGCAGATCTTCAGCTCGTCACCTTCCAGCTACACTTTGATCTGATTTCATGTTGTTCCCCAAGATTACAACACCAACGACTACACAGAGCATATTGACGCTCTTTAAAAGAGGTGGTTACCAGATGCCTGATCCTTAAATCCGAAAAAATGAGGCGATGCTTAATTCATATCATGCATTCATTATTTTTTTGGGATGGAAGGGCGGGCGGGTCGATGCGAATGAGTTTTCAGGGTCGCGCTGCGGCATCTTACAGGCTAAGCTCAAACCGAGACATATTGGGACATACTTTCATCTTGTGGATTATTCTTTCTGGGAGGGGACGGACAGACGTTTGTGGGCAGATGATATTTTGAAATATAAATAAACAAACACATGTCATTGAGTGTAATGGGGGTGAGGGGTGGGGAGGGGATAGTAGGGGTGAAAGTGAGGGGGGGGGTTCCTGAAGAGCCTTCAGCTATCTGCAGAAAGCTGATTATTGCTTAAGTAGGGGATTCAACTAGACACGTTTATGTCTGTATTAATCAAGGAATAATAAAATGAAAATCGCAAATGCAGCCTCTGTTCTACGATCACTTGGTACATCATCAGATATGGGGAATCTTAAAAGCAGAGAGTTATCTACAGTGTGGCGGCACATGGTGATGAGAGCAATAGGGGATGTTCTGGCTGAGTGATTACAATAGTGTTATATCATTGTTGGAGCTGTTTTATGGGTTTAGTGGTGTGCATGGGCCATGCAGACATAATACTGCAGATAAGTTCCAGTTTTTAATATGACAAAGCAGAACAAAATTAGTATAACAAGAAATCCTAAATGTTATCGGATCTTTTCTTGTACCCTCTGATAACTGAAATGAGAGCCGTAATCTGCAAATAATTCCTTTCGGGATGGAGACAAAGAGCACCAATGATGCTGTAAATCATGCAGAAGAAAGACTTAAGTAGTGGCCACATCTTTATCATGTCACTGCTAATTAGTCCCTACAATTAATAGTGCCATGAAAGTAGAAGAAATTGACTATTTTTTGAACATTGCCGTGTACATCAATCCAACAATTAAGTGCAATTCATGCGTACTTGGTCAATTGTTAGGAGTGCACTGTTATATATTATATTATTATTATATTATATATATTATACTTTACATTTACTTTACTCATAGTGAGAAAGCTGTGTGTATAATAGGTTTAGTTTAAGTAGTTTAGTAAGTGCATGTCAGGTAAGGAATACAATAATAAGTAGCTGCACATAACCTGTATTATAGCTGTGGAACAAATAACATAAATCAGCCTTTTCAAAATTGGGGGAAAAGCACAGGCTGACTCCAGTGATGCTGAATTTCAATGCATATTAGCACAAATATGGTGTGAAATGCATCACTGCCGGCAGAAAAGACTATAATTATGTACGCACATGAATGGACTTTATTGGCATTGTCACCACGACAGGTGCGACCCCATAAGCCATAACAAGCTAATCTAAATTTCACAGTATGAAAAAGTGTCTCAGCCCTAATGTGTCGGCCTGTTTTCTAATGAAAAAACATTATACCTGTAACATTATATACCATGTTAATTTTACACTACACATAACCGCTACGCTCAACATATGTCATGGACAGATTAAGGAATGGGCCTACCTTGCACAGGCCCAGGGGCCCAAAGTGACAAAGGGCCTTCACTTACAAAATATCACTCAAAGAGACAAGTAGAAACCATGAAGAGACTCAAAATAGACCACAAAGAGATGCAAAACAGCTGTAAAGAGACACATACCAACTACAAAGAGATGCAAAACAGCTGTAAAGAGACACATAACAATTACAAAGAGATGCAAAACAGCTGTAAAGAGACACAACAACCACAAAGAGATGCAAAGCAGCTGTAAAGAGACACAACAACCACAAAGAGATGCAAAGCAGCTGTAAAGAGACACATAACAACCTACAAAGAGATGCAAAGCAGCTGTAAAGAGACACAACTAACCACAAGAGATGCAAAACAGCTGCAAAGAGACACATAACTACACAGGAGATGCAAAACAGCTGCAAAGAGACACATACCACTACAAAGGAGATGCAAAACAGCTGCAAAGAGACACATAACAACTACAAAGAGATGCAAAACAGCTGCAAAGAGACACATAACAACTACAAAGAGATGCAAAACAGCTGCAAAGAGACACAACAACCACAAAGAGATGCAAAGCAGCTGTAAAGAGACACATAACTACAAAGAGATGCAAAACAGCTGCAAAGAGACACATAACTACACAGAGATGCAAAACAGCTGCAAAGAGACACATAACTACAAAGAGATGCAAAACAGCTGCAAAGAGACACATAACTACAAGGAGATGCAAAACAGCTGCAAAGAGACACATACCAACTACAAAGAGATGCAAAACAGCTGCAAAGAGACACATAACTACAAGGAGATGCAAAACAGCTGCAAAGAGACACATAACAACTACAAAGAGACAGAAAACAACCACAACAAGACTCAATATGACTACAAAGAGACACAGAACATCTAAAAGAAGCTAAACAACTACAAAGTCTGTGTCTCTGTGTTTCTGGCTCCTGTAGGAGACGTGGTGGGGCCTTTTGCATGTCTGTGCCCAGGGGCCCATTGCCTCATAATGCAGCCATGCCTAGTGTTTATCAAAGTGTTACTATGAAGCTCTTGTCTCTCAGTTTATAGCTCAAGTTTTCTCGGAGCACCACAACTTTTACACCAAAGGAGCATTGATCATCTGGATGGATTACTGTCAGGAAATGAGTTAATCATATATTTCTGAATATCCCTTTAATAGATCAGAAAAAAACTCATTCTAAATTGTTTCTGTTACTATGATGGAACAATGGGTCTCAAAACCACCAGTCAAAGTGAATGAACGAAAACTTCTTCACCATAACGGCAGCAGCAGCAGGTAACAAACCCCCCCCCCCCCCCCCAGGTAATAACCACCTTCTTCCTCTTCCCAATGTTGACTCTAATGTATCTCCAATGTCATCAATGGATGAGGCTCATTTCTGCTTTATGTTGGCATGAGAGGAGAGAGGCACATTTCATTCTCTGCTGTAATGACATAAACATCAATCTGTCTGAACTGCTGCTTAAATGACTGTGTAACCTTTACAGCACTGTTAAAGAAAGATGTATAATTTCTGCATAAAAAAAGAAAGAAGCCGAGGTGATAAAAAAGAGAAGTCTAGCTGATGCACTTTCACTTTACTGGACTTACTCTTTTTTATGCCCAGTCAAAGAGTCGTGCTCCAAGAGTCACTTTGTAAAAGACTCACTGATATTTCCTGCTTTTAACACGCACGTTAAGATATTCACTGAATTTTAACAGATTTAAAAATGGCTGGGAACAACAACAGATTGAGAGCCATAAAACTAGAATAAAGCCTTTATTACCCACTGACATTCCCTACATAATGGAAATATTTTACAATGCCTCCCATTTATGGACCTCTATCTACTATAAATTATATTATGCAAGAAACATCATCATGACTGGTGGCATTAACTACTTTATATTAAATAGCTTTCCAGAGGGAAAAATTGCCTTGCTATAGGTAGCCTGGAACAAAATTCAATCTGCAGCCATGTTTAATGTCACAGTTTTTATTATCTTGCAAGCATATGTTGGAATGGCTACAGATGATGAAGCGAGCTGCTGGGCAAAGTGATAATCAGTGCTATTTTTTTTTTTAAAGCTGTCTTAATAACAGGATCCTGCAAATTGTTTGTGACCTTTGTCAAGGTTTTGCTGGAAAATCAGAGGCCAGCAGCAGCCACTGTGCTCGCCCCCGGCATGTGTGAATATGCAAAGCTCCCCAAGTTTTTTTCTTTTGTGCAAGGTTTCAATGAAAACGTGAAATTGTTTGGAAACCTTTTGCCTTGCAGGGCCTTCACGGGGAGAAGCCACATAGAGCTGAGCTCTGCAAGAATGTTTGATGCCGCTTCCTTAGTTCAGCATATGCCACATTCTGTTTTAGGGAGGCTGTGTTTGTGTGGTGGCCTTTTTCACAGAGCGGCAACTCTGGCCATGGGGAGAAAGGGCTGGTCAGGACAGCATCTGCCCAGCCCTCTGCGAGCATTATGACATGCATGACCTGGCCAAAAACACAAGGTAAGCAAAACCATAGCAACAAAGCTGCTCTACTCAGATTCAACCTCCTTTTACTGTGTTTGAATTACAGGTCTGTGTCTCATAAAACCTCTGTGTCGTTGTCGTTGCATTAGAAATGACACTCCAGGAGAAACATGTGGGTCAAATTGAAACGTATAAGCAGTTAAACATACAGTGGCCAGGAGGAAAGAGGCTTAATGGAAATATCAAGAGAAAAGACAGCAGCAGTTCATGGAGGAAGGAAGGAGCAAGGAGGAGGGAGAAGGAGGGGGGGGGGTGCAGGTGGTAGGCATGGGCAAGGGTATGCTGGTGCATCTGCCTGCGGCGATGGTATTGCCGGACATATTTCCCACAGCTCCGTGTCACGGCGGGATCATCGCACATGATTACGGGGGGGATCAGCATGATCGGCTGTCGCTGATTTCGCTGACATCTGTCGGTGAGGTGATACAAGCTGTGACAAGGATTGCCCCAGACATGAAATCTTGAGCGGTTGTTGAGCCACAGCGGCCGAGGCTCCTTGTCCTCTGAGCTGCAACAACAAAGCGATTCTATGCAATATTTTACATCCGGGATGAAATGAAGAAGAACTTCTCCATCACAAGAGACCGCCTCTTTCTTCAGTGGCACTTTGATCCAAACTTATATATTTGATGTATATTCAAATGATTCTTAATGTAAAAAATAGTAATAAAAAAACAAAAAATATATTCAAGATCCACTCATTAGCTTCTTTCAGAGCTTTCAACCAGGTCTCCTGATCTTCATCAGCTACAGATGACGACCATAAGAACAGTTGAAAGCTCCAGAAAAAAGCTAGTAACTTTAGTGACCTCATTTCTTTGTTTTTGTTATATTTAATTAAAAAAGGAAATTGACAAAAAAAGAAATGTTTTTTCCCCAGAAATATAAATTGTAGGCCAACACTTAGTTTCACTGAGTTTTAAGGCTACTGTAAAGACAGGAAAAGCTTTTCTTTCAGTTGGCCTATTCATGTGTAAGTAATGACTTTCACGTTTATTTTTCTTGTGCCAGACAAAGCAAGAATGTTGCAGCACACACCACCAACTGTAAAACACATCGGACCAGTGAGAGTGAAGCATCACAGTGAACGCAATTCACACATAATCCACTGAGCGTTCTTTGCTAAAACCAATACAGTATCTGTCCAGCTTCAAAAGATGGATTACTTTTCCCAGGGTAAGTAATTGCACGGTTCATAACAATGAGGTTCGGATTAAGGAATTCATTTTGGATTTGAAGCGGAGCACAGCTTGTATACAATTACCTTTAAGTCCAAGAGATAAAAATCATTTCCTCAATATGGAGCGCTGGGACTGCTTTGATTTGACCCTCAGCGGAGGAACAGAAAAGTATCTTGCAGCTAAATCCTTTCTTCATTTCGTCTCGGAGATTCGAGGGAAATTCTTTAAACATATGGCTTAAATTGTTGTGGCGAGTCATCTGGAGCAGAAGCCTGAGCCCTTTCTCATTTTTTTGATGCAAGCTCTATTTTTGATTAAATGTCAGACTTTCACTATCACATATGCTGGAAGAAAATCTCTTTTTTTCCTTAGAGGTTCCTTATTGGGCCATTCCAAGAAAAAGAGGTCTTAACTGCGCCCTGGCCGTGATGAAGACATCAGACATAATGCTGCCGTTCTTGTGATGAATCCTCGTGGAGGACGCATTCAACAAAACAACAAACAGAAAAGATTTATGTCTGATTTAGTTGAAAAATGTGCTGTAGTGCATTTGAAGAAATAGCTCAAGAAATGATTGTGTAAAGAAGGTTTTTAGGGACATTTGAATGTCCCGCGATTGTCAGTTTCGGATGCTTTTCCATCTTCTAAGAACTTGTCAAAGAAAACATTTGAAGGCACCTAAACATCTGGCTTTCAAACATCAATTCATTGCCTTTTATCTGGTTAGAGGATAAATACAATAGAGAAGTAATGCAGCATTTGTAGAGAAGTTGTTGATAGGTTGTTAAGACTGGAAGCTCTGCGGCACTGATCACATACTGCGGTGTATAATCCAGCAGTCTATACAGTGTGTCATTACAATTTACCAATTCATCTTGGCTCGTTTGAACTAATAATGAATAAAGATTTAATTAGCATACATGGTTTAACAACAAACGGAGATTAACTGCAAATACAAATGTCACCACTGACAATATATATTATATAATTCAGGAAACCTGGGAATAAATACATATTTATAAAAATGTGTCTGTAGTAATTAATAGTTGTTGAAGATGCTGATTTCTGTTCGGTGAGAAATGCAAAGCTAGCTGTGAAGCTGAAGGCTTGTTTGAGGTTGTTTATTGCGTATATATGATCAGTCATTTACATGAATAATGTCACCCCCGCTTTAGTGTTTATGACAGATTAGAGGCCAGCATCTAACTGCATTTTCATTCCAGTTATTTTTGTTTTAATGCATGTGTGAATCAATTAATTCTGTCATAAAAGGCTACCATAAACTGTGTGCAGAAGTTAATGAGTCCGGCATTACCACATCATTACACCAGCTGGCATAATGGAGCATGTGTTGTTTGTCATAATATATGCTGCCATGCTTAACAATCATAAATTGTTTGGATTGTGAAGTTTTGTTTTTTGTTTGATGACAAAGACAAAAGGCTGGTGCACTAAGATTACCATATGAACAGCAGGTACATACTCACATACATGTGTACATACAGGTGACTTTACAACTGATGGGATTCATCAGGCTGATTTTCACAAATCCAAAAGAAGCTTATGAGCATTTCAGGATTCCACATACAGTACCTGAGCTTTGTGGAGGTATTGCCAAGGCTCAAAGCATTTCATCAAGGGCTTCTCAAAGATGCACTGCCTTATTTATTATTTGTATTCGCACCCAATCGCATCGCCAACCCAGCTTTGGAGCTTAAAATAGTTCACAGCTGCAATTCAAAAACCACAGTGAAGCAAATGAGTACATTTTTACTTTGACTAGAATTGTTTACACTTACACATGTACACTAAGCCTTTATTTTCACCATCAGATAACAATGTGGAGATATTTACACCAAGACTCTGCTCTGTGCATCTCTTAGTCTTTATGGAAATGAATGAACCTGTGTAGGGAAATTGGTAACTTAGTTTAAGGTAAAACGTTTTTTTTATGTTATTAAATATTAACGTGACTAATGTGAAACTGCCCCTTGTATTGCTGAATCCACTGATAATTAACTGAACTCTGGAGTATTATAGAACTTTTAACCTAGTTTCGGTGCTCTACTTGTGTGGTTGAGTCTAATGGCTCTCATTAATGATGCATATTAAACCACAGGTTAACTGTCCAGCATCCAAATAGCAAAGTTAGTGACCAGAATTGTTACATCACTGTAATAAAATATGGTCTTTAAAAGCAGGAAAAGACCACGCTTATGACATATTAGGACGATATCTAGTTTAATATCATGACATCAATATCATATAGATATATTGCCCAGCTGTAACACAGTACTGTCTGACAGGACTGAGTCATTATTTTCAGTCATCTTGGAGTTTCTTTTTCAGTGTCATCTGTATTTAAATGTATTCTTCTCACATGTAAACATGCCTGGTGTAAATGCATCCCAACTGTTAAGCCTTGGTGTTGCTGATAAACAGCACTTCCAGCACACTAACACTTTGCTCAGTCAACCCTCCCACCATAAAGGCAGGTTAAAAAGGCATCACAGTGAGTGCCACTCATGCAGCACATGTTCCGTTCAGTCACAAGCCGCACAAAATGTGCCTCCATCCATCGTCTCATAAGCAGTCTGCAGCCCAGCGAGGGGGAGGAGCCCGGCCTGTCTCAAGGTCACCGGGCCCTTCACCACTGTGGCATGATGGGTATCTCCTGCCCGTGCCAGGCAGCCAGCCAGCCAGGAACTGCCCGGGCTCGCCTGGCCAACATTACCTTGACTGAAAGGAGGGAGGAAGGCACCGGTGCCCCCCTGCCGCTCGGTAACTGGTACCAAATGGTGCCTCCCCTCTTGGGTCCTGACCTGCGAGCAGGCAGAGTCCCAGGACACCTCAGAGCCAGGCTGGAGGATGGGCAGACAGCTGTCTTCTGTCAGTTGGCCCGTGGACCTCGAAGATCATCTTTCTCTGCACACACACGGTCATTTAGCAGGAGACTCTGGTCTAAGACTAAGGGATGTACAGGACCGTACAAAAGAAATCTCAGCACTGACATGATGGGTTACACTGCAACTAAAACATTTCCAGTTGTGATGTTTACCTCGCAGATGCAAATCTGATGCAATAAAGTGACTGCAGAACACTGCATGGAGGCTATTTTTAAAGCAGAATTGATCAACTTGATTGATATTTGAGATATTAAAACATAAACACAGAAGAGCAGGTTGAAAGAAGGAAGTGTCATTGTGTCACTTCCTGTTCACAGGGTCACAATGTAAAAAAATATACTTACGCACTAAATACATTATCCTTTATGAATAAAAAGCATACACTTGTATTTATAAAAGGAAGATCGTGTGTTAGGAATCTGCCCAACTCACACTTTTCGCACAACGGTCATGCGTAAGGATGCCTGCTAGATGAACTGCAATTCTTAACTACACACTTCTTTGCTCTTTTTTAGGAGATTGGCAGCGCACACATCTGCAAACAGTTGATCAAGAGCTTGTTTACATTCAGAGTGAATCTACATTATATACTTTTATGCATCTGGTCTCAAGAGTACAACAAATTGGCAGAAACGGAATTGAGGTTTTTTTATTTTTTAAAGAGCCATTGTGTTGTTAAACAAAGGAAAAGATCAAGCAAAGTGTTTCTGTACAATGAGTATGCTCATTTGATACAGAAAAGGTTAAAACACACAATATTCAGCTCTCTGAGTCCAGGTGATCTATGTGATGCGCTCTGTACAGTGAATGTGAAAAGCAATAGAAACAACAATACATTCATTTTGAATTCTCTTGACTGAAGTCTCAGATCTGTTTTAACAAAATAAAGAGATAACAGTCTTACTTCATGCTCTGCTACCTCTACATCTGAAGCCAGTGAGGCTCTGTGGAACAATGTTATATGGATCTTGATGGGGAGAAGCTGCATAATTAATTTGTATATTCTAGCATGACAGATGTTTGATTTTGGCCGTAAAAGTAATTAATAAGAGAGTGGAGGGAGAGACAGATTGCTGGAAGATTATTTATAAAGACTCCTCACCGAGCATGTTGGAGGTGTGTGTGTCTGTGTGTGTGTGTGTGTGTGTGTGTGTCTGTGTGTGTGAGCCCTTGTTCATGCCCCAACATCACCTGCTCCCCTGGCTGCCCCAGCTGTTAGCCTAGCTGCTAACACGGTCATCTCCAAACATTTGTTTTAATGTCCCTCTATGCTGAAGGTAACAACTGAAATAATTAACATACTCGGAGAGAAGAAAAAAAACACATTGCACCTGTGTTTGAAATTCAGAACAACAACACAGAGCCGGAGGTTTTAATTGTGGAAAGGGAACAAATAATCAACAAATTACACAACATACTTGTCTGACAGTTCCAAAGAGCAAAGCAGAACACCTGCTTGTGTTTGGAAACAGAAGATGATCAATTCAGAGGATTCACCTCAGACAGATGTTGGCATCTGCCTCGCACACAATATTTGTGGAGGCCTAGGACTAGCCCAGGTACATGTGTGATGAGTCGTCTTCTGTGTCAGTTTGGTTTCTTTGGTCTGAACTACAGCAGAGAAGGTTAACGGGCACATTTTTGTATGCCGTTTATTTTAGCTTAAACTGGGCTATAAACAGAAGGAAAATCTAATGGTTTGGCATTCATTCTGTAGCTATGATTACAGTTACCTACTAGTTACTAAAGTTACTAGTAACTTTAAGAAATATTTACTTCTAGCAACATTCTCCTCTGAGGGACACAGGAAAGAAATAACTAAATATAAGCATCTTTCCAAATTGAGTTTCTCTGAACTAAATTTCTTTACTTTAGCACGCCAAAGTTAGCATGCTAATTGTTTTTTCTTTAGATTAATACAACGGAATACAAGGAAAGTCTAAAAGTGGGGACCATGAATGTGTGTACCAAATGTCATGGCAACCCATCCGACCAACAGACTGATGGACGGACCGAAGCTGACAGTTCTAAAGCCACGCTGCTAGCATGGCTCAAAATAAGTCCAATCTAAAGTCAGGCTGCACGACTCTGGTCAACAAGTATGCCTGGACTTACAGAAAGACAGACCGAGGAGGAGAAAGAAAATAATTGGATACGGCCAAGTGTTTTGCAACAGCAGGGACGGGACAATTTATGCCTCAATCTAGGCACAAACTTCCGTTTTTCTTTTTTTCCCTTTTTATTACAGAGCTGTGCGGCTTCAGAAGATAATAATGAACTGTAATGGATGCCAAACAGTGAGGACAGGGAGTGAATGTAATTTTCTCAATGAGGGCATAAATCTTACACGGAGGCTGTTGCTGGAAAATCTTGTGGATATTCAAATCTGCTGCTTTGATTGAAGCAGTCACAGTACATCACAGGCATTGTAACTCGACAGAAGGTTAGCGCAGGTGATCTGCCACAATGTGATCTTGTTCATTGCAGGTCTGGATGCTCTGTGGGGTCTTATTAGTGGGCAATGATTAAAAAAAGCAACGCCTTGATAGCAGTGCATAGGAACAGGGCGATTTCATCAACCCCCCTCCTCTTTGCTGTAATATATATACACGTTCTTTGTGACAACAATAGGGTCTTGTTTCATTTAGCTGTGAAGTCTATGGGCTTACATTAATTCAGACCATAGCCAGGGCCGTGGATTACGGGAATTAAACATTATCTGAACAAGAATAGAGGTGGAGAGGAAGGCATGCATGGACAGTTATGGAGAAATTAAAGTCTGACTGATGTCTCTGTTAAGCTTTATAGCTGCATTGTGATGAGAGCCTCTGGTGAACAGCTTTCAGTACCGGCTTCTCAGGTGTCACCAGCGCTGCTTCTCAGCAAATGTTGATCTTTTATACCTTCAAGATACTCAAAACCAAACAGGTACCTGGTCATGAGACTCCCTATTTAAGATGTAAATGGGAAATAAAAGGTTCCCTTTAGCATGCAATAATGACATGTATTTATAGAGATTAGTCATCATGTGACTGAGGTAACTTATCTTGAGTGACCTCGGACAGGGCTGTTGAACAGAACTGTTACGATTGCTGTGTCAGCTTTTTTCATTTCAAAATTTCAAAAGACAAGTAAGTGAATGATGATAATTGATTTGAAGAATTCTGGGAAGTACTGTATGCACACTAAAAAAAAGTGATAACGCTTCAGTTAAGTAAAATATAACTTCAAATAGGTACTTCTTTGACCTCCTCTGAGTTGTCAAATTAAATGTCCTTGATAGTAAATGTGCGAGACTGCAGAGTGGACAGGTAAGTTTGGCCATTGCGAAAGAAATTTGGTGAATATAATTGTACAGATGTGTCTGATTAATGGGTAATATAGTTGAAATTAATTATAGAGCAATAAATTAGCGCTCTAACACAAGACAAAGTGAATTGAATCTTTCGCTTTTTTGAAGGATAAATAGAGAGATGAAATATAATGAAGAAAGAGGGAAAGTGATCATAAAGAAATGCATTTGCATACTAATTAAAAACCGGTGTAATAATCTTACCAATATTCTTCAAAGGAGTGTACTCAATAGAAGTAATTTCCATAACTTTCTGAATTATTGTCCCACTGTCCTAGAGCACTGTGGGGAACTTCTCTGCCTCTACTGGGTAAGCTTTTCTCGTTTTAAACTTTCTTGCTACTAAACTTCAGCATAACTCATTGTAATTCCCGGCACACCCTCAACACAGGGTTAAATGTCCTTTCAATCTGTTAATTGCAAGACTTTATAATTCAAAGGAAGGGATCCAAGACCTGCCATAAATCAAACAACTAGTCACAGGGCTTTAATGAATTCCTCCCAGTGACATTGCAGGAAGTATCATCCAACCTGAAGGCTCAACAGTATTCAGTAAGCACACTCGCCACTAAAAAATGCTTGTTAAAAAGTGATCCAACAAATCATCCACTCACTCAGGTGCCTGTTCTGCAGCACAATGGGAGCTGAAAAGAAGTTCAATCAAATATTACATTTTATATAGCAGGTGTTAACCTACATTCAGCATTGCACTGTCCCTTTAGAGTAGAGGGAACATATGGTCCTCCTCCACGAAACACAACCTGACTCCTCCAAAAGGCTCAGCAGCAGCAGCAGACGGAATATTCACCTGTAAGGATACGGATCCTGATCACACGATGCAAAGGAAGATACAACAATTTGACAAAAGAAAGTGACGATCTTTTGCTTTGTTGACGTTGAACATTGTGTTTTCCCATCTTGTACTGCATGTTGTGTGTGTGTGTGTGTGTGTGTGTGTGTGTGTGTGTGTGTGTGTATATATATATATATATATATATATATATATATATATATATATATATATATATATATATAAAAAATCCCTGCTCACGCTAAGGATAACTCCAAACAATCTGGAAACATTAAGCACACCACTTCCTGTGCACCATAGCAGACAATGTCATGCTACACACTGATACACTACACTACATGTTAAAAGAGCACTACTACGGCTGGGCTGGGAACATTTTGGTCCCTCTTTCTCTTCATGTTGGGATACCGTAGGGCCGGAAGATAAACCAGATTTATCAAATTACTTAATTATTAAACACTGAATCTCTTACCAACCTGACTTCTGAATACCATTAAACTACAACAACCGAGGACATCTGACTCGACTCTCAACCAACGTATCAGCCCAAAGTGTCCAGAATCTTTAAATGGTCATACTTTTATTCATCCAGGCAGAAATATAACAAGTGAGCATCAGAAAGAAGAAAGAAAATGTCATGCGTAGTTTTAAAAATACACATGTATTGTTACCGAGATAAATGAGATGGTTATTGTAATCTAGATTTTTAGATGGTGATGTATCTTTACAATTTTCAATTACACTTGAGTTTCTTGGATTACCCTATCGTCCTGCATTCCAACAATGTCAGCTCCACGTCGTCAAAAAAGGCTTTAATTAAAAAGTCACTCAGCCCTACAGTGTTACAGTTAATGTCCAAGAAATTGATGCTCTTTACTATATATCTTTATGATGTGAAAGGACACCAATGGACGGTAATCGAATTGTGACTACTGTCATTACTGCTGCCAATTTAAAATATAAGAACTGCTGCACTGTCCAAATCTTTTTTTCAGCAGTTTTTTGTTTTCTAATTCATTGTGGGACATTAGTTTCAAACAAATGTTTTGAATGGTTGCAGTACACAGAAAGTCCACATAAAACAACAAATATTAAAGCTTTTATGACCTACATGTAGGTCTAATCAATATTACGTTATTGCAAAGGGATAATTATTTATATGAAAACTTCACTTCCTGCTTTAATAACAGGAACAGGAAATAAACGAGTGTATGCTGTCGTGAGATTAGGAGGGTCTGACATCATGCGTTGTTTGTGTGTTTGCATGCACAAATGTGTGTGTGCCGTATGTCCGTCTTAAACTGATATACTGTAAGTTGGCCTATTCTTACTCTCACTCTATCCACGTGGCAGTGAACATGGATGCATTAACGAACAAACTTTCACTAGTTGAGATTAAATAAATCCTTCTGTTAATTTTCTGGCCGTCTGTCCCTCATCTGCAGTCGCCAGGAGCAGCAGTGTGCCTCTCCATCCCAGCGGGGTAAACCTCTCAGAAGCAATATGTAATTAAACTCAGAGAGCATATTCTTTAATCCTAAAGGCTATTATAGATTTATGGTCAGTGCATTGTCTGAGCTCCACAATGGCTTTTCCTCACTGCACTCTTGTGGATACCCTGAGCCCATATATGTTCTTAACTGGGTAGATAAAGGTTTTGTAACCCTTTTAAATCTAGCTTCGTAATGGGAGTGCTACAATGGCTTACTGCCCTTGTGGGGTAATACGATGGCTTTTGTATTTGGCCCGGGATGGATAGGAAAAGCTTAGAAAGGATAGAAGAATCTGTAATTATAATGCATCAAACCGTCATCAATGACATATTTCTGAACCCATTTCCAGTCACATTAGAAACAATCGGAGCCCTACATGTGAAATTGTAATTATGGTGTATTCATTTTTAGCTCCCGGGGATTAAAGTATTGAGTATGTTTAATTGTAAGTGTTCTACATTTTAGAACAGTGGAGCCCTGATTAAGAGTGACCTATCCCCACGACAGGATGCTTTGAAATGCCATTAATACTTAACTTAATTGCTACTTTTATTTGCAATATTTTGACTCAATCTCCATCGCGTAGCTCTGAGGGGAACCGCTCATGTAATGTGTGACCCTTGTGTCCTAATAAGCGTTGGTGGAACAGGGTTTTCTTTCTGTACTCTTTTGCTCTGCAGTGTTTCCCTTTTTTGATTTAGTTCAAACCTCCTTTTTCAGCTTTAGAATAATTTAACCACTAAATATTGTGTGGTTTGTACTAAAGAAAGTTTACTTCATTAAAACATGTGCAGCACCACCAACAGCACAAAGTTGCCTAAATGTAGCTTTTCCAAGAGAACTGCGAATCCGATTGGTTGTTGAAACATAATCCTATCTTCCTTGAAATTATCCCAAAATGTATTAGTTAATTATCTGGAAGCTAGTCATGATTCTCACGTTCAGCTATTGTTTGTTATTTCCTCATACCTACATAAAGGTACCTAGAAATAAACAAAGCTTATCTTCCAGGTGAACTGTGTGCGGTCCGAACCAACTACAACAACCCAAAACTACAATCTTGACCGATCAGGTATGAAGCCTTTTATTACACACACAACTTTTATCCCTTAACCGTATCATATACCACAGAACATACTACACATCCAAACAAGACATAACATACATCACAAAGTTGAAACACTTAACTTAACTCAGCAGTTTTCGGACTGTGGAAAGAAAATAGTACGATGAGAAAATAAACAGTTTCCTAGGAGAGACTCTGCACAGAAGGCAACACTTAGCCACTGCACCACTTATAACGTTTATAATAAACAGTCTTTTTTCCTTTTAGTGAACGCCACAAAAACTGATTTGAAGCCAACGTCAAGTCTCCAGAAAAATCACAGAATTTGTTGGTTTACAATCTACAGCAAAGGAAGACACACAAACCATGACTGAAATCTTTCCCTGTTTTTCGTCAAGTCGTTTTAGTTGCCTACACTAACGTTGTTTCGGGGGTCTAAATATCTTTTCCAGTTTTCTGTGTCGACTGCAACCTTCTGCTCTCATTATCAGTTGTCCCAACGTAACTATGAGGCAGCAAAGAACACTGGAGTTGCTTTTGCAACAGAGATAGGGGTCGTTTAGGAGGGCACTAACAAACTACCTACAGAGTTGATCGTTCTTGAGTTCTTCTGTCATCTACATGTCCGTAAAGTCTTGTTGAAGGACATTTACCAGAACTCAATAAACAAACCACTTGGGAGTTCATGCTTCCGTTTATAAGCTCTTGTTTTCTTAGAACTGCTGTAACAGACCAAACGCAAGAATGCAACACAGTGAACTTCTCCTCTGTGGATTGGCCAACTGAAAGAATACCAGGTGTGATCCACAAACAAGACTTTCTGTCTTTTCCAAGTAGCAGTTGGATCCCTTCGTCCTTCTCTGTCACACACATCTGAACATCGTCAGGTCCTGGTGCCTCAATGATAATGTATTCTCTTATTTGACTTTTTAATGGGCTTTCACCTAATTATCATCACATGGTTCCTCAGATGTGTGCTGGAGAGGGAAGTCAGGAGTAGGGGAACAAAAGGAGGTCAGATTTGGAGGTGTTGGCACATGGCCTGATCCGCTCTGGTAACCCCCTTTGCCTGATGATACATTTTCCCCTTGAACATGATGTCAATATGCCTTCCTTTATTAAGATACCATCCAACTGATAACAAGTCCTGCTGTGTGTTACCAACATAAATAATTAGAACAGAGACCAAGGAACGGCAGGTGGCTTTTGGCACAAAGAAATAATCATACTTGATGTGGAAAATAAAGTAAAAGGACCCATCTGTTCACGGCGGGGGGAGGTGAAAAAACACGTTAACATATTGTCAGTAACATTATGAAATACCCAGTTAATAATTTAGTCATGGCACATGGCTCTGGACACTTGTTTGAAATAATCTAACAGAAGTGAGCCTGGGTCTGCTTCAAGGCTTCAAATTAACCGCACATTTGCGCACTCATGACTTGTCCACCGGCCATTTTGTCACACGCTCTGCCAATTATTTACCCAACGGGTTGATGAAGAAAGAGGTAGCAAAGTCATGTAATGCTGAAATGATCTTCTCTTATTCAAGACCAGCCAAGAAGCCGCAGCAGAAGGGAACAGTTGAACCCTGAATTCTCTGTCTGTCCAATATTCATGTTCAACACCCAAGATCTTCATTTTCTCTAAGAGCAAATTGCAAAGTTACTCCATTTAGCAAAGATCTACTTTGAATTATCATGATGTCACCTTGTTTAGAAGCTGCAGATGAAAACACTGAAAAAGCGGAGGGGGGGAGATTAAGAGAGGCTGTCTGAACCCTGTCCAAACCTACCTGCCATACTAAATACACACTCCTCTACGTACATTTAAACTTAATACTATACGCTGTATTACCTATTATTTAAAGTGAAACTATATTATGTAGGGAAACCAGTCAAGCATTGCAGTTTACATCCATGTCTGTCAAAATGTTTATCCCGTTAGACATTTGTGTGAAATTTTCATAATTAGCATATACACTTTCAAATTATGCCCAAAAAACGTGTTTTGTGAGGTCACAGTGACCTTTGACCCCCAAAATCGTATCAGTTCATCCTTGAGTCCAAGTGGATGTTTGTGCCAATTTGAAGAAATGTACTCCTGGCGTTCGTGAGAAAATCCAAACTATTCCTTTTTTTTGCGCACAAAATGTAATCAGGATTTCAGAAATATTAATAAGAGACTTCAAACAGATGCACTTAACTTTGGGGCCCCTGGAAGCACCCTTCATGGTCCATGCGAAGAGACTGAAAAATAAGTTCACGAGCAATTTTCAGAAAAGCAATACTTAGGAACTATAAATGCATAAAGGAGGGATTTTAGAAAATAATCTACGTTGTGAATGGCATGGCTAATGCTATATCTGTATGCACCCAGGATCAGAGGTCATTGTGGATACACTGGAAGACTCAAATTACTAAAATGAAGAGGCCGTCCTGGATGGCCACTTGAGCCAATCAAAGTTTAAGAGGCCTCCTATTAGGAGCTTCTTGACTGTTGTGAGGAAGCAGTGACACATTAAAGCACCCACAGGTGCCTGCATTTATATAATTTCCTCATATTGTGTGTACCAACGGGTTCATTTGTGGACGGCTGTTCTGCAAATTAGATTTATTTACTTGCTTGTTTGAGATGATCAGTTTAATGTTTACTGGTGTGTGGAATCATCCTTGGTATATAAATGAGAGGATTAAGGTTGCAGGGCTTCCCCGCTCAGGGAGTTCAACCTCCGCCTCCGAACACAGCGGTGCCTTCACCATGAGACTAAACTTCAACGCACAGCTCACAGTTTTTACGCTGAGAGTCTGAATAAAGACAGTAATTTCATTTTGAGAATACTGCCGCCTGCAACCAAACCACTGATTAACAAGAACAATTTGAACTGTGAGGGTAGACAATGTACGTGTCTCTGCAGTACAGTTGTTGTATCGAAAGTGTAAATATATATGGTAAAACAGGGAAGAACAAACTAACAAAACCTTAAAAACAGCTGCTACACTGGATGAGTTGTGACCGTTAAGCACCTTGATCCTTGTTAATGATCGACGAACAAAAGAGACGCCGGTGCACTACACTAGAGGGACTATTTTATTTTCTAATGTATGACAATGACATTAAAAGGGCTTACTGAGAAGAACATGAATGTTTAGTTTTTACTGTGGATAAATAAAGACTATCAATACTGCAGCTAAAGAAAATGTCGGCGGCTGTTTAACAGACTACAACTGTAAAGTTCTTAGAAGGTTCATTATCATTGGCGATTCTTCAATGAACCTCCAACTATGGTCTCTGTCAGGTGAAAGCCTGATAACTCCAGTTTAGGTGATTTGTTTTATAATCTTAATCTCTAAAAACAGATATCTGCAAATGTTCTGGTTTCCATCTGTTGTAAATAGACTGCATTTATATAGCGCCTTCCTACCTTACCAGCGCAGCGCTTTACAATTTGCCTCTCATTCACCCTTTCACAAAGACATTTAAACACCGATGATGGAGGAGCTGCCATAAAAAGCGACCCCATCGAGAGCAACATGGGTTTAAGTGTCTTGCTCGAGGACACTTTGACATGCGGACAGGAGGAGCCGGGGATCGAACCACCATCTTTGTGATTAAAGGACGACCCTAGTCGAAGGAGTCTGGTCAATTACGTTTGAGTGGGCTTTGGTTGCATGCAGGTAAACAGTCCGTGTTGAGAGCAAAAGAGGCGGAATATCATCTCACAGATATTTATAAGCAGGTATGTGCATATGAATGCAGTTATACAACCTGGTCGTAGTTGTTGTCTCTCAACTCCAACTCAATTCTCTCAAAACTAGACTCAGGAGATCTGCTGGCTACACTGGAACCCCCGATACTGGTCATTGCCACCAGAAAGGATTATGAAGAATTTGAAGTTAACTCATATTTACTAAAAGCATTTCAAATTAATAAAAAAATAACACAACCCTGTCTGTATGCCAACTGACTTCTGTGGGGTCTTCACCCCAAGTCCGAAGGGCAACACCACCCGTTGTTTTCTATATAAGCCTGCGCCACTACTACACCACTGTCCCATTTACCATTGTTGACAAGCAGCAATTTAATCACTTCAGGCTCCCGCACATTGATTACTTATTTTGTGTGTATGACACGTCCATTGTGTGCTACCGGGTGTTAATTGACACAACGCTTAGCAACACAGCTGGTGTGTGTTGGAAACTCTGGGCTGATGAAACCCTTTTAAAACTGTTAAACACAGACATGTGTGAGGGTGATACTTCCATGAAAGTTTAGAAGACACTGGTTTTGAAGATATAATATATAACCAGAACCTCTAAACCCATAAACAATGCCTACACACCTATACGGTTTATATTTTAATTCTAGCGTCTCTCTGGTGCTAATTTATTCATTTTTTACAACTAATGGCTGAAAGAATCAAAAGCTTTTATAAAACCTCTCAAAAAAGCTCAGCAAGCTTGCCGTGAAAAGTGCTGTAGGACTTGTATAATAGCTACAGCTCCAACATGAAAGTTGTTATTCTCATCTAACTCTGCTTAATTCATTATATTAATTTACCTTAAACAACACATTCAACTCAAGGCTCTTTCCAATCTTGTTTCAATTAAGGGTGACATGTTCAGACAAGATGCTGAGGTGCAACAGCAGCAAAAGGAAGAAAAAAAAAACACCCGCACATGATCCTTAAAATGGCTTCTCCTGTATCCCTCGCAGGGAAACATTATTCCTAATAAAAGTCTTTAATAAATACTTCAGGTCCTTGGAGAGTTCCTTGAACCTGAAAGGAAACACTGTCTATACCCAGGAGCAAAGAAGGCCATTACAGCTTGTACTGCAAGATTTAATAGGTGTCATAATTTATCATGTAAACCGAAAAGTGTTTCTTAATTAAGTGAGAGCGTTAATGAATTTTTTAATTTGATCCCTGTAAGTACTTTGCCATGCTAATTGCAATATTCCACACATTAGTTATCGGCTATTGCCCTTGGCTATTTGCTGTCGTGAGAAGGGGAGCCCCTTTTCCCCTCAGCTTAAGTTCATTAACACAGTCTGAACCTTGAGCCCAAACTACAGAGGAGTACTTTGTATAGATATATTGTACGCATTCAGGTCAACAAACAAAATAAGTCAACGTTATCTGATCCTTTTCACACTGACTGAAGCGACAGTGATTGGATTTGACTGATGCAAATGTGCTTTGTATTGATAAAGTACAATCAGTTGTACTTCTTGAAGGAGTTTGAGCATCTGCGAGCTCATAACAGCACATCCCTGCACCTCAGACTGAAATCTTACATGAGAGTAATCACTGAGTGAGCTATTTAAAATGACTAATGCGATCTGGGCTCAGTCTTGATGACTGCCTTTGTATCCAAAGTCTTGCTATCATTGGTGGCAGGCTCATATTGTTCACTGCAATTAATCTGTTGGAGAAACATAATAATGGAGTTGCCAACTGCTGCCCCGCGCTGGTATTTTATTAATCAACTGCAATTAGGCAGTGCCGCTATGTCCTTAGGATGACTTTTCATTCACTTGCAAGGGAAAACTGTGCGCCAGCACAACAGTGCACTCAGTGAGAAATACAGTTCGCTGCCACAGAGATCACAGATGGGCTCAGACAGACATAAAGTGGCAACAATGTGGAGAAATTATCGCCAGCCACAAACCAAATGCTAGAGCGCTTTGGCTGTAAAGTTTGTCTACTTTATCAGTGACTTAAGCAAATAACAGACCCCATTTTGAGGCTGACTTACACTCTGAAACTCCAGCTGGCTGCTGAATTTTAGAAAGTAGCAGCACTACGCCTGCAGACAAAACAGCTTCACATCCCACACTGCAGTTCAGCAATTCACAACAGCTCATAAACATTAACGATATTAAAAATATTACCTTGAAGGCTCCCTTCGTAGGCAAGTAACCCCGCTGTTAGGGAAGTTTAGGATTATATATATTATATTATTGTATTTTTTCAGCACACTGAACCTGTTTAAACCTATACATCCTACGTTATACCTTTGGGGATAATCACTCCCTTCCTCTTTCTTTTGAGAAGCTCAAAGTGAATGTTTACGTAATTTATTTTTCAGAACATTTTGCACTCTGCATTGGAACATAGAGATAACAGTCACTTCACACCCAGGCTCTGATTTAGGGGGCCGTCTGGGCCTACGCCTGGTCCTGTTGGAGATGGTGACGTGTTACTCGATGTGATGCAAACATGTATGATTACTAGCACATTTAATATTAAAGTGATACTTTAAAAAAAATGTAAAGCATGAAAATGTCACCAAAGTGTATGTTTATTTACAGTGGTTTTGAGAACAGAAAAAGAAGAAAAACAAGTTTTTCTCTGTTCCTCTCGCATATGTTAAAAGTTATTTGTGTTTACAGTTGCTTAAAAAACAGCTGTTAACAACGATAAAGTCACGTAAAAGTTATTCAAACTGAGCATGATGCTGCAGTGGGCTCCTCCCTTCACCCACTGCAGTATAGTCATGGTTAAGATGGATTTGCTAAGCCCTTTAATTTAGCCAAAGCCAAAAGGAACACAAGGCCATTAACACACATGTTATCCTCAAACCCCACCCCCTTAGTGTCATGACATTCAAGCATAATGGAAAACTCAGCAAAGGCAAACGCTTCCCCATAAATGTTTCATGAAGTAATTCCACCCATATGAAGAAACTCAGAAAAAAATCTGTTGACATTATCCCGTCGATGTTGTCGGAGCATCTGCAGAGGAAATGTATTTAATATTCACAGGCCGTCTTACACTCTGACATTAGCCGAGGAAGATAATCCCTCATAGATTAAATTAAATGTAGGCTGGAGTGTTTAGTGCTGCTATTGTTTTCATTAGTGCAAAAAGGAATTGTACTCGCTACGTATGATATTAAATCGTGCTGCTGGGCGAGCACTTGGCATCCATTCTCTCATCCACCCACCCCTCTGATAAAACATAATGTCATTCAGGGTCCATAATCTCCAAGCAGCAGGTTAGCATTATAGTTTTTAACTACACTTAGCGGTTACTGAATATGCATTTGTGGTATTAAAATAAATCTCCTGTTGAAATAAAACCAGAAGGTGCACTACACTTCCTGGCTGCTTCGAGCCATTCGTTCATCTTCACTTTGTGGAGGTGAGGAGGGGTGACGTTGGATTGTGAGGATGATAATGCAACATTTTACTATTTATTCAAGCAATCAGATGTTCTCTGTTGCAAGGGCTTTTTGGGTAAATGTCAACAGGTTGCAGGAAAGCAACATCTGCGAATGTTGATTAATTATGGTTTGACAGATGTTACTAAATGTCTGCAGAGTCTGGGATTTGAGAAAACAGTAGAAAGCCTCGTCCAATCCTGTTATCCACACGGAACGAGCCAGGTTATAAATGGACACCAAGCACAACTTTCTTTCACACTTTGTGGCATGGAAACGTCTTTTACATTTCCAGAGATTATGGTATATTCTATTATTTTATTAGATATGCAGGTTTCAAATTAAACACCATTGTTCCCTATGAAAGATAAGGTTCATTACAGCAGCAGGTAGCCAGAAGTAGGACAAACCAGAAATAGGTAAGAAGATAGCAAATAGGGCTTATATAAATGTATACATATAGAGACATTTATAAAGCTGTATATATTACAATGCAGATGAATTTAATTAAAAAAAAAGGTACGATTTCAGCTAGCAAAGAAATTGCCAGAAAATCATTAAAGAAATATTTCAGTAAACACATATGGCCTGTGCACTATTTTAAGAGTAGTCAATATATAGGTATCTGACAATGTAAAGTAGGGCTGCCGATAATTTATTTAGATTCTCTTAGTCTATAAAATGTCAGAAAATAGTGAAAAATTGCCATCCAAGTTTCTCAAAGTCCACGGTGATGTCTTTAAATGTCTTGTTTTGTCAGTCCAAAACCCAAAGAGATTAATTTTAATGTGGTATTAGAATTTGAGAGGCTGAAAAAAAAATGTTCTGCCATTTTTGCATGACGATTAATTTGAGTATCAGTTGCCAATAATTTTTCTGTCAATCAACTAATCGATTAGGCAACTTATCGCTGTAGCTCCAATGTAAATAAGTCAAAAGTACAATACACTGCAGTGTGAAATTGCATTGGAGTGCTGTGACACACGACTTTCTGAACAATTCAGCACCCCTGAGCTGGTTTTCATGCTAATTTTAAAAATCATGAAGGAGAAAATGAGTTTTTGAAATCCTAACCAAAAGGCTCCAGAAGGTATTTCTAAAAAGCCACAAAAACAATGACTAAGGCAAATCTGCACTATAAAAACAGCCCAAAGATAATGTCCTTCCCTTCTTCCTGAAGATGCTCACTAAAAGGTATCTTCTGGGGACACAGAGGGTCTTGATTGACATCTGCGAGAATGCTCAGGGTGCTCCACTGCAGGCCAGTTTCGAGGTGATGTGAACACAGAGCTTTGATAGTTTGTCTTTAACTTGTCCTGATACTGAATTTAAAAGGAGGCAAAGTGATCCCAGCAGATCAGAGCACGTCAGTGATTGACGATCATATTTAATAAAATGCAGGTTGTCTATGTAGTTGTTTGATTGTTTACTTGTTTATTTGTTACTGTATATCATTCTGCTGTTTTGGGATTTAATCATTTAAAAGTTTAAATTTAAAAAGCACTTTAAAAGTCAGCCACACATTGTTTTTCACAGTCGATGGTAAACTCTTATAAATTTCTCCTCCATTTTCTCTTCATCAGAGGACAATGTTTACAGACTCATTTTAAGAACCATACATTACCAGCAGTATACTTTGTAAAACTGGGTACAATTGTGTTTTTAACTTTGTTCCCACACCGTCCAGTCATAAATGAAGATTAATCGAGATATGATGACGAGTGAGGAAGCCAAGAGGAGGCTGAGACAAGCGAAACGATGCCCAATTCTAAATATGCGTTTCCCTATGCAGGACCACAATGATATTTGGCCATAACACATGCAGATAATTGATTTATTTTTCGACATAATTTTTATTTTGACCTTGAACATTGGGACCAAACTCCTGTGGCCCCACATGTTTCAGACGAATGCAGTACCTTGACATTCTGACATGAGAACCTGATACTCTCACTACACTCACCTTGGCTTGGTCCAGGTACTGAAGAGTTCACCCCTGCAGCGGGGTCGGCCTCTGCCACCTCAGGATCCCTGACACGGAGGGCTGCCCCCTCTGTAAACCTGGCGTGGCTGATCAAGCTGTTCCAACAACTGGAAGACATCACAAGTTAAACACTCATTATTTTAATTTGATGCTAATCATGTGTTAATGAGACTAATCCTCGCAATGATTCAGGTAATTTGCTTAATGGCTCCAGTCCAGATTACAGCAATCAGTCACGTTTGATAAGACGTCTGTTGTGGGGCAGGGGGGAAAACTCTGTGGAGGAGCGGAGGACAGGGAACAGGTGAAGGCCAGCAGGCCTCCGGGAGAGTGAAGACATGAAGACATGCTAGTTCACCATCCCTCTCACCTTTGAGCCATTAATGTCTCTGCTCTGCATGAAGGAGAGAGCTTTTTAGATATTTCCTCCGTCTTACAAGGCACAAGGATGAAGGGAAGCAAAACCCCCATTGAGACACAGTATTTACTGCATATTATTTACCAACTCAACTTCACTATTGTTTTCTTCAATGATTGTCATATTGTTCCAGACGGGGTTTAAAAAAAAAAAAACCTCTTTCTCTTTCTCAGACCCAGATCAGTACTGAATACTAGAATTAATCACAATGCTTCATTTAATGGACAAGTAGCAAGGCAATTACCAGAGTGCAAGTTAGCTATACAAGCTAACTCAATTTGAAAGATATATAAATGGCAGTGCCTTTTTCCATTCATTCATAGCCATTGCATTTATTTGGTGGTGCTGGAAGGTCTTTTAGCCAGCTAACTAACTGTCACTGAGGTTACCAGTCTAGCTAAGCTAAGGTTAGCCAAACGAACAAAAACGTTGGTTAGCAAGTCCAACTAGTATAATAGTATTAGCTTCATAATGTAAATGTCTTCCTGTCTTACCTTTGGAATTTCAGGCTTTCGTTTGGGCTTCAGTTCGGACAATGTTGTAGCCTGGAGCTTAGAAAAAGCTTAGAAAGTTTACCTTCCAACCATAAACTGTCCTCCTGCACTGTACATGCTACCAACACACGTTTAGCTAACAGAGGGGGCGGGACTTACATTTTAACTGGCGCGATTCCCTAAAAATACAAAGCAATATAAAGCATAATTACATATTTCTTATGATTTGATATGTACTTATTGCCTTGTTCAACTTATTAAATTGGCTCAGTACCAATTTTCAACAATTTAGTTTTTAAAACGTTTTAGGAGTCTGTTTGATTGACATGTGTCTCATCCTATGACAGTTGGCTGTAGTTTCTTCTTGCACACCTCACCTCAGCATCACTCATTCTCCACCCTCTATTCCCAAATTAAGAATATCAATTAATTTCATTAACAGCAATAATGTAACCACAAATACAAGCTTCAAAACATCTTGGTTGCATTTTAACAGTTTAATTTAAAAGTGATTAAATATTAAGAAGTATGCATATAAGGGAGTGTCTGTTTAATTGACAATAATCTGACCCAATGACTGAGTTGTCAACATACCACCGCTGAACATCTTTCCCCAAATTATCATTTTCTGGCTCCAAAACAGTAGCCTCTTTATTTGGACTCATTTTAGCTTCCAAAAAGTGCTAATCTTTCTGAGATCCACAAAAAAAAGAAAATCCATGTTTTTTGTAATCTATAGTATCAACGGAAAAATAAAAGGCAGAACAAACCAAGCATAGAAATCTGAATATAATTATACATATTAAAAAGGAAGGTAATAAAAACTTCCATTAAAAACAAAACAAAAAAACAAGCACAAATAAATATAATTTGTCCCAAAACGCACTGCTCAGACGGAAGTGAGTGTAAAATCATACAATAGTATTAAATAATAGCAAAAGAAAATGAAAGAACCCTAGGAAACTTAGAATTACAGATGGACCCCTGCTGGAAATACGAATTGGTGGGCAGATCAGTCCATCCTGTGAGGAAGAGTGAAAGACTGAGCTCTCTTTCCGACTCGGATCAAGCAGAGGAAGCTACGCCCCTGACAAATGGCTACAGCATAATGACCTGTGAGTGCTAACAAATATAAATCGTTTTTCTCTTGCATTTTTACTGTCATCAAAACAAATGCTCATTAGCCTTTTATGAGGGATTGTGTGAATAATAAATAGATCCTAATTACCCTCTATCACAAATGCAAATGTGGGAATTAAAAGCAACGGGTAGTAAAACAATAGAGCCTCCATCGGTGGCCTAATATTATATGTACAGTTACTGAGTTATTGAGCAATTAATGGTTTAAATAATTTTTTGTGTTCAGTTGTTTTACTATACATTATCAACTGATTGATCTTTAATCCCTCCTGTTCTCACCAAATTATTCCTCTATTCTAATTATTCTAAAATGTTATTCTTTTTCTAGCAATTTTGCCTAAGATGATTATTAAAGCATTTGCTATTGCTCTGACCTTTGACCTCCTGGCGATTAACATAACAAATGCTAATGTTGTCAGTTTTGCAATACATAGATCACAAGTTATGTGCCTAAACATGAATGTATTTTTAAAAAAAAAGAAAAATTATATTTGGACTAACCCTTTCCTACATATCAAACACAGCTATTTGCATATTGTTCACCAAACAAACAAACAGCATAAGACAGCATTATTATGGAGGCAGATTTAAAACAATGGCACTTAGTCAAATCGCCATCACTGTCATAGTTCTACGAACCTAAATCAGAGGATAACCTATATTTCACACACTAATCTGAGCTAAAGCATGTCAGATGCCTATACAGGGGGCTCAATCCATTGTTCAGACTGAGGGCTTATCCATGTTTCACATGCTAAGTGACAATGGACTTATGAGGCAGCCCAGTTGGCCTGTGCAGGCCTATGTTTCTGACCGTCACCAGGTTCTTGTCAACGGCGGTTAAAGCTGCTGCATGTGTTAATGCATGAACACCTTCTGTTGATGCCTCGTCCCAATACAACCGCTGAGTTTAGGTTCACTAAGACACACACACACACACACACACACACACACACACACACACACACACACATAAACCAATCCCATTTGATTTAAGCTTCAAACACAGATAAAAAATAATGTAACAGCTAAAAAGCAACTATCTTGGGCTTGAAAATACGTGACGGGTTTAGATATCATCATAGTCCCCAGTTGATTACTTACATTAAGACCATTATTTTTAAGTTTTCTGAAATTGTATGTTTACATTATGCAAATGAGGCATTATCTAATGCTTACTTTTGGTGAGGAGAAACCTACAGATGCAAATAGACAACGTTGAGTAAAATAAACACCTAAATATGTATTCTGTACGTTTTCTTTCCACAAAAAGATGACATGTTATGGAAGCAAAATAGCCCAAACTCTTAGTACATGAAGAAACATGTTTTTGCCTGTAGCGTCTTGCCTATCTGATAACTCTTTTGATGTGATCAGATCCAATTTCTTCTTATTATTGATTATTATTATTAGCTTAGTTTACATTATGTTATTATGCATAAAGAAGGATGTGGATGATTTGAATAAGAAATTGGCATTTGGAGAATTGACCTTGTCCTTCCAGAAAGGGAAAGTGTCACAGCGACATGAGATTGAAATAGCTTGCTTAGTAGTTTGCTAAAATCATCTTTTTCCGCTTTGCCTGACAGTATCATATATGTTCTGCATCATCTTGTTCTAACTTATCATTGAATCTATAAGAGTAAAACCCCAGACTCCGTGTTTTCTACAGCTGCACCATTTCATCAAAGGGCAATATAAACGGTTCACCTTGCATACCTTATATATGTGGAACCTCTGGGACATCCTCTAGAATAAAAAACGAAGTTCTGCAGGTTTGAACAATGTTTGGCTGCACATTATGCGTTTGTTGTGAGAGATAAAGTATTGGGGTTAAATGTGTAACGCATGAACATCTGCAAAGGTTTAAAAAGACAGGGGATCTGATTTTGCATGTGATAATCATGCAAATGTGAGGTCAAACTTTGGTTCAAGTATAGAATCCATCTGATGACTGACACCACCCAAAGTCTAATACACATGAATAGATATTATATAGCCCACCTTATGTACGATATTTACCTGTGAAAGGAAAGTTACATTCACTAAAAAGTGATATCCCTTTAAATGGTTTATTCTTTACATTAAATGTGGTGAATGTGTGAAAGTAAAACCTCTTTGATTGAGGTGATGAATGGTGCTATAAGGTGCTTTAGATAAAAGCTGATTCAAATTCCCTCACAGATGAAGGGGTCGCTGACACTGACCCTTACTGTCACGGAGATTACACTTTGCCCTACAATAGAAAGCTCTTTCTCTTACTCTTTAACTCATCATGGGGCTTATAAAAAAAGGTAGCTCAGCACATCGACTTCCATTTCTGTTATTGTTTGTGAGGCAGCTGCATGTGGATTTAGAAGCCTCCAGCTCAACTGTAACTATGTGTGGATTAGATCTGCCTGATCTATCGGATAGATTATGATTTGTACCGCATCCCAATATCATTTCAGTTGTCACACCCCAATACTTTGGGTTACATATGGGTGCATGATTTATGTAATGGCTATGCAGAATTCCATTGATATAATGTGATGTCAGATGTGGACGTTTTAGTCATCCTGCAGTTTTAGTGCATTCTGCATTACTGATGCACCTTTTCATCATCCCCAAAAGGAAGGCCACAACAATAGAGAGGGACTCCACAAAGTTCAATTTACAAAGTTCAAACAAAATGTTGTGCAAAGTCTTCTGTGGCTCTGGAGGGAGATTTCTGAAGTCTAAAATAATAACAATGAAGTCAGGCCCACCGTTAGAAATTATGGACAGGGGGACAACATTTTCCAGATTGTGTCCCTCATACAAGGCTCCAGAATAACACTTTCACCACTGTACTGGTACCGTCCTTATTGAGATATTTGCTCTGATTAAAAAAACGATGTATTATAAGATGCTTAGAGCTAGTGTTTAACAGCGCATAATTCTCTCTCTCCAATATGTAGAGATATGGGCTTGTACCAGGCAGGGAAGGCCTAATGAATGACTCTAAAGAGTTAATTATGTGAAATGTAGGAGCCTGCTTATTCCAAGCTAGGGACTAAAAGTCAGGACATCTTGGCCTCTTGCTGCTTTAAATCTGATCTTTTTAAAAATCTGTTATATCAAGTCACTAAACTTTGTGGGAGAACAATACTAAATTCCTGAAGTTTTCCCTTTAATTACTGATCTGCTTTTTCACCAGGAGTTGCGTGATTAGTTTTGATTCAGGAGGTACATACACAGTGAAAATAAAGCAATTAAACAAAGGTCACAAATGGTCATGAGGTAATGAGATGGATGGCAAAAAGAAATAGACATTTACTTTAGAGTCTGGTGTCTGGATTCTGACAGATTAATGCGTGGCAAGACTCTAACAAGGAGTCATATACAACAATTCTTGGTCAAATCAAAAGGATTGTTGTATTCATTATAGCAAATTTAACTGAAAAAAACCTCATTTGGGTTTTTACCATACATAGAAAGGGCAAGATAATCTTTCCCCAACTATCAGTGCCAAAAGTAGTTATTAAACAGAATACAGCCCTCAAATGATGGTTGATTACCTTTTGTGGCACAGAACTAACATCCCCCCTGTAGGTAAACCCAAATGCTGAGAGGCAGAAAAACATTCCCATCAGAATAGATTCTCTTGTTGTGCATGTGACACAGCTACCTTCACAGGTCTCTGCAGGAAATGCTCTGTAGCTTCTGCCTCTCTGATCACTGGCCTGATTAATAGGGGGCTGAATTGGAAATTTAATTGGATGTGGTTACAATTATAAAGCCATGCTCTACCCGGAGCAGCAACTCTGACTGTCGTACAACGCCGACGGGGGAACAAGATATCAGCGGGGGAAACATGTTCTGTCACACAACCCCCACGTTATTCCAATAGAGAGGGATGTGAGGTGTATCAGATCGCTGTTGCCCACAGTGGAGCTGTTAAAACACCTAGACTGCTTTCATGGTGGCAGCCGTTGACCTCTGTGATGGCCAATTTGTTGCAGTGATTCACCAACTTTTGCACATCTGGTTGCAGGTTTTACTACAGGTGAATTCTGTAAATGTCGAGGTGGCAATTCTTCTAATATAGCAGCATGCAGAAACAAACCTTTTCTTCAGTTTCACTTATCCAAAGAGCACAAATTGCTTTATTATATCACACCTGGGAGATGCATAGTGCAACAGAGTTTTATAGTGAGTCACTGAGCAGCTTCATTGGAGCAGTTATGTGCTGTGTTCACAGGGAGCCTCCCCGGAAACCAATATGCTAAGCAGGGCTTGTGCAGACATGCATGTTCTCTCCCTCTCCGCATCATTTTCTCTGCTTCAACATTTCTTCAGCGTAAGTGTATTTGATCCATTCACTCACATTTTCCATCCGATAAACCCTCTCAGAAATCACCCTCGCACTTCCCTTACTCGGAGATCCACTACACTTACATGCCCTCTCTCTGCAGTTGCAATCCCCTCAAGGCCTCAGGAGGTTGAGAGAGCCCTCTTTTGGTCGGAGTCAGTATTACACCATCAAATCTCATCAGTGAAATGAAAATGGCTCTGTCAAAACCCAGGGATCGTTCCACACAGTTCTGGCACAACCATGCGTGCTGATAGTCCAGTGTACATAATAATCCCTGACATATGTAAGATCCGTGTCATGGTTTTTTTCCCTCTCCATAAGCTAAAAAACTTAAAGAGGATGAATTTGAAGCTCCCCCGCCTATAAGCTGCTTTTAGCAGTCTGAAGCAGCCACCACTGACAAATACAAATGGAGCAATTATTAGATTGAGGCCAAGAAGCAGTGATCGTGCACCATTGTCCGTGTTGGGCTGGATCTCTAGCTTGTATTGTATTAAACTCTAGAAAGTAAAAGGACTTCAAGGAAATTGATTTACATCTGTGACTTGATCTGTAATCCTGGACTTTTTAAGGGAGTTGTTTGAAAAAACCGTGTCATTAACCCTTCTTGTGTTGATTAGACCCTTATTTTTAAATGATCAAAAGGTGATGATCCTGCTGCCTGTAAAGCCAACCACATCAAATTGGCTAATGTAAGAGTTTAACAGCTTGAGCAAGTTTTTTGATAGGGCTGAAAGTCATGATTAACCTATTGATTTTATGAGAAATTACTTAAATTGCGGATAATTTTCTGCCAAATCAACCATTTGATTAATTTAATAATAATGTCCACTGTTACTTTTTCATGCCATTACATTATCCACGAGTTCACAGCTAACATCCTCATGCTGAAATATGAAAGCACATACAGAAAGTCCTTAATCCCCTTTTCCATTAACAATATGGGAAAATAGAACCTCAACGACATTTCCTAATAAGATCAATTAGTTCTGGGTCTGACATGTTAGATACACTATTTAAGCAAAAAAATGTTTAACCCTTCTTCTTTTATGACACCATTAATAATCTTTTGTTTATATGGCGGGGCACTCCCTCCATATGGGCATAGAGAAGCTTCATGTCAGTCAACATGAGGTTGAAGCAACAGTGTGAGTGTGTGTGCTGCAGCGTTTATATTCACATGGATGCATGTGTGCGCAGACAGTATATGTGCATATGCATTATCAAGTCCCTCCTATGACCAGGCTCATGGTTGTGTTGATCTCACTCTCTCTCTCTCTCTCTCTCTCTCTCTCTCTCTAGATTCCCCTCTGTACTCTCTCTTCTGTCCTCAATGAATGTCTCTGTCCCTCCCCCCTCCCCCTTCACCCCCCACTCTCTGTTGACATGCCAAGCTGATAAAGAGAACGTTTCATTTCATGCCAGGCATCGGCACCATGGCTGCTCTGCATGAGCGGGTCGTTCGTCAGAGCGTAGGACAAGCGAGGAAGATCCTCGAGCAGCCAGAGCTGCAACGCATAAAGCGAGATACAAAACAAATGGGCCAAAATACAAAAGAGAGAGAGAGAGAGAGAGAGAGAGAGAGAGAGAGAGAGAGAGAGAGAGAGAGAGAGAGAGAGAGAGAGAGAGAGAGAGCAGAAACTAAACATATGTGCGCGTCGGAAAGTCATGTCCTATTTAAGTGACTATTATTAGAGCGGGTCACCATCTGTAAGTCTAGATAAAGCAAAGTGGGTAGGGGGTTGATGATGGTGGAAGATTATGCTCCAAAACAAACAAATATATTAGTACATGCTAATGCTAGCTTGTTAGAAGACTAACGGAAATCTAACATATGTCCTACAATGCATGTAACACTCGGGTCTCAGAGAATGAGTCACTCTAGATACTCATATTATTAAATAAATACATATTTATTTATTTAATAATACTGCCAACAGTAAAAATTTGAGAAAGCCAGAAAGCCAAAACAACGAGCTAAAAGACGCTAAAACTCAGTCAAAAGTCAGTTTGTTGGCCACCGTTCCTGGTTGGTCTTTATGCCAATAGAATGCCTCAGAGAAACTCATATTCTTTTCAGCCATTGTTAAAAAAAAAAACAAGCCAACAAAACTTGCTAGCCAGTGTTAGCTAACGTGTTCAGGGAATTATTCTGCCTCCACCTGCGCTCCTCCCACACACGTCTCCATGAGTACAAATGGTGAGTCAGTTGTAAGCTACTAGCTACAGAAACTATATGTTAAGGTGCCAAAAGAAGCATGTAGGAAAAGGTTTGTTGAAATAAGAAACTAGGATCCTTTAGATCTGGAAAAAAAAAGTCTGTCTCACCCCACAACAGGTTTTCTCCTGAGAAGATGATTAGAAAGTTTACCTTCATATTCACGTGTAATAGCTCCTAACTTTCTACTGACATACATATTGATTAATTCCTGAATATTTTGCTAAATGCATCAACACAATTCAAATATGTAAATTTTTCCCAAAAAGCATATCTCTCTGGCATGGAGTCAGATAGCAGCAGCAGCTGAGCCACGCTGCATTAAAAAATCAGACCTTTGCAGTCGCTCCAGTGTTCAGCTAATCAGATTGGGTATGTTCTCAGAGCTAATGTCACCTTGCTATGAAGGCACATATTGCGCAGTGTGACAGCAATTGCTTTTCAGCCCACACAAACAAAACAGATGTTGTGGGTGTCAGGGGTCGGTGTGCAAGCTGCACAGGCCTTAATCAACTATTTAAACAGCTGAGAGCTAATGACGTCATTACAAACAGAGATTTACAGGCACTTTCAGCTCACTCCGTGTTGACTGGACATATTGTCATTATAATTCATGTCATTATTTTTGTAGATATTTGAACTGTGTGTTTACTTATTCTTGTAGCGAGTTTATGTTTATGTCGGTGGTCATACAGTGTGTCGTATCTGCTGTGTGAGTTCTGGTTAGGCTTGTGTATATCATATTGTGAAGAGTCAGCACACATAAAGCAGGTCACCAGGTCAACTCCTTGGACACCGATTGGTTTCGGCAAAATACATTTATTAATTCAATATTAATATGTTTGCTAATATACATTATACAATATACAGATTGTACAATTACTAACAGAAAGATAGAATAGCAAGCTAAAGAAATATTACAGAAAGAAAGCACTCAAGTTGTAATTTGGCTTGGATTTAAGTGCTCATCAAGTGGAGTATGCTATAATGAAGAAAGACAGCTGTCTGTATACATATCACAACCATTCTGTTATTTTATAACAAAGAGACATTTTATGCAACATTTAGCTACAAATCTCATTTCCCACGTCTCAACAGCTGTAGGTGAGATCTTTCTGGCTTTTATTTTTTTATTTTAATATTTTTCTTATTTTCAGTTCTATCATTAAAACTTTTTATTGGCCTCTTTGGGGCAAACACGCTGTTCACACAATCACTTTTTGAGAGAAAAGTTCAAATTTGAGGACGGAAAACCAAAACAACGAGCTAAAAGATGCTAAAACTCTCCAAGTCAGTTTGTTGGCTACACTGAAGTTAGCCATCGTTCCTGGTTGGTCTTTATGCCAATAGAATCTTGCTGCAAGGCGAGCACACTTCCAGCGCTTGGACCAATCTTCATTGCCAGGACTCATGATGGTTAATCATGTGTGTTTATCGGGCTTTCTTATAAATGAAGCCATACTGAGCATATATTTAGACCATTGTATCATGTCCATTGTACCACTTCTATTTTATCACATCTCTGCAACACGACCTCCACCAATAACAATAATATATAATAAAAGGTAAACAATACAACCTTAATATTTCAGTATAACGCTAACTGTAACTTACAAGGTTAGGTAACGTAACTTTAAGAAGCAAATAACTTGTAGCCTACAAACCTTTTGAGTTTACTTACATTAGCTAATGTCGTTAATAAAGGAACGTTAATGTTCGAACAAATACATGAAAAAATCTTATTGCAATAATTTCAGCTAATGTTAATGTTTGTCGGTTAACAGCATTAGCATAGCTAGCTAATGTTAGCTGACGTTAGCAAACCCATAAGGTTAACAGGCAAATTCCTGTTAAATGTTACGTTATCCAACTTTATACGTTACAGTTAGACCTATATCTAAATATTACGTTTGTATTGTTTACCTTTGTGTTATTGGTGGAGGTTGTGTGGCTTACTATAATTAATGAACGCATGCTATCATATCCTGATGATCAAAACCCAAATGGGTGTGATGAAGGAGGTGGCACCGAGCTTGGAGCTCTGCAGCTAGACCCTTCTCCTTTATGCAGCAACTGTGACTGAATTCTGAGTGGATCCGGCGAGACAGCCTCTGTTAAAACTCATCACTCTCAGGATGCTCGTATACCCCAGCATATGTACCTCCCTCTCCTTGTCCTGCCTCAACTTTTATTGTAATTGCACCCTCTTCTCCAGACTGATAAGTGCTCACACAGCATCCATGTAGAGCAGGTTGTGTTTTCCTGAATATCCCATTGAACCTCAGACAATTAAAGAACAGATCGAGGAGACAGACAGACAGACAGGCCACTGTGTGTTCCCGAGCCTCCATTGGCTGCTACAACAGTGACGCCTCCCCGTCTCATTAAATGACAGAACAGTGTGGCGTTGGCGGAGGAGATATCAGAAAGCGAGATGGACAGATAGAGAGGAAGGGAGAGGGAAAAAGAGCCTGGGGGTGTTGCAGTCAGTTTGTCAGAGAAACTTAACAGCCACCAGAGCTCCAACCTGCGTCACTTTGAATTCCTGGTCTCAGCACATGATATCCCCCCCCCAAACCACCCCTCCACCCGTCCTGTCCGCCTGGAGATAGAAGATAGATGCCCTAGCTGCGAAGTAAGGCCGGCTGTAACATGTAGGCCCAGACAAATGATTGATTCCCTCCTAATTCTCTCAAATAGGATGTATGAGGATGAGGAGGGTGCAGGGTGGAGGAAACTGAGTGGTGGTGATGGTCGTGGATTCGATGGGTGTGGTTGTAGAAGAAAAAAAGGGGTGAGGGACAATAAGTAGGCCACCCTGTGTCAGGTAAACTTTGGGCTTGTAGCTAACTGGACGTGTCAGGGTGACTAATCGTTGAGCTGTCACCGTGGAACAATGGGGTTAAAGATATGGCCTAAAAATCTTATGCTAGCATCACATAGAGAGAGACATGAAGAGGGGGTGGGAGATGGGGGTGGGAGAAAGGACCATGCAGAGTCAGAGAATCCTTATATTTTTTGCTTTTATAAGTTCAGATGCACAGGTTATTGGTTTGGTAACATATTTATTTATCCTGACAATCAGACTGAATCATCAAGAAGTGTTACTCACAATTCTCTAAATTCACAATTGATTTTAATCACAATTTGATTCAATATAAACTTTTTAAATATATTTGTTGGGAATGTACCACACTTAGGCCATAATGGTAACATTTTAATAATGTATTAATTTGTGTAACATAGGCTTCTGGTAAATCGGCAGGGGTAGATAGAAAGTAAATACTGGGAGAATCACCAATCCTGCTTTTAATTTCAAAGGTCGAAAGCTCATTTAAATCGATTTTTGATTTAGAATGGAAATCGTGACACCCCTAGTTCTCATCTCATCATTTACTTTGACATTGTGTTCATGTAAACCTTTTCCTGCAGGGAGGGATTGCTAACAAATTAACAAGTGACAAATCTTTTTTTGCCAATGTCAAACTGTGGTAGCGGTCGTTGGGAGCAGTTTACATAAAGTGTGTCTTGGTGATTGAAGAAATATGTGGATTTAACCTTACAACTAGCAACATACTGTAGCTGTGTCTATCTCATCCACACAATCCACTATTTTTTAAACAACTCTTCCCTTGCCACTTTTCTCTTACACATGAACATGACGTCTTCTTGATTAATCCAGCATACAAAACTCTGATTGGCTCGGCTGAGCAGTCATTGAGAAAATCAGACTATGGGAAAAATGATGGACTTCTGTGAAAATGGCTAAGGTAACTGAATAATTACATTATGCATAAAGACCAGACAAGGGCTGTTTGTATTGGAGGATTTTATATTAAAAAATTAATTATTCTAAAAACAGGTGGCAAACAGCTGTTTCTCTGTAGATTTGTTAGCTACATAACAGGCCAGCATGCTAATTTTGCACACAAAAAAAAATATCTGCAACGAAGCAAGTAGAAAATGCAAGTGTATTCAGTACTGATATTGTGTTTTGACTAATTACACAGAGATTTATCTGTGTAAGCCATAGCATTGCATCACACACACACACACACACCTGACGAATGTTTATTGGACACAGATTGCTGCAGCGTATATAAGCATAGATCATCCATCTGCAAACAACCGACAAATTAACAAAAAAGGTGACAGAGGGACTTTCTTATCAATAAAGCATGTTGGAACACCATACTGTTATCCAAAGATGCATTCAAAGATTGTGTTTTTAAAGTGCTTGTTTTATCCAAACAACAGTCCAAAAAGCAAAAATATAAAATATACACTGCTAATTTGTTTTGAAAAAAAAAAGCAAATGCTCACAGTTGGGAACGAGAGAATGTTTGACATTTGGATTGATAAATGACTTTACGAATAATCTATAAATAAACCAATTGGTGAATAATTCTTTGTCCTTTAACTGTGACGATATTTTTATGTTCGTCTTCCTTGCAGTAAGCAGTCTCTAGCTGTTCTAATAAGTCATGTAAACGTTTGGGACAAACAACAGTGATCCAGGGCTCCTCCACAGAGACTGGGCATCTGCCTTCGTTAATCAACGGCCCCTTCCCCCTCCCTGGGTACGAATCGGAATAATGAGTCAATTAATGTGCTAAAACGTCAATGAGAGATAGCAAAGAGAGAGGGAGAGAGGGAGAGAGAGAGAGAGAGAGAGAGAGAGAGAGAGAGAGAGAGAGAGAGAGAGAGAGGGAGAGAAAGAGAGAGAGAGAGAGAGAGAGAGAGAGAGAGAGAGAGAGGGAGAGAAAGAGAGAGAGAGAGAGAGAGAGAGAGAGAGGGAGAGAAAGAGAGAGAGAGAGAGAGAGAGAGAGAGAGAGAGAGAGAGAGAGAGGGAAAAGACAAGAGAGACAAGATGCACTGTGAAACGGAAGGAATGAAAAGGGAATAAGTAAAGAGAAGAAATAGGGTGTTGTGCCATTTCATTGATAATTGACTGCCTGTGTATCTGTGTTTGTGTGTGTGTGGCAACCAGCAGTTGTTTGCAGTGCAGTGCTTTTTTTTTTGCTTCTTTTTGTTTTATCACATCCACAGAGCCACACCGCAGCATCCATGCATGACTGATAGTCTCGGCTGACACCCGCCTCCCCTGGCCTGTCTGTCTTAAGTGAGGAACCCCCGGGTTTAATTGCAAAGGGCACATTGGAAATGAATCATCAGAGAAACGAGAGAGAGAGGGTTAGTGAGAGAGAAAGAGTGTGTGTAGCAGAGAGTGACAGTAAAGTGGTTTCACTTTAAGTTAACCAGCTCTGCAGTGTTTATTTTGGCACATTCTGCATTTTTGTCAGGAACTTCTCTTTCTATGTGAGTGTGATGTCTAAAAAGATTATTTTAGATTTAATCTGTATCCATACTGCATTAGCACTTAACATGGTAAAAATTGTATGTAGTTTGTATGTTTGTTTGTGTTAAATTCTCACTAATGTACTTCTGCACCACTTATGACAACACGTTGAAGGTATTTATTTCTCTTCCTAACTTCTTCAGGTGATTAAAAACAAACAATAGTTGTTATGTACTAAAGGTTGAGTCATTATTGTGCTATGTGTACTGGACCAGCAGGGTTGGTACTGGCCTACTACTGGAGCTTTTAATATTGTCACTAATATTATCCCTGAATGGGAAACGTAATGCATTCACTTAGGGAAGAAATATTTGCTCTTTTTTTCTGACTTAACTAGATACCTCAGAATCCTTGAGAGCATGATTTAATGTCCCACCACTTAAACTATTGTTATTACTTAAAATATACATTTAATAATTGGATTTTTACAAATGCTATATTTCAGTCTTTAGTGAGTTCTTGCACATTTCATCCAATTTTCATCAATCACCTTCTCAGCAGTGACACATTATGATGAGATTCTTCCGATTCAGTTCATCATTCGTTGTCAAGTGGAAATGAGGTACTAATTGGTCATTTCTGACACATTTAAACAAGGTGACCAGTCAATGTGGAAATATATCTGATGGGTCAAACCAAGACAACAGGCAGTGGAGAGAAATGCATGAACACTCACCACACGGCTCTGCAATAGTGTCACATCTTTCTTACGCTTCACCCCCAGTTTGACACACAGCCTTCCTATTATAAAGGTGAGGTCCCGAAGCTCAAGCTAAGATCACATCACAATGATGATTAGGGTTTTTTTCTCAGACCTGACAAAACTTTTGCTCTTCATGATTAATAAACTGGCCTATACAATAAAAAATGTCAAATTGTTCCAATACTTAAATTATATATTAATTTATAATTACATACAAATCTATGTAAAATTTCAGCAATTATCTTTAAATGTATAAAATGCTTTAGTTCTGTAATATAAAATAACAGGATTGATTTGAAAGTAAATCACATACATTCTACTTGCATGTGTACTTTTACATTCAAATTCTGTGAGAAAACATGTACACTGTATTACTGTAAAAACATTAAGAGTGTAGAATAAGAAAACAGAGCAATAACAAAAGTAATATGAATATATAATTCAAAACATTAAAGATTAAAACCAGGATGAGGGTTAAGACAGACAAGTGATGAACCAGCCAAAGTGAGGCGCTACCACCTGGAAATGTAACACCCACTCTGCCAAATGATTGCGTACACCAAAGTTAAACCCACCGACATCACATGTTGTGTTATCAACTGGTATGTAATGGAAGCTGCTCTCTGAAACTACATCTTCCAGGGCAGCAGGCGCAGCCACGCTTCATGATCCAGACGTAACCTTTAATAGTGGCAACCTGCCAGATGAGAGACACAGAATTTCCGAGGATGGTGACCCGGATGCTGAGTTAGTAACATGAATGCATATAGATAGAGAGGGAGAGGAGTAAGTCCCCCGGCAGTCTAAACTTATAGCAGCATAACTATAAACTATATCGAAGAGGAAAGTCTTTAGCCTGCTCTTAAATGTGGAGAGTGTGTCTGCCTCCTGAACATAAACTGGAAGCTGGTTCCACTGGAGAGGAGCTTGATAGCTGAAGGCTCTGGCTCCCATTGTACTCTTAGAGACTCTAGGAACCACAAGTAACCCTGCAGTCTCGGAGCGCAATGCTCTAGTTGGTTTATAAGGTACTATGAGATCTTTAAGATAAGATGGTTTATATGTTTTAAGATTATCTAGACATACAAAACAAGATTCTTCCTGCTTGGTGGAATGCCATTTCCTTTCAAGTTTTCTCAACTTTTGTTTTAGTTTGTGGGTTTGGGGGTTAAGCCTTTCTCTGTTTTATTATCTTCTCGTATAGAGGAGCAACAGAGTCCAGTGTTATTCGCAGTGAGCCTGCAATACTATCAACAAGATGATCAATTTGGGAGGGACTAAATTTGGCACAGGAGTCCTCCGTTATATTGAGATTAAGTGCCAAAATAATTAATAATTAAATTAAGCTAAAATATGCTACCAGTAACATAGAAACGCAGGAAACCCGGAAATGACAACACACGCTTACTATGCGACGTCAGGTTCGGCTGGACTGCAGCAAAAAGTGGAGATTGTGGTGTTTTAACCATTGAATTACTGAGATAATCTGTGTTTTCAAATGCAGAGAAATCAGCGTCACCTGTTTCAAACTTTATCAGCCCAACAAATGTCCCTAACTGGTTCTTATCACTCCCATTATAATGCTTCAAACTGCAGCTACCCGCACGTTGTAAAAGGGTCACAGTTTTAAATGTTGATAACATTGTGAATAGAAACAGATCAGGGTTTGCGTTACAAAAGGTGTGTTTGTTACGTAAATTAAGAGATTTAAGTAAAGTTTGTTGCGTGAATTGAGATGCGTACTGGGTGAAAGTCCTGAGCTTGTTTGATGCATCTATCCACCATGACCTTCTCCCTATGTGGATTTTGTCCCCCTTTATACTACGTACACTGACTTCCTCCATTGCTTCTGTCATAATTACTGCTGTCTAACAATGTGAACCTCCCTGCGGTGATCCAGTTTAACAATATATGATAACGGCTACTGAGCCAACAGTAGAGTGGGGCCATACCACCTCAAATCTACAACTGATAACGGCCATTTAATCTGCTGATAACATTTGAAGCGGATGTCAAAGCTGCTCTCTTTAACCTGGGCAAAAAAAACCTTAATGGGTTGAGGCATGATACTGCGTGCCGACACCAGCGTACACATGTGGCATTAAGAGACGCTGGTATTACAAATTGGCTGTAAGTGTAATTACCCCTGTTGCTAATTGTCCCCCATGAACGTGGCACTGCCCATGCCATTACAATCCACACGGCCACTTCAACCTCGCTGATCAATTATTTCCACTCTTGAATAATTAATAACTGCTTAATTGTCCACATCGCTGGTGAAGAGTCAGGGCCTCATTTACATCGTCGGTGGCAGCGTGAGCTCTGCAGTAAGATTCTTTATTCATATTCTTGTTGAACATGATGTTTCTTTGAGAGACGTTGTTTTTCACTACAACACACGGACGGAAATCAGAGAGTTTTCACATGGTTATAATCCAGAGCCACACTGACCTGACTCATCAATTATTTAAAGCCATTTGCCTTTGAATCAGTCACTGACACACTGCGCCGACGACAGGAGCTTGTACAGCTACTAGGAGAACACCAGGAGGTCCAGGCCCCAGCGGAGCTTCAGGTTCAGTCGCCTGCACACTTACTCTCAGCTTGTCACTAGGAGTCACCGACGACCTTTAATGCTCCCACCACCCCCACCCCTTTCCGAAGTTAAAGTAAATTAGCATGTGTCCCTGAGGAGCTCCTTTACAAGGCGAGGGTCTTTTATGATACAGCATATCTTATGAACGTGTGATTGTAAAATGGAAGTAGAGTCGCTGTAGCGTTCAGAGTGATTCAGGAAGAACAGGCAGGCAGGAGGTGATAGCTACAACACTGCAGGGTGGAGGATAATGACTGGTTGGGAGTGGGAGGCACCTGAATGAGTGTTTTACAGCACCACACACTGAATATGAGAGGAAATACCTTAACAAATGAGTGGATAAACATAACAAATGCATGATGCCTGCATACATGCAGAATATGAAAAGGATGTGAATCATGCAATGGCCTTCACATCCACTAGATCTCAACCCCATTGAAGACCAATGGGAGAAGGATATTATAATTTTAAGTAATCTGTGTGTGGAGTTTGTCATGGTTGGACATTCAATGTGTTGTTCATCTGCCTCATTGCGCTCAGTGAACACTTGCTACTATTTTTGGCTGACGATGCCAATAAAGTCTGTTGAAACTAGAGCCATTGCACCAGAAGTGATGACATTTTTTGTCGGATAAGGCTTTATTTTAAAGTTTAATTTTGAAGTATGATTTGTTTAGCCACAGCCCTGTGCCTTTATGCAATAGCACTGTGTTGCCTTGATGTTGCCAACCGTCAACACTTAATAGAGCCATACTCTCGTATCGGCCGACATATTTCATCAGGACACTGAACCTGTCCAGTGTAGTTTATTCTGAAACAACTCGTGACTGCATTTTGGATTCCTGCGGAGAAGCTCCATGTCAGGTAAATGTCACGCAAGAGCAAGAATATGCCACTAGATGCAACTGTATGGGTTTTTCACATGTTTTAAAATAATTATATTAAACATAAATAAATATAATGACTGGCCACAGACAACACCTATTAGTGGGACAAATACATTACTGGTTTTGGTCTTTGCATGGGATTTGTAGATAAATCAGTGTTATACTTCAAATGTGTGTCATCCGGAAGGAAAATCTTTACAGCAAACAAAACATTACTGTCCATACCCTCTCGGCTTTTATTCACGTCGTAAATAACGCTTTCTGTGTCATTTCCTTGATTGCATTCAAACACACACAAACTACCAAATAGCGAGACAGAGAGGCCTTGAAAGCACTTTTACCCGTCCAGATGTTGGTGACATCTCCCAGGCTATTCAAGCCTCACACAGACAGGCTAAGTCGCCCAGAGACCGCAGTCAGAAGGGAAATTACATGAGGAATAAGAGCCAGTTTGTGTGCTTTTCCATACAGGCTTAAGGGAACAGTGGGGAGGGCGCTTTAATAGACAGTGTGCGAGGTGGTGCGATGGCACTAGATCCATGGCAGCTGTTTCCTTCAATGTTTCATGCTCATAGCCACAGCTGCTCTCCAAATGAGAGTTAATATTGCAGGGGGGCCGTCCACCCTGGGTCGAGCCTTGTCGCATGGTCTGAATGTCAAACTCCGCCCAGCAGGGTGACACCGGCTCAAAGGACACACTGTGTGTTTCTCCCCTCTCTCCTCTCTTGCCCTCTCCTCCCTGTTGATGTATCTTTCTGCCTCATTGGATCTTTTTCCCCCAACTAGACAAGGGTGAAATCTGTATTTTTCACGGGCACACCAATGTGGTTTCAGCTTTAAATGAAAAATAAATGAGGAAATAAAAGACGGTTGTCTAGATGTAGCCGGGAGAACTGTGTGTTGGCATCGGGATCATGGTATGTGTTGTTGATGGCAGTCGGATACTAATGTTGTGGAGAAGCCAAAATGTGGCCCCTGCTCAGGTTTTATGGTTCGTATGTCGATTCAGTGCTTTGTACATATACATCCGAGCATCAGGACAAACTGGGAACATATGGAGAACTGGCCACCATTTGTTTTACTACTTTACACAATACAAGTAGAAGCATGTTATTTTTACAATTAGTAACTGCAAAGCCTCCACCCAAAAAGCTCCTCTTGTGATGCACTAATCTGTTGTGTGTAAGCAAATATTATTTAGCTCAGGTGGGCCACTTTGCACAGGGAAATAATAGATAATATAAAAAGCGAAAAGGGGTAAATTAACATGACAAATTTCGACATTTGAACTTATTACATTTTCATCCCCCTCTGTCAAACAGAATTACATACCTGGCGAACAGGCCAGCTTATCCCCACTGAGGTGGTTTCATGATGCATTTTTGATGCGTCTTAGCTTTTATTCTGGTTATACGTGGAATAAAAGCATCATGTCAACACAGCTAGTGCCACGCTCTTCCCGCACACACGACCTGCACAGTAGACCTGTGTTTCCTCTGTGCTGATAGTATCCATAGTGATAGATGTAGGGTGCCCCTCGACTCTCTGTTGTGTCTCACTGCAACGTCGGGCACTAGATCCCTTTGGACTGCCACGTACACACAGTGGTGGCAGCAATGAGCATGATTTGAAGTGTCCTGTCTGCGGTGGTGCAGCTGCATAAAGGAAACAGCTGCTGAAATATCACAGGCGGCCCCCCCCGTGTCTTCTAGTATCTATCACACACACACACACACACACACACACACACACAGTGGCCAGCTCAGCTCAGAGAGAGAGGACACAACAAAGACATCTGCAAGATGGCCTCGGACACACAACCCCACTGATGTGTGCACTGCTGTGATGTCGTCTTCGCTAGGTGGATGACAAGCGCACCGCTGTGATGTGCTCTTCTCCAGGCTTTATCCCACTCCTGCTGTTTTTTCTTTTTCTGTTGTATGTCGAGAGACTGACACGCAATCAGGAAATGATGTTCACATTCTTTGTTTGTAGCATAAAGAGACATTTCTGATGCTGCATCTTCGTCCGGTTTAGGATGGTCCAGGCCTTTGATTCCTGTCCTCGTCCAATAGTTTGAGTAGGTCAACACTTTTGCAAGGATCTCCAGCTCACTCTCAACACACTATTTTCAAGAGCAGTGCCATTCAGGTGTAACAATTAGTCTTGAGAATGTACTGAGCAGTAGCTATTGTTTGAGCATCCTTCTCAGTCCTTATCCATTGCAAGTTGTTTCCTATTCATTTTAATATAAAAATGTGTGATTTATTGTATTAATACGGCTAATTTAGGTAGTAATAAGTGGGTATATCAAGGTTAACGTATTTAGAATATTCTTATTAGCTGAGATGGAAACATTTGTTTGTAGCTGTTCATGTTTGTCAAATGAAAGAGAACAGAACATCAGTACGACATCGCTCTGTTTAATTTGATTCCACAAATTGACAAATGGTGGCATTAAAGCACTGTATAAGGTATTCTCCACTAAAAGAGAAGAAGAGCAAAAGCTGATGTAAACATCGTTAATGATAGCCTGCTTATCTGGTTAATGGATTTACGACCCCAGGGGGATAACAATGAAAATCAACAATATATCACCAAACATCTGGTTACTGAGAGTTAATGATTCATGTCCCATTACACTATATCATACACCAGGAAACACATGAGGTTTTCGTTTCACCTCATCAGCTGTTTAATTCTCAGTGGGAGTCTAAGGTTCCTGGAGTCTTTCAGCTTTCACAATACCATCTTATCACACTTTGAAGGGACACGGAAACCTATGCCAAGTTATTTCTCATAGACATCCCATACACCCCCACACCTGTTGCGTTACAGCTCCTTGGGGGATGTGCCATACTGCTGACAATTACGAGACATAAAGAAAAGTCAATGGCATATGGATCCTATTTGAGCAGCTCTGGTGGAGTTGAGCTCAACCAGATGTTGCGACAATCCAACATGCAGAAAGGTGGAGTGTGGTATTTGACAGATGACCCCATGGTCCATTCAAGACAACAGCTTTGGAAATTGTGCTTTTCTACGCAGAAAAGTTAATTTCAGCTCATTTCAGAACAATCTGAACAATCCCTAGTCCGAGAAAACTTGTCTTTAGTTGACATCCACTCTGCCATTCATGCTTTTTACATCCAAGAATCTTTTTTTTTTGACAGAAAGTTATTTACTTTAATAGAGCTTATTTCAAATTCTAATGTATCAATAATGCACAGCAGCTGTTTTCTTGGGGCTGATTTAAAGATTTAGGGTTTAAAAAGTTAATACACGTTTCCAGCTTAATGAGCAGTCGGAGATGGATTAATGTAGCCTCTCTCTGGCAGCCATATTGGAGGTTTCAGGTCGGTGTCAACAAAACAGCAATGTTTTCATGGCTGTGCTTTTTTGTCAAAGATCTCCACTGTTGCCTCATGCCTCATGCAACTTTTACAAACATTTTCATGCTAAGGCAGGGTTTTCAATGTTTTTCAGGGCAAGGACCCTCAAACTGGTGTAGCCTGGAGCAGGGACCCCCTACTGTATATATGGTATAGAAGAGGCTTGAATATAGAAGAGGTGGTGCGTGGCGCAAATATCTGCGCCACGCAAAATACATTTTCATCTCTCCTTCCTCTGCTCTGTCTCTGACTGTAGATGTGTGTGTCAGAAGCAAATCACAGCGGAGGAGGGAATGTGAATGTGCAAAGCAAAAAAAAAAAATCCCAAACATATTTGCTTTATCTACAAACTATTTGGCGACCCCCCTGCAGTACCTATGAGCTAAGGGAAGTTAGCTAGCAACATTTGCTAACCTTCTCACGATCAATGTCTTGAAAGCTTTCACCCTAGAGGCCAGAGTTTCTGTCCCATATGAAACCAAAAGTCAACGTGTTGTTCTATTAAGTTTCAGACTACATTTCTAGGTTAGTACCTAACTACGTTATGTTTTATGTCACATACGTAAAGTAATTATTACTGTACATCCCTTATTTGAACTTAAACCGTGATTTTTTTCCTAAACTCAACCAAGTTTCACAAAAGTAAGTAGAACGATCATATGATTAGCGGTCACGTGTTTAAAACTACAGTCGTGCGACCCTTTCACAACGTTAAACAGAACTTCATATACAGTATGTAGTTTTGGGAGATAGAGCAATTGACCTATCCTATCATTTTAGTATGAGCATGTGTTGTTATTTTTGTTATATATTATTTGCTCTAGCTAACCATGAAGTTACAATATGACTCGTGGCCTAGCAGGTTGGCCAAACAGAATCTTTCTGTCAATATATCCCCTCTATCATGTGGCTATCTAGCTAGCTATTTAACTAGCTGTGTTACGGCCAATGTACACAGCATCACCTTCGCACCGTTTCTGTGTCCTGAGTGTGCCACGCTGCTCTGTTCCCTGCCCCGCTTTCTTCATATGCAGGGAAAATAAATTCTGGAGCAGCTTGTGTCACTGATGTGTGAAAACCCTCTTGTGAATGTATGAAAATGCTAAACACAGCTAAACAGATCTAGAACCTACATAGTGACTCCATCCATGGTAACAGGGATTTTCTGCTTAAACTGCTTAACTTCATGGACATTTTTTAAACAGATTTCTTGACTGCATGATATCAATTCATATTTCATCGTATATGTTTTGCATGTGAAGAAACCTATCAACAAGCCAGTAGTTTAGAGATGTATCAATGAGACTTGTACACTGTGTGTCTGTGTCCTAGAGGACCATTTGTCTCACGTCTGGTAATCTCTCCATGCTACCTCTCACATATGGCCTTCTTCAAAGAGAGAGATCTCTGTTGGAGCCGGTTTCCCATCTGGCAAAGTCATATAGAGCCTCTCAGAGCAGAGCTCGCAGGGTGACGCTGAGCTATATCAACAGTGACAAAAGTATATTGAATAATTATCTTTGGAATTAATACATTAGCCAAAACTTAAGTAAATGTCAGCAGATCAGGATATCTGCGAATGAGAGGGAGAGCGGAGAAGAAATGTGAGGGACGCTGCGCTTCATTAATCACGTCTTCCAAGTAATGTAGGCAGATGAAATGATTCTTACAGGGAGCTGTCATTACAATCACACTGGTCATTTTAGATATCTAATTCACCACTCACCATTGCAATCTTCTTAACTAGATGGGGGGCAGACAATTAACTCATTCAGTGCTGATTACCTCCAGAAAGGATTTATATCCTATTGACACAAAGGCATATATCAAATAGGGAGTTTCAACCGAGCAATTTTACAATCATGATGAACTGAAACTTCAGATACATGAAGTAATATTCACAATAACATGAGTGTCCTGTCTGTTTTTCTGTTTTGTTTTTTACCTTTAAGACCATTTCCAAACTCTGTTAGATCAGCTCCAAAACAAGTCTGTGCATTCATTAGCCAATACAAAAAAAAGATTAAGTTTAGTGCTTATATCACAACATTTGACCATATACGTATATATATATATATATATATATATATATATATATATATATATATATATATGTATATATATATACCGTATACGTATATTTAAGCAATAGCTCACGACCGTGGTATATGCTCATTATATCACAGTTAAGGGGCGTGGTACAACCCCCTTAACTGTGATATAATGAGCATATATCACGGTCTGAAGTGAGCTATTGCTTTTATAAAACGGTTACCAAGTGTGGCAATATGAAAGAAAAATACACACTCCAATGTTCAAAATAAAATAGTCCCTCCGTTGCATAGTGCGAGGTGGTTGCTATGCAACAACACTAACAGCTAGCGAACATATTAGACAGACAACGTTGATGATTTGGTCTACCTGCTCTTCACGTAGCTCTGCATGTCGTCTTTTAGGGGATTTTTTCTCTGGAGATAGGCACTGATCGATCCACTCCTCCAGAGTGAAGCTTTGTAAATGTGTTTCCCTTTAACACCGAATGTGTCGCCGATTGCAAGCAAAGTTTTGAATTACAGTAATTATGTCATAGATTTCAACGGTTTCTGAAAGCTGAGACTCTGCGCTTTACAGCATATATCGATGCATTACGGTAACTTCACTTACGGCCCTTCCGGAAGCCCGCGAAACAGCGCCTTTGTTCTGAGCGAATACACATACAGCGGATTTAATTCAAATGGAAGCAAGACGGTATCTAAATCAACACTTGTATAGAACAGTGTACCAAGTCTGTAAGGTTGTACTAGGTGTGTAATTGTACTTAATCAATTAACTAACGGACCTAATTTAACAGCTGTAGCTTTTTCTCAAACCCGGAGGGATACTGACTTGTTGTGAAAAGTAACTACAATTCTACCCGTGATATACGTTCATTATACCACGGCTAAGAACCAATCAGATTGCTTGATTTGACATGTCCGTTTTATAAATATATATATATATATATATACACCGAATATACAGTATGTGTATATATATATATATATATATATATATATATATGTATATGGGCCACACACTTTTCTACCTATAGGCCATTTAGATCAAAAAACAACTCTCTAATCACCACACTCCCTACAAATGTTATCCAATGTTATCCAAATGCGGTACAGTAAAGCAGGTTCTGACTTGGACTTGTCACAGACTCAACTTAAGCATTCTTGACTACTGCGCTGTTTCAAAGGTTAGAAAGCATGCAATAAAAAGGTTGAACTTGAATGGCTAAGAAGAGTCGAGTGTTGTCGCCATCTGTACAATCATCCATAGTTAACCCCACAGTGAAAAGTGATTGATATTTCCTGTGACACGAACATCAGTTTGTCGTGAGCTGAACTGAGTCCCACACACCCAAAACCAGACCCCGCTCGCTAAAAAAGTGTGTTTACATTATTCACTGGTATGAATAAATCACTCCCAACTCTTGATTGTGCAGCATATGTGAGGCCTAAGTTGTGTTCATCTGCCATTCCAAACATCTGTTTAACCGCAGCCTCAGTTGAGCCGCGCTCAGTAGTGACCGAGCCCGAGCCGCTGGGACATGAGGATGAAATATACATGACAAGTATGGAAGAGAAAACACCGAAGTGAGTTCATAGCGGTGGGTTATTGATGATCCTCCATCCTGTCCCTTGAGCTGCTCTCCCTCTTATTTTGCTTCCCAGAACTTCTCCATATTGAATGATGGTTCCAGGGTCAGAGGGTCTTTCTTTCATTTCTGATTAATATTTAGGGTTGGTTGCACGAAATGCAGCTGTTCTCATCCATATCAGTGGTTATCTGTGTCATAGATATGGGTTAGCTACATCTACGAGTAGCTTCAGAACGCTGTGATCATCTAGTCACACCAATAGGAATACAAGAAGGCGGTGACTTCTAGCGGCCATCATCATTACGATGAGAGCAAATGGAGGAAGTCCGTTGACATAGTATAAAGAGCTCAGGCTGGGTGGGTCTAAGTGAAGGGTAAAAAAACCCGACTTTCACACTGGAGTCCCATGTGAAGCCAAAAGTTGTTGAATTATTTTAAAGGGCCAGTGTGTAGTATTTAGAGGGTTAGGGTTAGGGTTAGGTAACCCTAACCCTAACCCATCTATTATCAGAAATGGAATATAATATTCATAACTATGTTTTCATTGGTCGATAATCACCTGAAACTAAGAATAGATGTATTTTCATTAGTTTATAGAACGAGCACTTCATATCTACAGAGCAAGCGGGTCCTCTTCAACAGAATATGCTCCGCCATGTTTCAGCTCTGAACGGACAAACCAAACACTGGCTCTAGAGAGGGTCTTTCGCGTTTTAACGTTACCTAAAAGCCAGCGTTGTTTTTCAACACGCTTGTTATGTGGTTATGCCGCCACCGGAATTGTGTTCTCGCAAGTAATTAAGTTGTGTTATGGTAAGGATGGCCTCTGAGCAAAGCGAAGGTCCTGAAGATACCGTGGCGTTACCACGATTCTGCACTCGGTGGCTTCGCTACTTCGTTAGTCTTGGAAAGGGAGGAATGTGCGGAGGGGTATACAGTTGGTAGCAATTTGCAACACCAACACTAGATGCTGCCAAATCCTACACACTGTCCCTTTAATTGACGTAGTCTACATAAGCATAAGGTGACGTAACGTACGTAAGCAAAGTGACGTAACATACATAATTTAAGCCATGGGTTAAAAAGAACAAACATCTTTTCCCCAAACCTAACTATGCGTTTTTTTGAAAAGCACGACCAAGCTGCAAAGTTTTAGTTTCTCCATATTTAGTATTCACATATTTGCAATCACAAACAAAATGCCATTCAAAATGTTATTGAATTGATCCAAAAACCAAATGGGACTCTGTTCAAGCAGCTACAAAACTCAAGTTGAGAAGATGTGTTGTGTAGAATTTGATTTGACTAAAACAAGTTGGGACAAAGTAAAGAAAACCACAAAATGGACCTGTTTCCATACGATACAAGTCTGTATAAGTAGAAGGACATCTCACACGTCCTCCTGGCACAGTCTGCAGTGTTAATTTATCTAGATTAAGTTGTCTTGATCCTGTTCAAAGTGTGACCTCCTCCATACAGTAGCAGGTGCTGAGGCAAGTAAAATGGCCCCGGATGATTGATGCTTTTTCAATTAGTCACAATGTGAGACCTTCACATGTCACTCTCCCATCCTTATTAATGACATGCTGCGTTAATACTGGGTGTGTTATAGAACCTCGGAGTGAAGTTTGTAATTAATGTGCACGGCCTTAAAGACATAAGATGACTGAGGAATCATCTGATAAGAGCTTGAGGTGTTTGGGGTAGACATTTCATTTCATATTAATGTACTTCATTATCTACATGTATTAGTTAATATATGCACACAGTACATGCTCAAAGATTTTTAGTAAGTATTGACATGTACTACACATCATTTATATGTATTCATGAATTAGTTTTTGTTTAAATGAAATGAACCTCCAGTTGTGACATTTGATTGATAATGAAAAAGTTAATTTTATCTCTCCCTGAGGCGTCCTATAATTGTTAGTACAAGAGAGATGTCCCTGATGCATTAACATTAACACTTGCTTTTAATGCCCATTACTTTATTACATGTTTAAGCCAACAGCAGCGATATATTGTATATTGTAGGTAATTTGATTTTGTTTCATAATTAAAGGATACATTATTTAACTCCCACGGAAAGACTGAAAATGAATAACTAAGTATTGTCTGTGTTCCTAAAGTCTGATAAATGTTCTTCCTCCGTATTTGTCCAAAAATGATTCCATGTTACTTCATTATGAACATGGTCACTGTAGTTCATTTTGACAATATACACTGTCCTGCTGCTGAACATAGCACCACATGTGTATTACTCCACAGTGGAGTAAAACTATTCTCCAGTTTGATATGGGAAAGACATGTTTTACATATTTTATTCTCAACTAATTTTCAGTACAAGAAGATAGTTCATGTATGTTTTCCAGGCATTACAGTATAAAGAATATACTAGAAACAAGATGAGCTGCATAGCTGCACTCGCGTGACTTCCAAACACTCCTCCCAGCCTTTAGAATTAAGCTCTGTAATATGTCGGCAACAGATTTTCATTTGGGCCTCAGGACAACATCAGTGACCTGATGGCCATTGATCCTCCAGTGTAAGTTTGGAGGTCACATAAGTTTGGTCACGCGATTGAAGATTACAACTATATCTCCAGACAAATAATACATACAGGATTATATAGTACATACACTGCAAATGAAAATGCATATGTGTTCTCAGCACATACTGTATGTTGTGGTTAGATAATAAGAGACACAGCATTGTCTGAACTCACTGAGGGGGCAGACAACTTCTTAATGCAATCAAGACCTTTGGTTTTTCACTAATCCCATTGGCTAAGAAGATCCCCTTAGGCAGAGTATGTGTGTTAGCTGTAAATGCACAACACTGCGTTACACTCGGGGACTGACTTTGTTGTAAATAGTCTGATAAAAATGTTAAGAAGCTCCAGACATCCATCCTTTTCCAGCCACTTATCTGGGTCCGATGGCATGAACCTGCTTCTCTGGGCTGCATGTAAGTAAACGTCAACAGGAGACTTTTGTGTAGCTGTTTCAAAGTAGCATCCGGACGGAAAGTCGTATCAACCTAGCTGTAAGGTCCAGTTCTGAAAAGTTACATCAATGCAGAGGTGCCTTAAACTTGAATTCTCTCTAATAACCAGCAGGGGACGACTCCACAAAGAAGTCCAAATGCATAGAAGTCTATGAGAAAATGACTAATCTTTGTTAATCTTTGTTACTAAGGTTGTGTTCAGAAAGACATTAGAGCCACGTCTAACACACATCCTCTGCATTTATTGCAATGGGACCACAATGATGGGACAGCCAGAATCCTAACACAGAGGCTCCCCAAATAATCGTAAGATTTTCTGGCCAAAAAAGTCCCATCTGGTTCAACTTTTGTCTTCCTGTAGATGACTTTGTAGCAAGATTGGTGTAACACTATTTACCTTAAAATTGTTGAGACAGGTGATGACATTAGGAACTGATATCATGTCAACTGCTTTGAAACGTATTGATCTGTTACTCAAACTTCCTGGATCTCATGATCTGACCTGTACAACAACGCAAGTTCACCATTGTAGACCGTGTGTACATTTTTCAACACAGAGCTATTCCAGTTATAGACATGGATGAATATGCAGAATACTCCCGGATAGATAAATATACTATTTCCCAAAAATAACTCCAAAGTGAGACGTCGTGATCAGATCACTTCAACTGGCATCTTTCAAAACTAAAGAGCAGTCTTGCTCCAAACTCTGAAAAATACATTAAAGAATGAAATGTTATTTTCCTGGTGTGAAGGATCTTAACTACTAATCCTCGTGTTTGGGCAGCTGAGTAAATTGTTGCATGTTTGAGCTTGATTCACAAGTAGCAGTAAATCAGTTAATTCTTGAAAATGAGCGACAGAAAGACTTCCTCTCTTTATGTCTTAATCCTGTTTTTAACCATGTCAGCGCCACAACTCTCGACTACCATTCTGACCAGCAACATGGTGTTCATAGTGAGTCTAAGTTCTCAGATCAGTGGCACTGTAATGGAGGGAGTTTGTGCTAATAATTAGGGTTTTGAATTGTAAATAATGAATCAGGTTTGCAAGAAATACACACTGTATATAAGGCAGCATCGAGGCTGGTGCTGTAGTTGGGCAAAAGCTTTCAAGCTTCAAATTTAATGTTATGTGATTTTGAAAAGGCGCCTGCTAACAATAACACGTGCCATTTCTGGTTGATGTCTGCTGCTTTTGAGATGCAATAAGAGGAGCCATACAGTGGTGTACAGTAGCTCCACCCAGGACTGCAGTGCAGGCTTCATATCAGTGACTGTGTTTCTCTCAGGCAGAGGTGGAGGCGTGAAGGTTTGGTAGTGAAATGAGTGCATTGGAGGATTGTGTATGAGGTCAGCCTGCGCCTAGGGGCTTCCTCAGGTGAGAAGATGTCAAGGGAATCTGGACCTGGAGATGGATTTATTCACCGCAGAGCCATTCGGGCCCCCAGGGGCCACTCTCACTTTGTCTTAATGTCATTCTCTTTCATCCGTCCAGGCAGGTGTGATGATTGAGGCTGTCCCAGCCAATTGTCCGAAAAAGATTTGAGAGAAGAGCGAGTCAATGAGGAGGAGAAATGTGGTGTAATATTCAGGCAGGGGGAAATATTCACCATCACTGAGAGGGTGGCAGTTTGATGGTAGTTAGTAACAGAGTAAAGTTTATCTGTTGATTGTTTTACAGCGACAAACAGGAACTGACTTTTCTTTCAGGGCAATAATCTTAATAATCTTGCATCTAAAACAATTCAAATGTTATGACAGAGAGCTCGTCATGCTGAGCACAGGTTTTGGTTTCTGTACAGAGCTTGGACAATTTTCTATACACTTGAGGAAGTCAGTGTGTCTGAGAAATGTTTACACCATGCAGGCTAACTTCCTCTAAAATTAAAATTCACCATGATCATTTATATGTGTGTAACAATTAGGCAAACAAGACACTTGTTGACAGGTTATTTAGTGAATGCTAGATGTGTTGGAAGGTGTATTTTTGAATTTTGGACAGAGCCAGGTCAGCCGTTTCCCCCTGCTTACAGTCTTTATGCTAAGCTAAGCTACCTGCCTCGCGGGTCCCGCCCCACAGTACGAACATGAGAGGGGTATTTCACTTCTAACTCTCAGAAAAAAGCTAATGTATTTCCCAAAATGCAGAAGCGTGGTGTTCAGCTAACAACCTACATCTGAACACAAGCAAAACAAAAGAAATCATCATTGACTTCAGAAAACACCGTCCAGAACCCGCCCCCCTTCACCTCAATGGAGAGAGATTGGAGAGGGTCCCCACCTTTAAGTTCCTGGGGGTTCAAATCTCGGAGAGCCTCAGCTGGACAGCACACACCACTGCAGCAGTTAAGAAGGCCCAGCAGCGACTACACTTCCTGAGGGTGCTACGGAGGAACAGACTGAACAAGAAGCTGCTGGTGTCCTTCTACCGGGCGACCATCGAGAGATTGCTGTCATACTCCATCTCTGTGTGGTATGCTGGATGTTCAGCTGTGGACAAGAAAGCCCTGCAGAGAGTGATTAGGATGGCAGAGAAGACCGTTGGCTGCCCCCTGCCCTCTCTGGAACACATCTCCACCTCCCGCTGTCTCAGCAGAGCAAACAAAATAATAAAGGACATCTCTCACCCAGGTCACAGACTGTTCTCTCTCCTGCCTTCTGGGAGAAGATACAGGAGCTTCAAATCACAGACAAACAGACTAAAAAACAGTTTCTACCCCTGGTCTACCTCTGCTTAACCACCACACCTAATGCAATAACCATAACCATCTTCACACACATACACACTCTGAATGCACTTTTAAAAAGTATAAACTATTTTTATATCAATATTTTTAACTATTTATTCCCCGTATGATTGCTTATGTTGTCTGTCCTACTGCTGTGTTTTTAATGTTATGTATGTCTTTGTATTTTTTGCACACTGAGACAGAGTGGCACTCTGAATCTCGTTGTACATTTTGTATAATGACAATAAAAGGCTTTAACTTTAACTTTAAGTATTCCTTGAAACAGTGGGCATCAGTGGCTGGTAAAAGCATTAATAAGCAGTAGAAAATATAACTAAAACTTAAATTCTATGTCTAAATTCATCCTAAAGATAAACTGCTACTTGTTCTGTACACATACTTAGTCTCAAAAAAACAAAAAACATGGATTATTATTTTTAGTCTAAGAAGGTGACCAAAAGCTGAAAAACAACAATTCTCTGAGAAATCCCTTTTTTAATGTTTACCTATGTTTACGAGCATACCTAAGTCCTCTGTAACTATTTCCTCATAATCTGCTGGTCTCAGGAGCTTGTCTGCAAAACAGGATAATCATGAGGATAATCTAAATTATTAATAGGATGGTACAAATATGATTCACTGACCGATTGTTTGAACACACGACAGCGCTGAAGCAAAACAAAGGCGGGCCAGCGGGGTTAGAAAGGGAGGCAGCCAGGGAATTATCATGTGTGTGTCGAACATAATCAATCCCGGATCAACAGTGTGATTTGTTTGGGCATTTTTTGGCTCTTAGACTCGCGCTCTATTGGTCTATTGTTATGTTGTTGTTCTGGGAATTTGACCTCGACATGTTTGATTTAAGGTACTTTTGGAGGATTTGAGGATCAGCAAAACGCCTGAAATGTTGATTTAAATGTGATATTAAATTGCTTCTTGTATACATTCTACACAAATAATACATACTGCAAAACCAAGTGACTCCAGTATGAGCACTCTTCACCACACACTTCAGATGGTAGCACCCAGCATCCTGCCAGCCTCATGAATAAATTATTTTACTACTCACTGCCAAAGTGTGCTACAATGAGCGAGACTGTATTTTTGCCATTTAAAATCCTGAGCCCATTTTCATGCAAATGGGAAATTTATTGTCACAAACCATGTAACGCTGGCAGTAACACCTTATCTTAATGAATATCAAGTGCGGCTGTATTTCCCTGCTGCAATAGCTCACTAATCAACTTTTAGTCGGAATGTGATTCATAAAGAGACGATTCATGGCCTCTCGACTTACACTCAGACTCCGCGGCATATACGACTGCGTGTTATGAGGATTGATGAAGTCATCCATCAGATTGATCGCCAGCATTCTACCAAATGAAAATGATTATCGAATTACTGTGGCCGAGCCGTTTAAAGACCCCGGACTCGTAAAACCCGGAAGTTAGAGCTTCTCTGAACCCACTCAATTAAAAAGTACGAGGTAATCGCTTATACATGCTGTTAGTTTGAATTATGGTGGTTAGCTCAGTCTCTCGCCACCGGTGCTCCTAAGTCTATTGTGCAATTACTTAAGAAATGATACATTAAACCTTTAAAAAGTATCAAAGGTTTAAGTTCAGGTGACCTTTAGAAAGTGTAGTAAAGTTAAATAGAAAGTTGGACTGTGGGGTTTTTTCTATTAAAACGGCTCAACTGCTGCTGCAAAACATAATCCTTAAGCCTCCCTCCGCTGTCAGTGGCGTGCCATGAGTTCTTAGTCCATAAGCCACATATTGATATTAATCAAAACCTGAAAATGAATTAAGCCTCTTTACTTGTTTATCGATTTGTTTATGACTTTTCATACCAGGATAACGAGTAAAAAGGAGGCCTGTTGTTTCCTACTGGCCTCTCTGAGACTGTAAATACTGAACATATCAATGTTCACTTTTAACGCAGTAAAACTTAATTCAAAGGATAATCTTTGATCCAAGTGTAAACAAAACAACTGTCTCCTTCAAGTTATTTTTATGTTTAATGTCAACATTTTTTTAGCATTAACATCTAAATAAGGGGCCGTCTGGGGCCACATGCAGTTTTTAAGGGGTTACATACCAACATAGGTTTGGTTATCCAAAAGATTAACAATAAACACAAGGATACTCTTTTAGTGTTATTCTACATTGGATTTGCCACCGACATCATTTCTCCTCTCTGGGGATAAATTAAATGTAAAAAATGTACTAAAATATTCACAACAGTTAGGGGGGCTGGAGGGGGGTTCCCCATTAAACTGCCCTTCCACAGCAGTGATCTTTTCTAACTATCATTACACGCTCACTTCTACTGTCAGGACATTCTGCACCACACATGTCCTGCCCAGTTATGCATGAAGTCCAAAATCAAACCTCAATTTCTCAATAGATCCAAATCACCAGATTTTAACAGGAAATCTGGTGATTTGGTTCAGTTTTGTTGGTTATTTGGATTTGTTTAAATGATTCTCCAAGTTAAATCAATACAACTTATACACATACACAACATGTAACACAGATATAATACAAAGCACATTGTCTCCTGGTAAATTAGCTTTTGCCTGATTTGTAAAATCAAAATAATCTTTATCATGATTTATATCACAAACTAATATTATTTAATGAGACCTTCACAAGTAATGTCTGCTTCTAATATGTTGTAAACACTACTCACACACTTCCTGTAAATATGCAAACCCTGCCTCATTAATTAAAGTCGTCCCATTATTCAACCCCTGGACATTTCAGCCTCGACGGATACCTGCTGCGTATTTGTTAGGTCCCTAAGAAGAAACTAAATCTGGGTTTCATCTTTATTTATTCTTCTAAGTTACTAGAAAACAATCCTATCTAAATATTAGACATCAGGATACAACATAAGCTATTCCCTACATTATGAGAGCCTCCTACAACAACACATGCTAGAGCCGTACATGGCAGGAATGCAGACATCTTTGAGAAAGATTTCAGGTATTGTGTGATGAAAAACAAAAACATTCACTCTCACTAATGCCATCTAAGCTTTTAAATCCTGTTTTTAGTTAACAATCAAAATGATCTCCCTGCATTGAGGCATTCTCACCTTTTGTCAATAAACATGCTTTATCTCAAATAAGAGCTTTAGCGCTGACACAAACGATGATTGGCCCATATGTAATACTCTCGATTTCAGAGAGGAGAACGATAACAACAGTAATTCCCTGAGGGCTTTTGTCCCTTTGTTTTTGACAGCTACTTCAATTACCATCATATGACACTGGGGACAAGGTGACAAACATGTTGTTGTTGTGTGCATATGAAATTGTTTGTTTGCCTTCACAAACCACCAGGTTGAGCTAATACTTCACAGCCTTTGGTGGATTAGACTATTTGGGATGTGTCAATCAGCAGCCCTGCCTCCTACCTTTCCACAGTCACTGACCTGTGGACCAATAGAAACACATACAGGGAGCGTCACCCTCCACCTTTCCCCCCTTCACTCTCTCTGTCTCCCTGTCCTTCTCTCCCTTCATTTACTGAGGATCAAGCCTCCATAATCCCAGGATTTTATATCCACCAAAACAGCTTGGGCCCATCAGCAAATTGCAATGGCATATGGTATAGGTTTATGATTCATCTGGCACATGCATAGCAATGAGAGCCTCATCATCCGTGGGCAAACACCGGGAAAATATTGTAATGTTAAACGATGCCAGCCACGGAGAGAAGTGGCACCGGCCGTGTGGGAGGGCTGTGTTTGTTCGGCCCATCGAGCGCAGCAGCTGAGGTTGTAAACAGCTTTTTGGGTGTGCCGTCCCTCCTGCGGTCCGGGATAGATTAGGGACGGACTGGGACTGGACACTCCGAGAAGAAGCTCCAGAGGGAGGAGAAGCTGGAGAGGCAAACATGACAGGCTTGTAAATGTCTGAAACACACAAAAAAACACAAACACTAGCTATTTTTTATTAGCAATGTGAACATGTTGGTCCTAATTTTAATTAAAGAAGTTCTAGATTTATAATGTATTAACCTCAAATTCATTTAACATGAATGTCAACATTGCGTGGAAGTCTGGGACAGTGCCTAGGGGTTGGCAGACCGGGGTGGTGGTTCCCCTATTTAAAAAGGGGGACCAGAGAGTGTGTGCCAACTACAGGGGTATCACACTTCTCAGCCTCCCTGGTAAAGTCTACTCCAAGGTACTGGAAAGGAAGGGTTCGGCCGGTAGTCGAAACTCTGATTGAAGAGGAACAATGCAGATTCCGTCCTGGTCGTGGAACAACGGACCAACTCTTCACTCTCGCAAGGATCCTGGAGGGGGCCTGGGAGTACGCCCATCTGGTCTACATGTGTTTTGTGGATCTGGAGAAGGCGTATGACCGGGTCCCCCGGGTGATACTGTGGGAGGTGCTGCGGGAGTATGGGGTGAGGGGGTCACTTTTGAGGGCCATCCAATCCCTGTACGCCCAAAGCGAGAGTTGTGTCCGGATACTCGGCAGTAAGTCGGACTCGTTTCCCGTGAATGTTGGCCTCCGCCAGGGCTGCGCTTTATCACCAATCCTGTTCGTGATTTTCATGGATAGGATATCGAGGCGTAGTCGTGGAGGAGAGGGGTTGCAGTTCGGTGACCTGAGGATCTCATCGCTGCTCTTTGCAGATGATGTGGTCCTTATGGCATCATCGGTCTGTGACCTTCAACAGTCACTGGATCGGTTCGCAGCCGAGTGTGAAGCGGTTGGGATGAGGATCAGCACCTCCAAATCTGAGGCCATGGCTCTCAGCAGGAAACCGGTGGATTGCCTAATCCGGGTAGGGAATGAGCCATTACCCCAAGTGAAGGAGTTCAAGTACCTCGGGGTCTTGTTCGCGAGTGAGGGGACAATGGAGCGAGGGATTGGCCGGAGAATCGGAGCAGCGGGGGCGGTATTACAGTCACTTTACCGCACCGTTGTGACAAAAAGAGAGCTGAGCCAGAAGGCAAAGCTCTCGATCTACCGGTCGATCTTCGTTCCTACCCTCACCTATGGTCATGAAGGCTGGGTCATGACCGAAAGAACGAGATCACGGGTACAAGCGGCCGAAATGGGTTTTCTCAGACGGGTGGCTGGCGTCTCCCTTAGAGATAGGGTGAGAAGCTCAGCCATCCGTGAGAGACTCGGAGTAGAGCTGCTGCTCCTTTACGTTGAAAGGAGCCAGTTGAGGTGGTTCGGGCATCTAGTAAGGATGCCACCTGGGCGCCTCCCTAGGGAGGTGTTCCAGGCACGTCCAGCTGGGAGGAGACCCCGGGGAAGACCCAGGACTCGGTGGAGAGATTATATCTCCTCACTGGCCTGGGAACGCCTCAGGATCCCCCAGTCGGAGCTGGAGGATGTGGCCCGGAGAAGGGAAGATTGGGGTTCCTTACTGGAGCTGCTGCCCCCGCGACCCGATCCCGGATAAGCGGTAGACGATGGATGGATGGATGGATGAAATGGAAATGGGGTTAATAGAGTCATTGATTAACAGCGAGATGTTAAAGATCAGATAGCTTCACAGTGAAAAGTGAAGCCAATGCACAACTGCCTTAAACTTGCATTGTAGAAGTCTATGAGACCACTTGATTTATTACGACAGTAAAACATTTTCTAATGAGGTTATGGTCTAAATAACTAGTTTCAAGTCTTCTGCATTCCAGCATGATTTTCATTTTTTAAATGATGGTCCCATTTAGAGTAACATCGTCAATAAAGCTGGGTATGCTTTAGGGCCGGGCTACCTTGTGATTGACCGGTCGCTAGCATGTGTCGTTCCTAGCATGGTGTTGCTAGCATGGCGTCGTTCAGCATTTGGGTTTACTAAAAGACACCCTAGCAGTTAAAGGCTGTTAATTTTTTCATTACATTAGAAACAACAAGCCGGTTTTTCACTTTACAAAATTAGCATCCCAGTAAATATCACAGTTAACATGAATTACAGATGCACCTTGCTAACCAAGTTGGTTACTTAGCGTTTGCTATGCTAGCCCCGCCGCACCTCGCTCCTCTCCAGCTCCACCCTCTCGTGTCACTTCTGGCTTCAAAAAACCAAGATGGCGACGGTCAAAATGCCAAACTCAACGTTTCGAAACGATAGTCCACAAACCAATGGGTGACATCACGAGGACTACGCCCACTTCTCATACACAGTCTATGGTTGGCACCCTCACTGCATGGACGGACCGGCTCCATTCAAACAAATGAGAGCGCTGGCTTCTGAATGCATGTTGAAGGAGTTATGGCTTACACGTAGCCACTGTAACTAATGTGCACCTCCTCAAAAATGTAACTTCACATCAGAGCTGTGGTGGCTACAAAGATGACACGTGGACATAACAAGATAAGATTGGTCAGCTTTGGTTGCTTGTGTTTGCACAAAACGATTGCACAAAACGTTGACACAGGGACAGAGCTACAGATTAAAGGTGAAAATGCAGGAACATTGTATCCCTTAACTGTGCTTTCTTCCCTTCTGCACACATTCACGTTCTGACTCCCACAGGAGCAATGAGCCAAGGCCAACGAGTTGAAGATGTAAGTATAATGTAATAAATACAATTTGCACTCAGCCAGCAAGTGTAATTTAACTTAAATCAAATATAATGCATCACTGGAACAGCTAATATGATTACAGTAACACTTCCATAAAACTGGTTATAAAACATATTTTATGCATATATTTCTGTTAAAGGTACATATCGCCCAAGTTAACTCAGTTGTCATTAGTATCAGAGTTTGTTGCTGCGTGTTCACCCACAGACATAATCCACAACATTAGCACCATTTCCAAACATCTGCTGGAGAAGTCAGAAGCGATCTGCTGCCTCCTCTGCCCGTGCCTCTTTGGAAATGTGACATGATTACATACAAACACCTCCAGCCAAACTTTCCCTCTGCCTTCATTAAAGCGCGAAGCAGAGCGCTGCTGGCAAGGTGACTCGACCCGGCTCTGCCACGGCTCCACCCCCACCGGGACGGCACGAGCTCACACGGCCCCAATGCGATTGGCTCAGAGGGCCTTCCGTCAGCCGCCGTACCGGGTCAATATGGGTTCAGACGTGGAACAGAAGCGACCGCGGCTGCCTGCGTGGATCTGCTGCTCGGAGAAGGCCTGCCATGAGCTGACAGTCAGTATGTTGGAGGTTTATCATTAGCAGGCTCCAGACGGCCCCCCGGCCCCCCCGGCCGGACAGGTGATCTCGCTCAGCCGCCTGACTCAACATATGCCCCCGTGTAGCTTCAACACACATATTGTGCCATCATTATTTCATACCTAGCAGGAGCATCTCTGAGCGCGGCACAGATTTAAGGTGCAAAAGCAGGTTACTGTGAAAAGAGTTCTTTATATTTTTCTGTGTGTAGCAATAGGTGGGAGAGGGAAAATGGCATTTGCAACCTTTTTGCATGTGATGATCATCTGTTCATTTCAGAACACGTTCACATAATATTTCAGAAAAATAATTTAAGGATTGCGTTATTTTCCAGTGGGAAAAGTGATCAGATCATTTACTTGCCGCTTTGCTCCACAGTACCTCCCTGAGCTGCTAATCAAATATGAACTTCTATGAAATATGACTTCCTACGTCGTCTTTGAGTTGTTCCAATGGAAAAATCAAAATCTGGTGAAGAGGCTTTTTGATCGTACGGTCCTGGCTGGTGGAATATAAGAACCAGACTAGAGCTTTGATTCTTTGCCCAACCCTGATGGGGCCCAACCCGGGGTGGGTCGGGGTGTAATTTCTCAAAATTGACTCGGGTCATCTCTTGCCAATTTCCCGGCGTTTTTTCTTCCCCTCTCCTAAATGTTATACAATCTCTATTTAAATATATGGCAATGGCATATGACAGTGTTTGGGCTGTGCTGAACATTCAGTAGGAGAACACTCTGGGATCGGGCCCAAAACAGCTGCCATGGTTTGGGCTCGGGTCGGGCTTGGCCAGAAACTATGCAAGTTCATGTTGGGTCGGGCCTGATTTTTTTGGGCTCCATCATAAATCTACACCAGACTGCATTAGAAAATATAGGTTTTCTCGTGCACATTATTTCACTAATATTTTTCAGCTTTTCAGTCAATCACACAGCGTGAACCCTGGAGTTAAATGTGCCACATCCATTACGTTTTGTCTGCTTGCTTCCTCAGTAAAAGTAGCAATCACAGATACAATACCATCAGCATGTATTTTAATCGATAGCATTTATATGGTATACAGTATATTGTTGATTGTTCAGACACATTTTGGTCGGTACCAATACCCAACACTAGTTTCATGAATAATGTAACAGTTAGTAGATGTATGTATTCCTGCATTTATTTGACAAGTATAATTCTTCATTTTTACATTGTTTTTACATGTAGGCTCGTGCAGTACTTGAGTAAAAGTACTGAGTTACCCAAGTAGGTTTAAAGCTTTTGGAGCAACACATTTTATTATCTCATGGTTCATTATGATTATGTTTTTATTGCAGTACACACAATTGCCCAAATCTTGCGTGTAATATGATTGTACTTATATAACACACACATGTGTGAGTTTCTGCTTCCTCGCTGCTGTCGTGAAATAACTGTACACCATCACTGACACACAGTCTAATCATCTTACAGGGATCCTAAATCTTTATCAGCATATATAGTATATCGGGCTTTACAACTCACAGGAAGCTCACAGAAAAGAGCATCAAGATAAAGCTCTGAAATCCCGAGCCGTCAAGCTCTCCTAATCCCCCCACCTGCATTTTCCACAACCCTCGCTGAACAGCAGCCCTCCATATCGCCTGAGAAGGGGATTTAGTTGTAATGCTCTCAGAAATACAATGCATAAAATCAAGTGTCAACTCTAACAAGCTGTTCTTAAGGAGTGCGGGCTGGCCTCTGGGTGCGACTGGGTCTGGGCTCAGGCTTTGAAAGGTTAGCGGCCGTGCAGAGTTGCAGCATTTGATCCCACAGTTACCCAAATTTCAGAGACAACTGTGCAAATCGGGATAACCTGGGAAGCCAGACGGGCTTTCGGGGGGAGGGGGAGGGGGGGCAACAGCTGCTTAAGTCCATTCGCTGCTTGCCAGAGAAACTTTATCAGGGGAAGTGGAGGTTGAAATTTTATGGCAGCTAAGCCCCCTCCATCAAATTGCGAAAACAGAACCTTGTGGCACAGCTCAGGATGGATTTAGGGGTTTGCTTGGTGTTTTCTTGGCTGCTGAGTGTTAATATAAAAATAGAGGAATGCAAAGACCTTCGGATTCTGCGGTCCTCATGTGCCTCTTTTATTCCAATAGTCAATCATTTTCTTCTTGAAGTCATAACAATTCCAGTTTAAAGCCACACATTTCTGCAGCCTGACATGTGAGGGGATGTAGATTCAATCAACTTTAGTCGTGAACATCTTCAAAATTCATTTCTATTCTGCAAATTGGTCATCATGTATTTCTTTTGTATAATTTTTGTAAAAAATCAATTTCCGAATATTTGCAGCGTCTAAGTTCTTTAAACACACGACATCTTTTGGGTAATTCAGCTGCTTTATTCTCATTTCAGATGTCTTTTCATCTCCAAACTATTTTGTTTGTTCGAGTATGGCAGTGTGTTGCTTTGCACTGAGCCCGTTTACATTACACATGATATATAAGCTTGAATGGCAGCACGGTATATGAGCAGGCTCCACTGTCATATAATGGCACTTCATTAAAGAACTAAATAAAAATGTGTCCCAAAGAAATTGGAAGAAAAACAAAAACATTTTTATTTTTTGCATTGAAACTTTGTCATCATTTAAAGATTAAGTGAGGATTATGCTTTTTTCTTTTTGGATGATTTTGCTGTAACTTGGGTAGTTTTTACCTTCTGTTCACTAACTTTAAGTATTTTTATTCAGTTGCTTTTTATTTGTCCCTCCTGTGTGAATGCATTCGTTCTGGGGACTTGATCCCACATTGTCCTTCTCTTGCTGAGTATTTAGCACTTACAAAGGAACCAGAGAAGGAAGATCAGTCTCAATCGGGACTTTGCAGAAGATGTAATTTGATTGTCTAAAAAGTCCCGACTTCATACTTTGCTTTGAGTCTGAAACAAATATATTCTGACACAATTCAATTAAGTAAAAAATGGCAGCATACAGTGTGAAATAATGAAAATGATGTAGATATGTTGACAATCTGATCAGCTGATGGTCTCTTCTAAACTCCAGATTACGATCTGTGCGAGAGCTGACGTAGCTCAGAATCATGTATTTTGTCTCTTCTGCAAAAAAGCATCTGTAGTAAATATTAGATATGTCCAGATGAATTATGAACATTTATTGTTTTATTTGTTCATGCATTTAGTTATGTACTTCAGCATTTATTATGTATTTATTCAATTCACTTAACTTTATTAACTATTAACTTATTTATTAATCAATTTGTTTAAATATTTATATTTGAATGCATAATTCAAATTCAAGTATGATTCCTGTAAAAGTCAACACTGGTACCGTGGAACAGGGATATCACGATACCAGAAATTGTGTACGATTCTCGATACCCGATTCGGTAAGAAAAAGAAAATAATAATAATTTGCTTTGATAAAAACAAATTGGAATTAGTAGTTTTAATTATGAATTATAAACTGCTTAGAGTTAGTGTTAGGAAGTTGAAACAAGTCATAGTTCTCTCTCTAATACCTATTTTATATTGCTTCAAACAATTATTAAAGTTTCTCACCAAAAACTCAATTTTACAAGATTACATTTGAACACATCATAGTAACTTTATAATTGACCTTCAATACTCATTACAATACAATCATCAATTACTGAATTGAACTCGAACGCATCAAAATGTAACTCAATGCAACCTACGTTAACGTTAGCGGTTAGCTTCGTTATTTAGCCAACAGGACTGTGCTACCACCAGCTGCTCACTTTAAGTGTTCAGTAAGTAGGAAAGAAACGTGTGCAACCTCCAACTTCTACTTCATCTAACAATGTTGCCAGTCACAAACAAACACATCAACACAACTGTGGAGGGAAAAAGGCAAAGCATAGAATATGTGCTGTCTGGACAGTGGTCATGCACCAGACTTCAGTCTAGAAACATGCGTTTTTGCAGAATGAATAATGAAGTCAGAATAGTGTTTCCCGCAGCCAGCTGTGTTTAAAGCCACACAGCCTGTAGCTGCTGCAGCTGATCGTCATTAACACAACAGTTAAGTGAGCAGATAAGAAGATATTTTAATAAAGATTTTAAACACTTAATGAAAACCTAATGTCTAAAAATAGCTGTGTGAACTGGTCAGCTGAGAGCAGTAATCAGCTTATGGGGATTCAGTTAGTGTCTGTGGATCAGAATGACACATAGAGGATGTGTTTAGTCCAATTTATACAGAATCAGCAGTTAAAGCTCAGGGGACTTTAAACACAATGACTCAGGTTTGGTTTCCTGCAGCTGTTTGGAACTGTTTGTAATCAGACAGGAAACAATGAGCTGATGATGCTGTTACTTCTTCGTTGCTGCTCATCAGTACAGCTGGCACACATGCTTCAACTAACAAGGTTTTTATTATATGTTAATACATGTTTGTAGTTATTTCATTCATTGGTTGTGCAGTAAATAACATGTCTGAAAATAATGATGCTATAGCAACTTTCCAGAGGTGTCGTCTTCCAACTGCCTATTGTGTCTGAACAGTTCAAATGACTCAATTTCCTGGTGGATCGATGAAGTTTATCTTCTCTTAAAAGTCCAACAAGACTCGGTATGAAGACGAGAGAGAGAAAAGATACAAATATTCATATTGCAGAGGCTGGGAGCAACACATGCTTTGCAGTTTGTTTGATAAATGATTCATTTTTAATTAACTCTATGTTCTTTTTCCAAAGTTTAAATGAATGGCAGTGATGTATTTGAGAAATGAGTTTGTTAAAGGAGAAAATGTGTGAACAAATGAACATCAGGGTCACACACTGAACATCAGGGTCACACACTGAACATCAGGGTCACACACTGAACATCAGGGTCACACACTGAACATCAGGGTCACACACTGCGACTGTTAGAGGGGACAGTTTGAGAAAAGTTGAAAATAATATTGTTTTTTTCTATTTTAATTTTGATGTATTTGTTTATCTAGGTCTGAATGGATACATACATAATACATCATGACAGAAGCCCGTGATGAGGCTCAACAGTTTCACTTCATCTGATATCAAATGTTTAGTTCTGCTGGATTATCAAACTTGATGTTATTACGATAGTTTTCTATACATTTAGTGATACAAGATACTTGTGTGTTACTTAAGTATCTGTGCTAGTTACATCTCAAATATATCAAATACTATTATATTTAGAACATCTAAAGGGCCATTTTCTATAATAATAATAATAATAATAATAATAATAAGTACTTACACTCCTGATATTTTTAACTTTGCTGATAATACTTCTGTATTTTTACCTAAATAACATTTTTAAAGTGTAGTATTGCTACGTTTACTAAACTGAACTACCGGCTGGTTTTAACCAGATGAATCTTTAAGGCGTATTATAAACCTCCTCTGCTTTTTAATAACCTTTATTTCCTGGTATCAGTTTTATAATATTTCAGGAGCACTCTAAGGTCACCTGGGTTTTTATCATATGTGACTTTGCTTTTATATTTCTCTTAAGTTGACAGGCGGCCATCACTTCATCTTAAACCACTGTGAGTCTGGACAACACAAAATGATTTCTTCAGGTTTTTAGTATCAGAAATGACCAAAACAACCTTCTTTATCTTTATGACGTCTACACCTCAAACAAGGAGACATCACTTTCCCTCTTTCACTTCCAATGTGGAGGAGGGGCTATTGCATGTACACACACACACACACACACACACACACACACACACACACACATCTCAGCTGACATCTTGTCACAGCATGCAAACGTGGATAAAGCACAAGGTGTATGAGCACATATTTTTACTAAATGCAAGACCTCATTTTTGGGGCGTTGAAGACCTTGGAGGGATTCTGTGTGTGTGTGTGTGTGTGTGTGTGTGTGTGTGTGTGTGTGTGTGTGTGTGTGTGTGTGTGATGCCTCCGGTGACTGACTTCACAGGGGGAGAGGCTACACACTGTCCACTCCTCAGTCCACACACACTCTGTATAATCACGTTCCCTGTCGGGCCCTATAAATCTGTAAGGGCCCAATTAAAGATTGCCTTTAGCGTGTCCACCCCTACCAGCACACACACACACACACACACACACACACACACACACACACACACACACACACACACGTAAAAAAAAGAGAAAAAAAAAGAAAACACGCTTTACTTTTCATCGAATGTATTTTTGACACAACAGACTGCAGTGTAAAACAGAAACAAAATAAAAACAGTGTAAAACTCATTTTAAAAAAGCAAAAACAAAAACATTTTTGGTATTTTGGTTGCAACTCACACACATGTGCAGCTTGTGTGACTTGAACCTGGACTTAAAGGTGCTATGTGAATATAAAAAGTAAAAAAGGCAAAAACTGTACAATTTTAAGATAGTAAAAAGATAAATTATATGTTTGCACCTTTAGTGAGCAATAATGTACGAAGCAGAAAGTGAATTCATGCGAATGAAATTCAATCCAAAATTTGAAATGAAGATATATCAACAATTGTGATGATCTACTTTTTTAAAAGTTATATTTAAAAGTAAAAAAACGTGGCTGTGAATTCATTGTTTTAAATGAAAAGAATGCTCCACAGTACCTCATTTAACAAGTGCACAAACACAAACACAGTTTGTTTGTTCATCAAAGACACAATTTAAAAAAGGCACAAAGAAATTCAACAATTACTTTTTTTAAATTTACCACAAAAAGGTGCTAAAAATAAATTCTACGGTGCGTAATGATGTGTGGAGCGGACACAGAGGGGACATGTGACGTGTTATTAGCAGGGCGACTCGTGTTGTGACTGCTATGTAAATATCTCATTAGTTCGGGTTAATAACATTCCTGTGCTCTTGGTTGTAACATAAAAAAAGATCTAAGTGCTAAAATCTCCTCGTCCAGCGTCCGTCCAGAAAGAGGCTGATGAGCCTATTAAATGTCAGCCCTGCAAAATTATGCAAGAGGCTAAAAGCGTTTAAGTCGGACATAAATACCAGCACACCCCGAGGATTTGATTTGGAATTATTTATGTCCCTGCGATCGGGACGAAGAGGAAACAAAGGAATAATTAGCCTGGCGTGTTGCGCGTCGCCCGTCCTGCGCGCCCTCGTGCCCACCGAATGTGAGACGCTCACCCATTCCCCCTCAAACTTGATGGTTGTTGAACTTATTTTTAGTGTCATTTGATAAGCTTCCCTGCTTGCACAGAGACATCCCACTGACCCAGCCACTGGTCATTGTCTATACCGCTTCCCGTCAAAGCCGGCGCGCTTTGTCAGGTTTCGACTCGAATATCCATTTTGCATCTGAGGTACGGTATCCGAAGTGACTGGATCATTCGAGCCTTTTTCTTCAGCTGCTGCCCCCTTTCCTCCCCCACAGTGTTTCCGCTCACACTAACATCATTTGGGATTGGCGTCATGACAGCACGCTTGAGAAATCCACAATATATATAAATATATATACCCTGCTTTTTGGGGTGAGGGAGTTGGGGGTGGAGGGGGGGGACATAATTTCTGGAAATGAACAATACTTATCCGTCCGTCGCATCCGTTACTTTGGGTTTGTGTTTTGGACGTGGCGCACCGTCACCGCGGCACAGTGTCCTCTTTTTTCCTGAGAATAACGCAGTTATAGGTCATTCAATGTCAAAAGACATAAAAAAGAGACAGCCAAGTCTTCACAGGCTGCTGCTTGCTGTTGCCTTTAATTATTTTAATTAAACTTTGATATTCTGGTGCCGAGTGAACTAGTGAGTTGTGACGTGGCCGGGAAGCCCTCGGAGGATTGAGACAGTGGGCAGAGGAGGGTCCCGGCAGCTGTATCTATATCCTAAAAGTCTTAACTGATAGGCCTGTTTATGGGCTGTGATGTGCTACGCCTTGCTGAGCAGAGAGCAGACTGCACTGAAAACAGGGGCAAAAAACACCAAGCGCCATGTCAAGGTCTTAAAGGCATCAATCCCTCAAACCTAGCTGGAGATCATCCTGGTCAGGAGGCTGTCCTGCGGTCGAATAACGCTCTATTAATTTTCTTGTCCTGAGTGCATAATGAAAGGAAGGTGTCTTGAAAAAAAAAAAACACGAAAAACTACAGGGCAAAGTATTGGTGCCTTCCAGTACCTTGGGGCATCCTGTCTACAATTTGTCATGCGTGTGCACTTCTCAGTGTTAAAATGACAAGATAAGCCAGTCAAAGGGCAGCCGCCAGGCTTCCACGCTGCTGAAGTTGGACAGCATTTGTGATGAAACATTGCCAAAAGGCAACGGACTTCTGCACTTGTGAGGCCCACTGGGATTATTCCCACTTCCACGCCAAAGGCAAACAGCCCTTTTCTCCCGTTTTTTTTCTTTTCTTTCTTTCTTTAGATAGCTTCCGTCTGTGTCCATGAAATTAGGTTTTCCACAGAAGGCACAATATGGTCAGAATATGTTAAGCCTTTGGTGCGCACGAAAAACTAACCGAATTTGAATGTTTGAGTGCTGGGACGCCCTTCTGCTTTTTTCCTAATTAAAAGAAACATTTGGTAATGGAAAAAGGTAGTAAAAAACTTAGTTATATATAAGTTAATATTAACATTTCACCCCGTGTGCTTACAAGGTCTAAGAGCAGAAAACCAGAAGGGAAGCTTTGTGCACCACGTAGAGCCGAGCGAGCAGAAAGTGGTTTGAGCTGCAGGATTAGACATGAAATTCTTCTCTTGTCCACAGCGATCAGCACGTGTCGGTCTTCACACAGCTTCTCTTCTACTGACGCTGCACACGGTTGAAATTAATACACCGACCCTAAAAAAGCACAGAGAGAAAAAAAGAGAGATTATTACAACAATATAATAAATATATTAAGACTTCATTTCTTTGACATTTTCTAATATTTCTAATTAGTATTCTTAATTATTTACCTATATTCTCATTTACATAAAAAGTGTAGTCATCATGATTTGATAATTGACTCTTCATAATTAAAATAAGTTATGTAGACAACAATAGAGGCCATATAAAGATGAAAGTAATCGTTAAATGTGTCTTGGGATACATTCCAACACAAGGAAAAACAAACTGTAGGATATAATATGCAATAAACACCGTACACAAATGTTTTCATTATCGATTCATCTGCAGATCATTTTTTAGATGAATCTTTTGGTCTATATTTGGTCAGAAAATCGTGAAAAATGTCGACGGTGATGTCTTTAAATGTCTTGTTTTTTTATAAAGATATTCACTTTAATGTGATATAAAAAACAGAGAAGAAAGAAATCTAAATATTTGAAACAGCATTTTCTGACATTTCTGCATAAAAATGACTTTAATGATTTAAAAACATAGATTATCTTTGTGTGGATGACTAATCCCTGCAGCGCTAAAACACAGCATAATAATACGAGGTTGTACAAATTAACACACATACAACTGAAAATACAGAGAGCACATTTCTAATAGATACATTCATGACAAACAAATAAAATAAAACAATACGAGAAATCAGCAAAAACTATATTTAAATGAAATCAAATGAAGCATCAACTGTTCCCTCACTACCTTTCTCACAACACTGACACAAATAAAAGAGACATCTCACTTTCGTCTCCTTGAGCATGCTCTCACCCAACGTGTGTGTGTGTGTGTGTGTGTGTGTGTGTGTGTGTGTGTGTGTGTGTGTGTGTGTGTGTGTAGGCAGCTGTCTGGGCTTCTCGGTGCAGCAGGACCTGCTCACCAACAGTAGGCCGACTGGCACCAAGAGGGAGCTCTCGCACAGCGAATCCCCAGCAGCCAGCAGGCCTCCAACCTCACATACAAACAGACACACACACACACACACACACACACACACACACACACAGCTCTGACTGTCTGCACCTCCTCCTCTCTCTCCGTCAGCGAGTTCACATGTGCTCTCTGTAACCTGGTCACCACATCCTAAAAGCTAGTTAGTTATTCTTTATTCATTAATCCTTGCTGGGAAATGTGTCCTGTGACTAGTAATACATATTTAGAGGCAGCGAGCTGCATCATATCTACGGATCCCTGCTCAACAGCCACAGCAGGAGTATTGCTAAAGGAACATTTCACCCAAATCACAATAGAAAGGCCAACATTTTCCAGTCACATCTATCCACGCAGATGAACAACGCAGTGAAAACCTCCAACAGCAACACTGAACAACAATGAGCCTCATTCACCAACTGTAGGAAGAGATTTCCTCTTACGCAGTTTACCAAGATTCTGACGCTCGCCAATGTTTTCAGATTGAAGAACAGAATCTGAAACGCATTTGAGTGCCGGCGTGTTCGTGCAAAAAAGTGCAGATTGAGTTTTCTTCAATTCTACAGTTTGTATATTACATTTGAATTATCAGGATATTTTTTAGCAATTATAAAAAAAATGAAAATGATTTTCATTACAGTATTTGACAATAAATAAACATTATGGTGTTTTAAAATAAACACTACAGTAACACTTGGACACTGAACAAGTACTAGCATCACATGCATCTTTTCTTTTGGTGTTATTTTACATCCACTACTAAACATGAGGCTTGTTTGCCGTCCACTTCAGCACTATTTTCTGAACGTTTGGAGTCGGGTGCTCCACTGTTTTTAGACTTTTATTTGGGTGTTCTTGACTTAATTCTTTGCATTTTCTTCAGTATTTCAGAGTGTGCACACAGCCCTGCAGACTCATGTGGATTCACCTTCTAAGTACGAGTACAATGGGATTCATCATTATAAGTAGACATGTACAAACAACTCTGTGCTCTAAGAACACGTCATGGCTCTTTTCTTTCTCAAGAAGAAATGTAAGAACAAACTTGGGAAGTTTTGGTGACTGAGGCCCGATGATGTTGTCAATGTTCTTACAAGGAAACTTTGTTGGTTCGTCAAACGTTTAAAATGGAGTGATTCTTGTAATTTGGGTGTACTGACCCTTTAATACGCAACACTTCTATCCAGTGGAGCGAGAGATCTCAGGACCTTCTGGCTGCGAGTGTGACCCTCTGAGCCGCCATGCAGGTTAACAGAGCCTCAGCTCGGCTGGAGAACCCTGTTTTCTTGATCATGGAGACGCGTAACTGAATCTTTAGGTATTTGTAAGTACACATGTACACGATAAAGACTTTGGACAGAGAGAGTATCCCTTTGGCACAGTGTGCCAGGATGAGAGAGAAGAAACAGCTCCCACTGAAACTGAAATAAATCTGAATAAGATGCTCTCCGCAGATTAAAAGAGAAGAAATCCAAGAAGAAGAAAACGTTGTGCTCGCTCCACACACACCGTCCTCTCATCGTGTCGTCTGTCCAAAAAAAGATCAAGCTGTAGCGTCATTTCAGCAAACCTTTAATACACTGACAATATGCCAATGTTGATTTAAAAACAGGATAAGAGGATAGAGAGACATGTGATTACCGACCAACTGCATTACAGTAAAACCAGAGCAAATCCAGCACATACGTAAATACGTTCCCTATAACCTGGTTTCTGATCTCCCCCTGTGCTTTGCTCTGTGGGTTTACACATTGATTACTTCTTATGGTCCAAAGACTCCCCCCGTGTGTACGAGTGTGAGCATTTGCTGATAGTACTATTTTGGTTGTCATAGTAATAATGCAGAGCTTAATCCACTAAGTGTGACACTAGGTGCTAATAAGCACGTGTCCACACACTGCTGTTTCTGACTCTTGTCCCAACAGCTGAACTAAAAAGAAGTCTGTCCCCTCTGAGAGAAGCACGCACTTAATCAGTGTTCGTAGTCTTGCTGGACATTTTACAACTTTTTTGGGGAAAGAGCGTTCAGTCATTACTGAAAACAGTAGCTCTAACTCTGAAACAACTATTTCATTACAACCGTATTCTTCGGTCGTAATAAGATGTGAGTTGTTCGAGATCCTTCTCCGACTGGATGGAAGCTGATTTCTTAAAGAAATTCTGTGATTACTAGTTGACTAAAAATGTCTTTAATGGATCACATCCAAAGTTTTACTATCGTTGGAAAAAAAAAAAAAAAAAAAAAAAAATATATATATATATATATATTCGATATATAGATATATATATATATATATATATATATATATCGATATATAGATATATATATATATCGATATATAGATATATATATTTTTTTTGGTTTCAGAGGTGTGAGCAGAAATGTTAAACATTTTGAATTAGCACAACTGAATTTGCATTGAAATGTGCTGAACAGATTTGAGCTGCACATGTCTGTTTGTGAAAACAAAAGCACACATCCTCGCTGATGCCGGCAGTCCAGGTGGACGCTTCCCATTGAGGTGCTGTGGACACAAAGGACTTTGGCTCCGGAGCTGCAGAGTGAATGCAGAAGTCAGTTCCTCTGGTGTGGGGGCTCTTACAGTATCTGCACTGCAGTCTGGCTCGGGAGCAGAAGTGTGCGCGGACCGACTGTGACGAGGGCTTTAGACAAGCTGGAGAATCTTCCATTTCTCATTATTTGGCAGGCCTGGTGGGTGTTTGATGGAGGGGTGGGGGCTTCGCTCCGTCTCTGCATGGTAAGCCCCTCGACGTGTACCCTCTGCAACTAATCTCACACAGTCAACAAATAAGGCACATCAGATGCTGTTTTGGCCACGGCCATCAGAGCGGCTAAGTTCAGTGGATTTTACGGGTTTTACGGAGCGGGGGCTCGGTGAGGAAAGAAGTGCTCTCTGCGGCGGCAGAATGGCAGGCGAAGCAGAGGGATCTGGTGCGAGGGTGAAGCAGGTGCAGCACAATACGGTCAAACCCATTCCAGCTCCCCTGTTCCCGGATGAGCGGGGCCCGACTTGGCAGAGAGCGCCGCCTTGTAACTGGGCCATGTTGGAGAGATGGAGGCCCACCTGTGCCACCCGGAGCGGCAGAACAATAGTCTGAATATGTCAGCATGGAATGTCAGTGAAATCTCATCAGACGGACAGAAGCGTGACTGCAGATAGACGGGTGGATGAGTCAGGTGGAGAGATGGAGAGGTGAAGCGACATGGGGTGGGGGGGGGGGCAGAGAGAGGTGTCCACTTCCAAATGAAGGCTGTGATTAATCAGGTTCAACAGACACTCCTCTGGCTTTTACTGAAGCTAATGGAAATATATTGAACCTTGAGGTCAAACTAAATCTATTGTTGATATATCTGAGAGGTCCAACACACTAAAATAGATAGTTTGCATAAATAAATGCTGAAACAAATCCTTATCGTCATCGTCAACCTGCCTGGTGTAAATATCAGGATCATTTCATCTTTGAAAAAGGCCTTTTATTGGAGGAACTTCTTAAAATGAATAATCAAATTATTAAAGCTGTTGATGAATGTTCTCATGAATCCATTGAGTGCCCATCGCATCACTAAAATAATATAATAATATTATAATAATATATTTAGTAAGACCATTTGTTAAAAGAACCCACAAAGCAACAAAGAGCTACAATAATGACGAGGTTCTTGCACCTTTTATTCCAAATGATGTTCTGGAAAGTTGTTAAATGTTGTGTCGTCAATAATCTCAGCATCTGAAATAATCCTGCAAAGTCCCGACTCTGCATGTTGTAGAGTGCATCACGATCTGACCGCAGTCTCAGCCAGCTACACTGAAGTGTTGTTAGCGGGCCCTCGCTGCGTGTTGACAGGAGCTGCAGGTCCACAGTGGCCCGGTCCTCAGACAACATGTTTGTCTCTTGGACTGTTGGTGTGTAACTCGGGGCAGAGCTCCAGAAGAGAGGTGCAGAGAGTGTGACTGTGTCTACGTGTTTGATTTCCATTCTCATCTCTCGCAGTGTTAGCACGAGTCCCCCTGAGCTGCAACTCTGAGGAGCTCTGCTGCATGACAGAAATGTTAATGATCATGTTCTTTAAAATATTGTTTGTGGAGGGATCACAACGGCACTGAGGAATATTTTTTCTTTCTAGTAGTTGAAGGTTTGAGTTCTAACTACAGTTCCATTGCTTGAGAGGGTGTTTTTAAGACAAATAGATTCATTGAAACAATATAATACCGTAATTTTCGGACTATAAACCGCACCTGACTATAAGCCGCAGACGCTAAATTGACTAATTTGTACATATATAAGCCGCACTGGGCTATAAGCCGCAGACGCTAAATTGACTGATGTGTATGTAGCCGGTCTGTAGCTGACACCACGATCGACTCTGCGTTGTGTTGTGTAGAACCAGGAAATAACGATGGAGAACTTCTGCCTGTTCAATCAGCATTTATTGTCTCTGACCGTTGGTGTTTTCCTTAATTTGTCCATAAATTACCGTTGAAACAGAAGAAACACATGGAAGTCATCATCATACGGTAACTCCACAGTCGGGGTTTTTGGACATGCACACCTCTCTTCAGCGTATCCTTCTTTCTGTCTCCCGAAAAAGTGGCGCGAACCCCCAGAAAGTGCCGGTTTCAGGAGTATCCGGTTTCAGGAGTATCAACATAAAAGCATATTTAACAAAATAAGACTCCTCGAAATAAATATATATATTTCCATAATGAGGGTGTCTCACACACTGCCTCGCTCTCGTAATGTCCGTCTGTCTCTCGTACCACTCGCTACTTTTGCGCGCTCTTTCCCGGCATCCGGTGGACTGTAACCTGTAAAATCCATAGATTTAGGAATTCCCCTAGTGGCCGTTAGCTGTAAAAATCCATAGATAAGCCGCACTGTTATATAAGCCGCAGGGTCGCAAAATGGGGAAAAAGTCGCGGCTTATAGTCCGGAAATTACGGTATATATATTATAATATTCCCCATAACCTTTTGTGACAATGTCCACTCCCCTCACCAAGGTGGCACTTTGGGGTAAAAGATCACTTCAGCAAACAAAGCCGAGAAGGTTGTGTAAATGTTTTTAAAGACGTCATACAAGCACAGGAAATGCTTAATGGTTTCCATAATGATTGTGTACACTGCACTCATGTCAATCATTCAGTTATTAAATGACCTAAAGTGAACAACGTCTCCCTATTATTCACACGGATGCAGCCGGAGATGAAACTTTTAAAATGTTCCCACGTCTTCAGAGTGAATGACAAAGCTTTTGGTGAGCGAGCACAGCTGTAGGGGCCAACTGGACACGTCTTCCAACTCAACAAAGAAATGCAAAGTGAACATCAAGTCATTTGTATTCACAGCTGACTCTGAGGGTTTCAGTGGCGGACGGTTCACCTGAAAATCGTAACATCAGCACTCTTCTAAAACCCGTAGGTCACTTTGTAGTCTGGTAGGATACAATGCAGAGGGGGAGTCAGGGCATGGAAGCTACACTTGTGTGTTGTAATAGATATTTGTCTCAACTTTCTGTCTACCATTTAAAAAAAAGAATCTTGAAATCTTCTAACATCTACAAAACAAAACTACAACTGAAACATGTAATTGCCATGTGTTTGTCTCTTCTCAGAAATGAGTCCCCGCAACATTTTTTGGGAGACAAATAAATGGAAATAAACACAGCTGATGGTGCGTCAGCTTCCTTCCAAATGTTTGTATTGGCTCGTCGCATTAATTGATTGTATAGTTTGTCACATTTACAATATCAAAAACAGAAAAACAAGATGCGCGAAAGAAGGCATCCATTTAGGTTACAGAACGAATCTCCCATCTGGACTGTAGTGTGAAAACACTTGCAAGCATGAGAGTTGTAATCCAGTTGCAAGATGCTTATTTTGCAGTGATAAGCTTCAGGCTTTGAAAGATTTTATTACCAGAACAGAGACTTTTTCCCCCCTCCACATTAGAGCTTTGCAGCCTATACAGTATCTTAGTTAATCTAGGGTTTACTTAATCCAACAGCAACACTCATCACATTATTCCAACACTTGTCTGTTGTTGTGACACAATGTTAATGAGCTGAACAGTAAATCCATACTGCATCATATAGCTGGTGTATGTTTCACTGCAGGAAATAGCTACTTATGTATTATATATTACTGCTGCTTCCACCTGAAGAGGTCTGGGGAAGGGTTTGCTTTCAGAAATCAGAAGGAATGTTCTGGTTTATGCAGGACTCTATTAAATAGTAACCTTTTAGTGAAAATGCTTGTGTATGGAAAGAAGTGAGCATACGACTGGATACATATCTACAGTCAAAGGTGTCTGCGTAGTGAGAGTTTGTAAACTGACGTGTTGATGTAGTTTTCCTGCTGTAAAACACGGCCCTCCTTTAGTTTGTTCACCACGGAGGCAGGCGAGAAAAACAACGCTTTCTTCACAAATTCTAGGTAACTAGTAATAAATGATCATTTTGTGGGGGAAGTATTCCTTAAAGCAGGGGTGTCAAACATGCGGCCCGGAGGCCAAAACCGGCCCGCCAGAGGGTCCAATCTGGCCAAAGTGTAAAGATTAGTTGTTTTGATCACAAAGTAAAGTACTGTTCCAGATACCTGTGATGAAATGTGTTGTGCCTTTGTAGACACACTGTGATCAGTAAGTTGTAATGCACATGTGTAAATTATGAACTGCGGCATAATATTGTTGAAAATGCAACTTCTTTTCTTAAGAAATTTCAGGTTGTCCATAATGTTTTGTAAAAAGATCAAATTTGAACATTTTCAGAATGTTCTTTCTTGCACTAAGACGAAGGGAAACATTTGGAGTTGTGGTTATTTATAGGTTATTATGCTGTGATGTTACTGGTCCGGCCCACTTAAGATCAAATTGTGCTGAATGAGGCCCCTGAACTAAAATGAGTTTGACACCCCTGCTCTAAAGGGTGTGTTGCATCCAGTTCGTCTAAACTTCAGTTTCAACTCTGATCTCTGTTTAACTTTAATCCAACAGTTGAAATTATTTAACTTCATGGCTTCATTTTTGATATGGATGAAAAATGTATTAATAACATAACATCTAAACTTTGAAACGTTGACTGTCATAGAAGACAATTGAAAAGCAGAAAAGAAACAAACCCTTACATTATCAATTGAAGGCAAAAAGGACCAAAAAACATTTATTTCTGAAGTATTATTGCAAACAGTCAACAACCATGGTGTTTTTATTTAATGTAAATGTACTTCTGTAGGATGTAGCAGTAATGGTGCCATTTATGATTTGCTTTTCAATGACAATGACAATGATAAATGTATCCAGGACTTTATGGTAATTATGGTGGTTTTAACTTTAAATCCTCTTAAGTTTTACTATGTCAGGGTTTAATTTAAACTGTTAATTCTAACATTTAAGTTTAAACGGATCCCTGCTGACGCAATACACCCCGAGTACAAGACATCAAGAAACGTATGAACTGTTCCTTTATCAAATCACTGTCATCCTCAGTGGTGGAAGCAGACTTCTACAAGTTAAAAAAATAATTAACTCCACACAGTGTCATCATTCCTCTTCGAGCCCCTGCCTGTCGAGCCTCAGCCACTAGACATGTGTTCTGTTTTACTCCGTGTCCTCTGCCACATATTGAACAAATTAAAAGTTCAAGTTGAAGGGAGAAGCACAGCTGCACGGGGACAGAGGAGAGAGCCAGGGTGTGAGCAATCCTCCCTTCCATGAAGCTGCTGGCCCTCTTCTCACAGCCCCTCGTCCACACACACATACACACACACACACACACACACACACACACACACACACACACACACACACACACTGCCCACACAGCGCTGCCATCTGGCCTGCTGGGAAATCAGAGCCACCTGAGACTCGGCCAAATACATGATGATCGCTGACAACTTGGGCAGTTCTTCTCATTGTAAAGAGATGAATAAAGATTATACAAGCACGTAAGGTACATGGGAGGACATTTAAATAATACAAAAACACTCCTTGCACTACTATGTAGTTTAGCAGACATGTTGGAAGATGCTGGAGAAGAAATGATGCCGTCAGGAAGATCTTTTTTCCTGCTCCAAAACAGTCCATGCATAATATCCATGTTTCAAATGCTTCCATGTGCATGTGTTTAAAGTAGTGCTATAGGGCTATAATACACATGATCAAGTCTAGGTATTGTTAAGATGTTTGATACCGACTTAAGCTCCTGCATCGCTACCAAAGACGCAAAACAATGGGCATTAATGTTCTGCTATAACAGCTCCCACTATTCTGGTTTTCAGACTTTCCTCAACATTGTATAACCTGGCTGCTCCCATTCAGCCATAAGATCATTAGTGAGGTCCAACACAGATGCTGGTGGATAAGGTCTGGCTCACAGTCAGCGTTCCACTTCATCCCAAAGGCGATGGGGTTGAGGTCAGGGCTCTGTGCAGGCCAGTCAAGTTCCTCCACAACAAACTAGGAAAAACTTTTTTTTTTTATAAATGGAGCTGGCTTTGTGCACGGGGACATTGTCATGTTGAAACAGGAAAGGGCCAAACTCGATTATGCTCTGCTAGATCAGAGTAATACTATCAGATGTTAATATTGATTCCAAGCGGCAACCTTCGGGTCTGAAAAGTGAAGCCAATACAGAAGTGCTCTAACCCTCCCAGTCTCAGGTTCTCTCATGGCCAGCAGGACGTTTCACTTGATTCATTACCTCAGTAACATTGTAAACATGAGTTTATGTTCTCAATCACTAGTTTCAAGACTTCTTCGATACAGCATGAAGTTATGGTCCCATTTAGAGTTAAATAGAAGAGAAAGCAGGGTATGATTTAGGGCGGGGCTACCTTCTAATTGACAGGTGGCTACCACGCCGTTGTTCAGCATTGGGTTGTACACAAAGATACTAAGGTATTGAGTGTTCATGTTTACTGTGATATTAATGCTCATTTTGACTAGATGGCTATGTTAAATGGTAACATAGTGGGGCCTCGCTCCTCCCCAGCTCCACCTCCGGTTCCAAAAAATCAAAAATCACCAAAATGCCATACTCCAGACTTCCAAACGGTAGCCCATAAACCAAAAGGTGACGTCAAGTTGACTACGTCTACTTCTTATATACAACTCAGGGTTGATTCAGACACAATAACCTTCATAATCCAAAACCTGAGCAATAACAAAGATGCACCATCAAAACATATGATATGAAAATCCAACCTCTGACACATTATTTACATCTCAGATCTTCCAAACAGCAACACTGCCTCCAATAGAAAGTCTCAGTGTGAATAAAGTGGTGGATGATGGGAAATCCGGCTCTGATGGCTACTTCACTGACCCAGAGAGCAGAGAGGGAGTGAGTGACAGCTTGCAGTAAAAAGTTATGCTAGCAGGCAGCAGCATATGGTCTGCAGACTGTCAGAGCATCTCTGGCTCCCACTTCCTGCAGACAGGAGAACATTTTACTGAGAGGAGAAGAGAGAAACTGATGGTGAAGAAAAAGGGTCAGGGTCTTTGGTCCGAACCATCATGCAAATGTTTATTTTTGTTGCTTTGTTGAGTTTCCACTTCCATTTGGAAACAATGTTGATCAGACCATGTAACTTAAGCTTCTTGTAGCTGCACTGTTATATTTTCTTGTTTGTTTGTCAGTCTGAACTGCATGATGACCGTATGATAGCTGAATTAGAACATTATTTTTATCTTCCATTTATTTTTAATATCTTGAGGTCATATTTTGTATCCATGTCATGTCAACATTTGCTTCCTCGTGTCACAGCACTTCCTGTAAACGGATCTGCAGAACAGCATCAGCTGAAAGTCTAAAATCTAATCCTAAAAATATATAAACTGTCAAGTCAGTATCCCAAGTATTGAGCAGCAAAAGCGAGTTGCCAGAGAGAAGAATGAATCTGTTAAAGCGTTTTCCATATGGCCAAGTCACAATGGCAGCATATATTTGGTGACATTAAATCGTCTGCTGTTGTAAATTAGGAGTTAAGGACAGAACAGAACAGTTTACACCTCCTGGTGCAGGATGACCTGGTGGTTTGCAGGTTTTATTCTGTTTCGTGTTTCAGCATCTGTCACCCTGTACCTGCTCACTCATGCACACAGCCATTGTGCATAATACTGCCAGCTAAATGTCTAAAATGACACAGCTCTTGACTCTGTATCAGCTGTCTGTTGTTGCAGGGATAAGTGGTTTCTCCTGAAGCTTGAACAAGGACGTGCAGTACTGTAGGTGCAGCTGTTTCCTGCCGGGGCCTCCTGCTTGCTTCCACCCCCCCCTCACCCTCTCCGGCTTTTTTTCAGAGTAAGTGCACATCATTGGCAGCTAAAAGCTCTGGGCACCGTCCCTCTGGTTGTTCCAGAGAAATGCCAATCGTTTTGGCGTCGACGGGGCCCTCACAGACGGCGCAGGAAGGCACAGATGGCACTAATGGACGAGCAGAATCCAACCGAGGGACCGGGACAGAGCCACACCGGAGCGCCGTCCAAATAACTGTAGTGTGAATGTACTGTATGGCCAACGCGCCACTCTGCTCTAGCGGGGACGATGCCACGGCAATGCGGCATAAAGAATTTAAAATGATAAAATAATCATAAGAGAGGGAGATCGTGGGAGGATTGGCGTGGAGCGGTGCCAGGAGGATCAGACAGAGGAGAGATTGTTCTCGGGCTGATATGTGCTGAAGTGAGTTAGACAGACGTCGTCCAAGTCAACCCACTACAACCAGACAACTGGGTTTACAGCTAATGGACTGCCTGAGACACTGTTTGTCAAGGAAGAGCCAGTTTATAGACCTTCTCCTGATACAGTGGTATGTTTGTAGAACGTCTGAGCCAGCTGATAGCCTGTTTTACGACCTGTGAGGCGATAGACTTACATTTAGCCCCAAACATTTCCCTCCATTTCCCATGTGATGCCCACATGCTGAACATTTTAACATTTCTTGTGCAAAGCATTCACAAAAACATCCCTAAGTCTACCAGTCTCTTTTTTAGCTAGTAGTGCTAAGCAGATGCTTGTAGGAAGAACTAGTCACAGCTTTTAATGGTGCGAACAGGCCACTGAAAACCAGTTTGGAGCTCCGTGTTCTTTCGATGAAAGTTTAAATACTTCTGAAGGGTCACGATAGCTTAAGTTTGAGCCATTTTCAGCCTTCTGCGTGGTTTCTAAAAATGCAAGCGGCTTTCAGAGCTGAGAGGAAAAGCAGATAGGTGGGCAGATTGGAAAGATTGTAGCGTGACATTTTGTTTTGCAAAAACAGCACAATTTAGATAAAAGTTTCTCAGGTGCTAGTTGGCAATACAAAGTACAGTAACAAGCATTCAAACCTTAAATGGTGACACGAGAAAGATACGAACTTGTAGCACACATTGCAAATGAAAACATGCAAACTGCAGTAGCACCCTAATTCCACCCAAAAAGAGAGAAAAAGAAGCAAGTTCTGCATTGGACACAGCTGTTCAGTGTCCCAAAAGCTCAGATCTGCCGTACAACACGTTCAGACAACATGTGCAAGCCTTCTGAACAAGGACTCCAAACATAAACCACAAATAAAGTGGGGGCCATTTGTTAATTTTTCCTCTGGGTGCCACAGTGTATCAGCGTCCACACAGAGCCAGTGGGCTCATCTGTACTTTTAAATTACGTGTCATCGCCACAACTGTCCTCCCAGAGAGGCCAGGAGAGACGCCACACACACTCAGAACTGCACTTAAAACATAAGCTCACATCATGTCTCCAGGCCACGACTCTTGTATGTGGTTAGATAAAGTATGTGTAATGTTTGCCTGTTAATACTTCACCGCAAAAAGAGTCTGTTTTTATGCTAAATGGAATGAACCTCACAGTTGCTTAAACTTCAGGGTTTTTAGATGTTTACAGCACACAACACCACTGACGATGAAATATGTAACAGCATCCAAATCTTCTCATCCGGCCCGCAGAATATTAATGACTTCACAAAATGTGAGGAGGAAGAAAAGGGGTTCCGACATTTAGGATATCAAGCATTTCTTTCTTCCTATATTGAAGCAATTGAGATGAAATCATTTTATTAGGAATTATTTACCCGTCCCAATATCTGTGTTCGACCTGCGGGTACCAAACACGTTATAAATCCACCCGTCAGCTTATTATCAGCGAGTAGCCTGCACCACCCGATACAGGAGTCAAGCCTTCCTCACTCAGAAAGCTGTGCCTGCTGCATGATACCGTCAAAACCGGTTAAAGTTGATTAATATTTCCTGCCCATCAGGACTGCATTCTGCAATTATGTTTCTGTAATTACAGATTTGAACCATCACTCCTCAGTGAACTGCCTCCTTGGCGGAGGGCTTTAGAAGTCTTTATGCTAATAAAAATAATATTATTTTGTAAGAAAGTGAAACTATTAAAGAATGATAAGCTAATTCGGCCCTTGGACAAATGTAGTTGATGACCCAGAATGCCCCATAGCAAAACAATTTCCTTTCTGCAGATATGAGGTGAGGAATATTATTTTAAGTAAGCGAGTACATAATTGTTGGTGCCTCTTTGTTAAAATGTAAAGGCGATGTTTGCCTTCATGTGCAGGGACAGAATAAGTGTGTTGCACTATTAAAGGTTAATCATTTATTCTAACCTCATAATAAACTCAAGTTTGAAGACCAGACAACACAACTGAGCTATTTGCTTTCCAGTCACACTTTTTAAATGTTTACACCAAAACATTTGAACAATCGTTACAATTGTTTTTAACTGGAGCTGCTGCTCCGGCTTCCACTCGTGACTCCAGCTTTGTTTCAGTGGATGCAACTAACTCAATTTAACTGTGTGGCTTGTTACCACTCTACACTGCTTCTAATACATGACCTTCAATTAGCAGCAGCTAAATACTGTCTGCATCTTCAATGAGACAGCCTTTAATATTAATCATTAAAAAAAATAAAAAATGTTTTTCTTACCAAAAATAAATATGGTCTAAACTTTGTTACCTTAAATTCATCTGTCAATATTTAAAAATAACACAGATGATTCAATCTTTAAAAACGTATTAGTAAAAAAAGGTTTTAAGATGACTCATGAGCAGCAATGTGCTTTACTTTGAAGCCAGTCCTGTTATATTTTCAGATATATTTTCAAGTGCTCAAGATCTCATTTCGGAATGAAGCTCTTTGATTGGCCTCAATTTTTTTTGGAGTGTCCCCTCAATGAGTGTAAATGTGTGTGTGTGTGTGTGTGTGTGTGTGTGTGTGTGTGTGTGTGTGTGTGTGTGTGTGTGTGTGTGTGTGTGTGTTTTCCCTGCATGGTTCCCCCTCTCCCCCCTCCACCAGCGGCATGCTGGACGGGGTCACATGTGATCTGCTCTTAGCAGAGATGCAGGCCATGCGACAGGCAGGGCCAGTAATTGGAGTGAGCTGTCAATACGGGGCGGTGTGTTTGTGTGTGTGTGTGTTGTGCACGTGCCAGGGAAGGCTCCCCTCCTACAGGGTGGCACACATTAAAGTCCCTGATGAGACTAATGCAGGAGGAAATGGGTTTGGCGTAGCGCCTGGTCGAGAGGTGAAAGGGAAGGCTGGTCTGGGTCGACCCTGACCTGAAATAAATCTGGAGCAAGTGCAAAAAGGTTGCTGTTTATTTTTCTCTTTCACGTGTGTGAATGGGTTTTTAATTGTTCAACTGGATTTGATTTGCAATGAATATTCATTTTTTTCCCCCAAGCGATTCCTGAAAAAAAACAATACTATTTTCTGTTTCTTAAATCTAAAAAAGCAACATCTCATATTTGTATCATTACTGAATCATTGATCCTTCAGATGTAATTAGCGAGAGGGAGATCACAGCCCTGGTTTCTCTTTTAAGAGTTAATCAACAATTAAAAGACGCAGATTTGTTGCTAATGACGTGCCGACGTGAACTGCCAAAAACGTGCAACGCTTTCCTGCAGTTGACATGATTAACTACAAATACAAAAAAAAGGTAAAACAAAAGAATTAATGGGAAAATTGTGTCTAATCAAAGACACAAAAGGAGATAATTGCGTTGCGGGTTGATGAATTAGTTATTATTAGTTTCTCTGGCAATTTTGGTTTATTTTATCTTTGCCAGTACATGAACATCTGTAGCTGCCTTATTAGTGTTCGGCTCTGACAGACAGAAAAGTTACTTTCTGGAACACATTGAGTCGTTATTAAATAGTTTAATCAATTAGTCTGCATCATTTTGGGTATTTAAGGATTTATTTACATATTATTTTGTCTTTTGATAATTTTGATAACCCTCATTTATTCTTGTTCTACAATAAACTTTTTATTTTTTAACCAAAATATAACATTTCAAGATGTGAAGTATATATATTATACATCCTTTTGTATTAGTCGACTTGAAAATGACACATTATCTGTGAAAACATTTCACTTTAAATATTAGTGTTTAGTGTTTTGACCCAAATGAGATATCCATCATTTGAAAAGACGATAACTTTGTTCCCTGTCTAAATAAATAATTAAAATGTAAAGCAGCACTGTTTAAAGCAAACACACATTTTAATCACCTAACTACATATACATTTGACAGATACTGAAGGATTTTTTCAGCATTTTGAATATTAACTCCGTGTTGATGTGCTGTATATTCAAAAGTTGTTCTGCTTATTTAGCAGAGCTCATCGTTGATTTACACTAAAGCTTCTGGGTTCATAATTCACAACCAAAATCTGTCTTCATGTTCAAAGTTAAATCTGATTTTACAGCAAAAACTCCGGCTTTAAATCTCAGCGGGAGAAAAGTTGTTATTTACGAGGCTGTAAAGTAACAGGGTGGAAATACGAGCGAGCGGCGGCGGCGGCGGCGGGCTGCTCCGCTGGGTGGAAAGGCTCGGTGATAAAGCATCTTGTTAGCTCTACTGAGGAAAATATGCTTATCAAGCCGCATGTTAATACAAGCAGTAAATAATGTGATCATCGGCCAGAGATGCTGGAAATATAACAGCGTGAAGGAGCCTGAAGCCACGCTGACAACAGGGAGGTGTTGTGTGTGTGTGTGTGTGTGTGTGTGTGTGTGTGTGTGTGTGTGTGTGTGTGTGTGTATGCTTCTTTTTAAAAACATGGGCTACAAACTGTGAGAACTGGGTTAATGTGACCTGAGCAGTGAAGACATGAGCAGCAACACACACTGGGTGGACCGACAACAGGCATTTTACCAAACACACACACACACACACACACACGAACGCTCACAAACACACACATCTTCAATGTAACATGATAAATCAATGCACAACACAAACTAGAGACTGATTGTTGAGGCAAAGTTTTTACTGCATGTCGGATGCTGCGCTCAGGTTTTGTGCTTTTCTCCAGGTAGAAGTGAAGCCGCAAAGCGAGTGAACCTCAATAAACTCATATGCAAATTTAAGTTGAATCATCTTCGTGCCATTTATGTACATGATTCAAGTTTAGATGTCTGTTGGATGTCTTCTCTTTGTAGAGGTTTCCTTGATTAAATAAAGGTTATTTATGACTGAAGACAGCATCTAACAGTAGTATGACAACCCATCCATGTTTGCAGAACACTAATGCACAAGACAAAATACGCCTGGTCGTAGGGCTGGGCAATATATCCATATCGTATTGATATCGATCTTATCCTAATATTGCATTAGTATCTTTTCCTGGTTGAAAAGTCTGTATTACAGTAAAGTCATGTGCTTTTCTGATCTTATCAGACTGTTATATCTGCATTACTGATGATTGATTATCAAAAATCACAGTAAATATTTTGTGAAAGCACCAAACGTCAAGCCTACAATATCGTCACAATATTGATATGGAGGTATTTGGTCAAAAATATCGTGACATTTGATTTTCTCCACATCACCCAGCCCGACTTGGAGGACACCATGAGCACTGACAATTACTACCTTTCCTTTCGACTCCAAGTATTAGTGGATATTAAGAGCTGTGGAGATGCCTTCAATGTATTTTCAACCATTAGGGAGACAAAAGAACTGATGCACGAATGACTTGTTGTTATTCACTCTCCATTTAGTCTCTACTAACTCCTGAGAACAAACAGTCTGAAGCTGCTACATGCTCCCATTTCTTCACCAACTAGTATCTAACTCTGTCCCCACTTCCTCTCTTCTATCACCAGTAAGGCTATTTTCCTACCCAGCATGTCTACTATACACTAACCTCCCATCTTCTCAGTTTATGGAGCCTTTCTCATTTCAGCCCTGAAAGGGGGAATTCTGCCTTTAGTGTGATAGCGGACGCATTTATAGGAACTCAGGAAAGAAACATATATAATTTCTGTTTTTGGTCTTATTTACCTCATCTTTATAGTTATTCTTACGTTCTTGAATCGCGAAAACAACATGCAAAAAAGGACACTAAGTTACTGGTTTAGTTTGCGAGCTCCTGGGCCTCCTTAGTGTCTGAGACCCACCACACTAACTGATTTTTTTTTGAATTTCCTCCCAGCTCACTGTTTTTCGGTGCAAAATCAGGGAGTGTATCTTTAAGAAAGCCACAGGGTGCCACACACTGAGCGGAGGTCTTTGTTACAGCGTGTTACTAAATCTAAATCAATCCAGTTAAAAACAATACATCTCATTTTTGTAAGGGACCGCCCTTTTAGGCTTCACTGCAGTTCTCATGCCTGTCCTTAGTCAACGCTCTTGTCCGCGATGGTGGAAACGACGACTGCGACCTTGAGTCAACTCCGGTTGACCTGGGAGTTGGTAGAGGAATGGGGGGTGGGAGCTTTGATTTGCAGAATGATGAATCGTCGCACAGCATGCTCAAACCTTCCCCGAGGCCCAAGCAGTGAAACTAACAAGTTTGGCAGGCCGTCGCTGCCCTCTCAGACGCTTGCACTGTGGTGCTGTGCGAGAGGAGGGCGGGCACTGCCTCTTTGTCTCAATGGAGGCAGATCTTGGGCGGACTGTTTGTTTGGGGATGGGGTGTGAACGGCGCACAAGTCCATCAAATCAATTAGAGTCTTCTGCAGAGACGGCCTGGCTTGGCCTGGGCTGAAGGAGCTTGGCCAGATCTTTTGTGAGGGGTTATGTGAGTCAGAGTGTTGCCACAACCAACAGTCATGACTCGTGTACTCACAACAGCAGTATCAGTGGAGGGAGGAGGGGTGAAAAGCTTGCATATGGCCAGAGCCAGTGTGTCACATTTGGGCTAGAGTTCACATTGGGCTCAGATGCTCACACCAATGAACTTGTGAGAATTGTCGAGCTGCGGCACTGCGGTCGTGTTTGAGGGTGAGATTTACCAGCTTAGAAGCGATGAGTAGAAAACTGTACTGTATGTACACTGACATCCACTGTGCAAGTCCAACTGCTGGCATTTACCCCCCATCTTCTCCTGGACTCCTACTGCAGTCTCTAGGTTTCAAACATATACCCTTGTTCCACCATGTGTATATAAGTGGGTTTAAACACTGGAAAGCCCAGTTAAAAAGTAGAATGTCTTTCAGTTTTGTTTCCACTAGTTTGTCACCAGGGTTTGTAAACGATGACAAATATTACGTTGATTTATTCTTTTTTATATCTGTTACTTATACAGTCTCTCTTTCACACTCTCAAACCAGAGTTGGTGATTGTTGGAAGAGTGGAAAGAGCAACAAAGATGGTTTTGATGAGTGACATTTAGCTTCTGTGGAGTTTGAATGAAGTGTGCTTTACGATGATCAGCGAGGTAAAATGACTGTTTCTGTCAATGGAGTCTGGTGGCTTTGACGAGAGCGTAATAATTGTATGTTTTGTACGCTAAAAAATTATAATATATGTTTAAATCCCTTTCTCCTAAATTCAAATACATTGAGGAAGAGTGGACGGTACGCAGGATGAATGTGATCAAACACATTTCCATAGAATTAGGATGCTTTAAAAGGGATGAGAGGAAGCAATGCAGGAACTGCAAACAGTCATCTGAGGTTTAGGATTTATTATGTATTACAAGCAAACATATACATTTCCTTTCCAGGCTTTTTGTTTCTAAATCCTTCTGTGAAGCTTCATACTTTACTCACATTTTTATGCACGACTCAATGTCAACTTAATACATCAACTAACTGCCACGTGATGATGATCAGGTGATGGAGGTGAATGAAGCTGGAAAGGGTGGTGTTTGTAAGATATAAAAAATGTTTTTTATGATGAATGTTTTGTAAAATTCTATACATTTTCACTATGAAACTTCCCCACTTCATTACTTACATCAAGACAATCATTTTTTTGTATTACAAGTTTTCTGAAATGTTATGTTTAAACATGCAAATGAGGCATTATCTAACGCTAACTTTTAGTGAATTTAGGAGAAATCTACAGACACAAATAAAAAGCTAAATGTGTATTTTGGACATTTCTTTCCACTAGTCTGAAAGAAGAATGAAAGTATGAAGCAAAATAACTCAAAGTCTCAAAATTGACGAGTGCATGAAAAACAATGCTTTTTCCTGCAGTGTCTCGCCATAAAAACAAATACGGGTCAAATTAAATCAAATGCAACTTTTTTTTGCATATCTGCCAACATAATGTATAAGCCAATAGATAGACTTTATTTATCCTAGCAGGAAAGTTTAGAGTTACAGCAGCTTGGATATAATACTGAAACATCTAGAAGCCGATAATAATAAATAAATCGGTCGCTTTCTAGCTAGCAAGTCTCCAAATGTCGACTTCCACATGTGAAAAAGAAGTTTCCTTCCCTGCTCTTTTCATGATTTCAGGCCCTGCAGTAACACTGATTACACTGTTTATTAAGCAGGTTTTCAAGCTCTGCAGTGGGTCAACACGCGCTTCAACTTCTGCTGCTGCCATGAGCACAAATCTGAGTGCGATCTGCATTATGTTAATTTATTTGCATATGTTGGGAACTACAGACATTCACAGTTGCCTGCAGCCTCATCTCAAACACTCAGTATTAAGAGTAATTATTCAACAGTGTGGAGCGGCTCCACTCTCTACTGCACGGCATTAAAAAGGCTAATATAACTGCTGTTTTCCTAATGGCGAGGTTGGTGGCCATGTAATTCATTGCTATGTGCACAATGCAAGTCTCGGAGGATATTTCACCAGGAGGACCCACATATGATGTTACATTAACTGGCCGAGAGCATTTCGTTGCAAGTTTCCAAGTTTTTTGGGGAGTCAAGCTGTACTGTGAGGGTGACATGCATGCTAATCAGCGACGCCTCATCCTCTCGTCTTTTATTATGTGCCTTTCAACACAGCGTGTCAAGATTATTTCGTTTGAAGGAGAACGCCAGCTGTCATGTTTTATGCATTCGCTTTTCAGTTCAATTTCTCTTTCACGTGGCTGTTGGAAAATGCATCTTGACTTGTGCTTCAGCTTTTATACTTTACATACAGGTTTTATACATTCGCTGCAGATGCTCAGGCCTTCATCGCCTGGCAGCAGACTAGACGCCACGCAGCGGTGATGGAATACGACACCAATGTACATCTGGACGGGAACGTGTTGGGATAAGGCTTAATTTCATCTTCATCTAGTTGAAACGACTGTGACTTAACAGTTCATTTTCTTTCTAGGTCACTTAATAATTCAAAGATTTAACCTTAAAAACAATATTAAAGTAGGATACAGGATGACAACCGACTAAATGTTTTAACCCTAAAGTCTCCATTCTGCTCCCACAGCGCACACACCTACACAAGTAACCAGTTAATATATTGACAGAGAACTTTCCAGATACACAGAGATTATTGTAAAGTATATACAATATTTATAATGTATATGTAATGCACTAGCTGTGCGGGTTGAGCTGTCTGGGCTCAAAGTAGAACTGATGATACAAATATTCTCCCAGCCAATATTTATAGCAGCTTCAATATCTTCACCAACAAATACACTGATGATGAATATGGTGTCAGCAGCGAGAGCAACATACTTTAAAACGTCCTGCACAGTGAGCTGCCATTAAATGTTATAGCAGGTCCTGGTTTAGGTTCTTGTATGAGTGCTTGTGTAGAAAGAAAGAAGAGGGATAAGAAGTTTCCATCCCACTCGGCTCTTTGTCCGGTCTACATGTCAAAATATACTTATATGTAAACGTTTGTCCTTTTAAATAGATACATTCTCCTCGTTCAGTGAAGAATCCTGAACTTCATCAGCTCCATATGACAATGGAAAGTATTTTTCCAACATCAATATATCACAGTATGTATATAAAATCCCATGTAATGCAATCATCCAGACTCTTCACACTTTCTTTGACAAATATACCTTGGATTTGAAAAACTGCATTTTGTAAAACATAATCACATCATCATGATATGATTCCACTGAAAGTCACTAAATGATAATATTGAATTATCACCCAGTCTTAAGAATGATCTTACATCATAAGAGCAGTAGCCAGCAGGACTATCAGAGACACTGGAGGAGAAAATGGACTTATCAGTCTAAGTGCAGGGCAGCGACTCTCACATACTCGATCTGTCTAATTGACTCAAATATTCTGCCCTGAAATCCCAAAGGCCTCTGGAGCAAAACCTGCGCACACACACACATACACACACACACCCACACACACACACACACACACACAGAGAGAGGCCCCCTGTCCCCTTCTCTTTCTTCTCCATGGCCCTGGCTTCATTAGCAGTGGTTTACATCATCCCCGGTGAAAACGTCACATGTCATCAGTGACTCCATTCTTTATCACTTCCTTCGGTATAGACAGTGTAACCTTCAGAAACCTGCTGCCCACAGTTTTACGTCTTAATTAGGAGCATTGTCAAAGGCGCCTAGCGCCCCTCGTCCCGATGTGAACGGACAGAGAGGGATGGAGACGAGTGTTAAAGACGCAGAGGAGGACAAAGTCAGACACCATGGCAGCAGACAAAGGCGGTGCGAGAGAAGCAAGGAAAAGATGTACAGTGGAGGAGAAAGAGAGCGGGGCCGGCAGGGAGAGGAGGGGGAAGTTGTGACAGTGGGCAATAAAAGAGACAAGAAGAGAATTTTGTGTGAAGCAAAGTTTCATCACGCAAAATCAAATGATAATTCTCAGGCTGCTGTGACGGAAAAGAGAAAAAACATATCGTCTTGTGATGCAGAAAGAAACTAAAATGAGAAATATAACTGAAGGGAAGATGTTTGTCTGGATATCATAAACATACACGATACTTTTTATAAACCTTACTTAATAAATATGAACGTGTTTCACATAAAGAAACCTTTTTATTGTTTATTTTTAAGGTTAAGTGTTGTCTCTGCACGAGAAGCTATACAAGACTCTGACTTATTTAAACCAGGAATAATTTCATCAAATATTACTGAGATTACAGCTTTGATCAGATGTTACCAACAACGTACTGAGGTTTAATAGCCAGCCATATTCATGTGAGCTGCAAATGATCCGCATAAATCCCAAACATCGAAACATTTAGAAGCCATAAAATGACCAAACGTAGCCCAGGAGCCTGAAGGTGCTGTGGAAGAACACGTATGCCTGAATAAAGACATGCTTCTAATATCATGTTCCTCCTGGCTGACAGGGAAGGAGGTTTTTTTTCTGGCACCAAAAAAACATATTTTTTAGTTTTCCATTTCGGAATGGAAAATAAATGTAACAAATCACATGTGGAGTTTGTTTAGTGAAAGACAGCAGCAGTCAGCAGGAGAGCAGAGGGAGCAGAGAAGGAGGGGGATGAAGCAGAAGCGTTTGGAAGTTGTGTTGGCTACTAGCTCAGCGAGAAAGAGTGAAAATCCGGCTTAGCGGCGAAAACACTGGAGACGCTTGTGTCCTCGGTTTGGGGACAGCTGACGGGTTAACACTATTAAGACTGCGGAGAACACAAGACTGAATGTACATCTGTGCTCCCAAACAGTGGGATTGAACGGCGCTTTCGAGGCATTCGCTCAGACACAGATAAACAGACAGACGGACTGCAGAGAAGCAAAGGGACGACTCAGGAACACAGAGACTTTTTTTCTTTTTTCTTCCCACACTTGTATGATGGCTTTATCTTTTGGGAGTTTGGAAAACACAAGATAAATTCAAATCTGGTGAAAGTACGCTCCGGTTTAATTCAATTTATAGTTTCTCCGTCATTTGCACTTCAATTGCATGTACAGCATTATGCCTACATTTCATCTCATTTGTGCCCAGTCTAACCTACAATAAAGATGGCTCCTGGGTAAATATCTTCCCCTACTACCGTCCAAACAAACAGTAACGTAAATAAACAACAAACAATGAAAGGAAACCCCCAGTGGAGCTGCACTGGGGAGCTGCTGTACAGCCATGAAAAAAGCCATTAGAGCACTTAAGCATTAATTAAATCTGTATCATCATTACTCAGTATAATTGAAGGTGAGACAACCTATCAATTTTAAAAGATCACACTGTCATTAAGGTTAATAAGCTGTTTTATAAACTATCGTCATTAACATCAGATACATCTATTATAATGATAAATGACGTATTGATAAAATAGGTGGTAAAATTGGCATCTTCTTCAAAGATGGCGTACGGTGGACGAGGTGAGACAAATGAGGCCGAGAGACGAGTGAATCAAAGTCTTATCGAGACTTGATTCTTCACTTCACTGTCGGAAAAGCCTAAAACAATAACCGTAATGAGGACATTTCACGAGGTGGGACAGAAAACAAAGAGATGACTACATCTGGAACCCCTTCAAGAATGTTTTCAATTAGCCGCTGGGCCGTTTTGCCAACTATTGTCACATCTGCATCTTTTCTCTCAATCAATTATGAAACGCTGTAATTTATTCATGGGTTACTCAGGCTCCAGTTGTGAGAATGTATGAAGAATTCAACCCCCGCAATGACGGGGGAAAACAAGCATTCAGCAGCATCCTTAAAGAAGACATCTGTTTAAATCACAAGACATGGAGTGAAGAGTTGCGCCGAGATTGTTTTCACTAAATTAAACCCTGTTGTGTGACCGCAGAGCTGCTGATGCGCTTTTAACAGCTGCACAAGTCAGAGGTTAGGTTTGGAGTTTTCTTTTCAGCCACAGGACATCACGAGGAAATCACTTAAAACTGTTTATTCCTTTTTTAAAAGTACAACGCAAATAACTCCGGAACGGACGCTCGCACCTGCTAGCAGTCATGTGTCGAGACAGAACCGTGATGGAAGCGAGGAAATCTCTCAGAGCCTTTTCCTTCTCGGCTGAGGTCACTTAACACAAAATTAATCAGTGTCAAATAGGAATTAAAACGTCTTATAATAGCTGTTGAGCCTACAGTTTAGGATGAAAGAGCTTGGGCCATTTGCATGCTTAAGCTCATTAGCATAATTAAGATCATGTTAAAAAAAATGGCAAAGGCCTGGCGTGGAAGGAGTTAACGAGGTGGAGCCAGTAATTGGACGAGGAGTGACCCTTTCACGGCGGCTGACGGGGACGCGGCTAATTCACTTAAATGGTCACTGGAGGCCGATCCAAACTGATACAATTAGCATCTCGGGGTGGCTTACTGTAAAAATAAAAAAATATGAAAATAAATAAGCACAATTAACCACATTGGTCGGCTCAGCGGTAGCACAATGGATGTCAAAGTGTTGTTTTGTTTTCATGTGTGACAAAGAGAGACAAGAGATACAAGTCGATATCCAACTCTCTGAGATGATTTTGTGACGACTTTCACTTTTCAACGTATAACATGTGACGGACACTGAAGGATCCAACTACAGTAGAAATATCAAGCAAAATGTTTAAAGTTTACGTCCTTTTGGCGCCTTTGAAGACAAAATAAAAATCCCAAAAGATGCTGATTGGCATATCGATCAGTTCAGTGCGTCTGGACACGTTTCTGTTAGTGATCTGCAGCATTACTAAAAGATGACGCCAATATTTAACCTTTTCTGGATTTTCTGTTCTGACTGTGTTTAACTAATATAACTAACAGTTACAGTATATTAGAATATTAGATTTTAGGATTCACTAGAATCCTAGTGAATTATTCTGTTAGTTACATTTGGTACAAGGAAACAGAACAGAAAATTTAGTTTATGAAATTGTTTTGTTTTTTATTCCTCATTGGAGTTGACATTTGGGCTGGAACAATTTGGAAAAAATATATGAATGAGATTTTGACTGATCATTTTTGAAGCATTATTGTAATTTTCATTGAAGAACATATTAATATTATAATGGTGGGATTTTCTGCGAGGATCTGCACCAAACAAAGATTTATTCTTAAGTCTATAGAATACAAATCTGTATGGTAAGGTAAGTCCATATTGTGATCCTAGATGAAATGATCCTCTCACTAAATGAATAAGGAGATGAGATACATAAAGTTATAGGTGGCTCCCCACCTCAGCTGAAAATTATATATCAGTTAGTGGTTCATGGAGGCACCTCTGGATTAGTTTGGGACCTGTTGAAGTTCCCATATTGGTGCAATGTACCTGAGAGACATTACAATATCACTGTGATCATCCAGCGTAGCCACATGGGAAATATTAAACTACACTTAAAAGTACCGTATTTTAAGGGAAATGATTGTACGTGAGTCATAACCACAAGAACAAATAGGTGTACATGTATAATTTTACAAATCACGTATTCATTTATGTGTCCATAAGTATTCAAATACATATTGTATAGAGAAGTCCAGCATATAGGCCTTTTAAAATGTGAAGCTGTGGTTCTTTAAAGACAGATCCACCTTGCAGAGAGCGAGTGACCTGTAGGAGGAGGAGCAGAGACGTTGAGGAAGAGGAGCAGAGAGGAGGAGGAGGGATGAGGAGGATGAGCAGAGAGGAGGAGGAGGAGGAGGAGGAGGAGCAGAGACGAGCAGAGAGGAGGAGCAGAGATGAGGATGATGAGGAGGAGTAGAGGAGTAGAGAGGAGGAGGAGGAGGAGCAGAGGAGGAGGAGAGAGGAGCAGAGACGAGGAGGAGGCGGAGCAGAGAGGAGGAGGAGGAGCAGAGACGAGGAGCAGAGACGAGGAGGAGGAGGAGCAGAGAGGAGGAGCAGAGAGGAGGAGGAGGAGGAGGAGGAGGAGGAGGAGCAGAGAGGAGGAGGAGGAGGAGCAGAGAGGAGGAGGAGGAGGAGCAGAGAGGAGGAGCAGAGAGGAGGAGGAGGAGGAGCAGAGAGGAGGAGCAGAGAGGAGGAGGAGGAGGAGGAGCAGAGAGGAGGAGGAGGAGGAGCAGAGAGGAGGAGCAGAGAGGAGGAGCAGAGAGGAGGAGGTGTGTGAGACTCAAGCCAGCAATGAATCTGAGCATGAATAGAGCCACATTAGAGACACTTCACTGCTCTACTCACAATGGAGGAGAGGATCGGCCGGGAGACGTTGAGGGTGTTTTCTTACCAAAACACATTTTGAAAAAAGAAATCATAATAAGCCTGCATGAGTGTTTTGCCGATGAAATCAGATTTTTACAAGGACAAAAAGAGAATTATAAAGACTTATAGAAAGCTCAAAATAATACATTATCAATGATGGTAAAGCTTAAGGATTAAAGTACAAAATAAAACTGTCATGTTGTACATTCAGTATGAAAATGACAATCTGAGGCTCACATGTTTACATGTTTATTCATAACGCACGTCTGTTATCAAACGCAAACATTTTGGAGCGGATCATATTACATGTAGTTTCATGCGAGGGCCCTTCACTACATATTAGCCGCCGCCGTCACAGCGTTACATTTATGTATACAAAATACGAGCAGGCTAATTGAATATTCACTGTGAACATATTCCCTGCATAACATGACTCCCCGCTTCCATCTTTTAAAAAATTCAAATCGATGGGAGGAGAGGAGGGGGGGCATTAGAATATATTACTGCATGTATGTGTGATCCCCCCCCCTCTTTCTCCTCCCTCCTCTATATGTCTGTCAGGAGGTGAGCCGAGGAGGAGGAGGAGGAGGAGGAGGAGGAGGAGGAGGAGGGCAAAGTGCACGCGACAGAGCCAGCCTCGGCAAAGCTGACGTTAACAATAATGTAATTTAATTAAAGCCAAGATCCCAGCGGTCCTCGCCAAACGACGGGGCTTTGATTTTAATAGGTGATGAAGAAAAGGCTCGGGATGAGGCAACTCTGCCGCCGCTTCAACCAGTCTGAGGGGTTCTGGGAAAAAAGGCACCGGCAGGACATCAGTTTAGATCGTATCAGGCAGGGGGGGGCGGTAGGGAGGGGGGGTAGTGGGTGCAGGTACCAGCCCCGGCCACCCAAATACAACAACACCGATCAGCTAACTGAGAGGAAAAAGGGGAGACCTCCACCACAGGGGGGCTGGACAGTCCCAGAAACAACACCAGGAACAACAACACGGGAAAATACTTGATTGAATGGCAAAATACTTTTGCAGCCGAGTGTGTAAAGCTGTGTTCAAAGTGGATTTCACTGCAGGATGAGATTTAAAGGGAAGAGAAAAACAAGAGCTAATCCAAAAGTGTCCGAGGAGAGATCACAGTCACAATCTTCACATGCAGATAAATGACATTAAATCTGGACGGATATTAAAATATCCAACAAACAGCTTCTTTTTTTTATGTGGGTGACATGTTGCTTAAGAAACTGATTTGCTTTGTTGTTTCTGTAAATCCAATTCTATAATAATAATAATAATATTAAAAATAATAACATCAATAATATTTTTAGAAAAACAACAAACCTTGGAAAGAAGTTTTGTCATATTTGTGTGTATTTAATGAGGCCACAAACACCAGAGGTCTGGGCTGTGGATAACATGTGTATTCAATGTATACAGATAAATAAAGTTTGAAGATCTCTGAATCACATACTGAACACGCTCGTGTTTGACAAATACTGTTTCAATTAGATTTTTAGTAAAACATTTTTAACCACAATTGAAGTGTTACCAATTACCGTTATATACATTTGAATGCATTCTGAAATGAAAGTGTTTCAAATGCTGGTTACAGGAGTTGCTTCAAGTGAAGACTGAGATTCTGAGACATTTGGGTAGAACGAGAAGGGATCTGATCCTGATGTCTCGCTAATCATTTCCTCATTATTTCTCTCTTTTTTCCCACATTAGGTTACTTTTCACTTTACTCCTCCAACCAGCCGCCACCAACTACAATTAGCTTCCTTTTTCCTGGTCCAAGAAACACACAGACACACACACACATACGCGCACACACACACGCACACACACACACACACACACACACGCACACGCACACGCACACGCACACACACACACACACACACACACGGTCCCCTCATTGGTAATCCTGTTACCAGCCAGGTCCCAGCCTGGACTTGCCGTGCAGGGGCATGGATGAGGAGGGGAGGAGGGAGGGAAGGAGGGGAGAGAGGGGGGGGGGGATTAACATGGTGGTCATTATCAAATTTACAACCAGTCATACAGACATCTGCCCTACTTTTCCTCGGTTAATGTAAAAAGAACTAATCTGGTTAAGAGAGCACGGGCGCGGCTCATAAATCGGCGGTGCTCTCCGCCATAGTTAAAGCTGTCACTTCTCTTGTGGGGGAGCGGCGGCTGAATGGAGCTGTCAGCTGGCTACTTGTTAGGGCTAACAAGGCCGTCCACTGATAGGACTAATGAGGCCCAGGGCTCGCCGCTACCCCGCACAGCCCACCGCCACCACTTACTGCTGCTGCTGCATTATGTGCTGGATAATGTACAAAGAGCTCCGAGGTGCAAGAAAGAACACAAATCAATCATGATTATTAAGGACAGAAGGAAAAAAATTAAATAAACTAAATGCACATCCGTCTGAACAAGTAAGAAGTAAAAACCGTCCATCCCAGTTTATTAAAATCCAAGGGGATGTCTTTAAATGTCTTGTTTTGTCTAAAACCCAGAGCTGTTTAAAGTAGATCATTTTTAGTGACTTATGAATTAAGAAAGTGACCTGACGTTTTGATTTAGAGGTTCAGAAAAAGGACAGATAATCTCACATACTGGCAGCCTTCTTTTACTGTCACATCCAAAATACTGTAGACATCATTTGTTAGCAAAATTGTGTTTTGCAGCACTAAATTGTATCTGCACACTGTAGAAGAATCTGCCACACATGACTTTGAACCCATTTAAAAAGCCAACGAAACAAGAAACCAGGGTTAAAAATGGTTACATAGAAAACTGGACATGTATGACTTGTAGTCTGTACGGAGGATCATTTTTCAGTTTTTCAGTTTCTTAAAAATACATTATTTTTATTGTATCTGAAGAATGCCTGAACATAAAGGGATGTACAGTTTATTCATCATTCTAAATTTCCTAAAACGGTACTAAACTCACAAATTGATGTACGTTATGTTATTTGCGGTGAAGGTTTGTTTGGAAAGAGAGAAGAATTAACAATGAGCCACCAGGACCAACGACACAAAGAAACACCTCTAAACTAAATAAACGCAGAGGTCAAACACACCATTTAACTGAAAATACATTTCTTGGCTAAAGAGCGACGAACCCTGCTTTGAATTGTTAGATTTTACAGTGGCGACAAGGTATCACCCTTGTTGTCCATCTGCCTCTTGAGTGAAACTCACACAGCACACACGCAGTGCAACAAAGAAGAAGAAAGAAACACTAAATAAATTCCTCCCCCCTTCAGCATGGAGAGACAAATGTGACGATGGTGGTCGGGGGCTAAAAGTCAAGCACGAGTAGCGTCTGATTGTCATTTTTGAGTCAACTCCAGCCTTTTCCAATGAAGCCTCGTCTCTTCTCCCAACGCTTCATTATTTGCGACGCTCTGGTTTAACTCCAATTAGCCCTGTTAATTAGGAAATCTCATGCTCTCTGATCTAGGGCTTCGTTTCAACTTAATGTCATTTGCCAGGTTGTTTACTTTCGATTAAAGCCTTTTATTGTGAAATTAAGGGTTACATTTGTTTCAACAAGGTATTTATCTGTGTGGCGGTAAACATCCCGACTGACTTCAACACATAGAAGTCGTCCTGCCTGCATCCCCCTGTGTTTACTCTGCATTAGTGCTGCTGTCAACTCTTTCTTTAAGGCATATATTAGTACCACATTAGCATATTGTCTTATCAGACGTTTAGGTACCAAATTATTCCTTTTGACGGCTGTGGAGAGAGAAAAACGTGGGCCTTCTGTAATGCTGAAAACCTTCAAGGATGTGTCATCTATTGGCTCGACTTGGGCATTTATTTAAACACTGAACAATGCAGTTTGACGGCTTTTAATAGTTTCAAGAAAGATGTTCTCACCATATTCAGTGTGGCATTGTAATGTGACAAGACAAAGGAAACAAACGGGAAGCGTGAAAGGATGAGTCTGTGTGCATCTGTTTAGGTTTGTTTTTTTTAACGATAGCGAGCAAATGTTTGCTCCGCTTTACATACTGAGATCAAGTGACAAAAGATGCAAAGAAAGAAGCTGCTAAATACATCCTTTATGTGGAAGACTGAATAAACAGTCTGTTGAATGAATCTCTCTGCTGAGCTCAGTGATCGTCTATTCTCACTGTAAGATGCTGTGGCCGTCATTGCAGCTATTTCACCTCTTGTAATATCTAAATGGGTCACTGTGTATCTCTCAGGCCATAATCAGCCAGCCTGATTTCCTGCGAGGCAGCCATTTCCTCTCTTGGATCGTTTCCATGTGACCAGCCTGCTCAGTACATACTGATACACCAGTAGACCCAGTATGGCAGCCAGTTTGCTGCTGATCCTATGGCATGGCGGATGTCCAATCTTTAAATCTGTATTTAAATCTGATTCAGGGAGTTGGGTTTAGCTAGTCTACTACTGGTGATATTAGTCATGCAGTATGTTTGTACAGTATGTCAACAGATCAGTAATACTTCACTCTTTACACAGCAGACATGCTGCAATCATAAAACTCCCACATCTAGAATTTATATCATCTTATTCGCTTTTTTCACATGGCTGGTTTTCACTTGTACAATAATGAGAAAAGTGTCGCTCTCGGCCCATTCGTGCTGAACGAATGTGATGGCTTAGACATCATTGTATCACTATATGACACCGTGTTCATCAAGTGAATATTCATTCCACTAGTGTTGCATTTTCTGTTCATTTAGTCCACAGTACATACAAACTGTGTACTTTACATTAATACTGATGGTCTTTTGAAGAGATTTGAGTTCAAACCTATGAAGGACTTTAGTTGAAATGTAAAGAAAGTTTCAGGTCTCTCAAACTTCCTTGAGATTGCCACTGGTTAACCACACAGTAACCATCAATATTACCTCTGCCAAGGAGGTAATATTTCTGGCTCGGTTTGTCTTATCTGTTTGTGTGTTTGTTTGTCTGTCTGTCAGCAGGATTACGGAGAAAACTCCTGGCTCAATTTTCATAAAACTTGGGAGGGTGAAGCATGGGCCAAGAAAGAACACATAACGTGTTGGAGCAGATCTGAATCACAAATTATGTTTCACTTTCGTTAACATTGTGAGATAGCACATTTGTGCTGCATTCATGTGGTGCCGTAATAATTGGGAAAATGTGTTCTCTATGGGGAAAACTCATTTGAGCGCTCCCTCAAGACAGAAGCAACAACTCGGAAACAGATATCAACTTGTTGTGAGCAGTAAAATACAACACATCTTCTTCGTAGCGGCCATGTTTCCATATTACGACCTGATGCTCATGAACACACCGAAGACCGAAGAACGACTTCCCAACCTCGGAAATGGAACCATCCGCGGAGCACGTGAATGCAAAAAGACAAATAATGTGTCAAATGTTTTTAAAACCATAAAAGCAATTGTTCAGTGATGGATCACAAATCTCAAATCATTTGAGTATAATAATAATCCTCCTTAGTTCTTGTTACAAAGAAAATGTTCTGATCAGAACTTTTCATTCTGAAGACGACGAACATATTGGAAATTATTTTTCCTCCCCATCAGCCGTTCCCTCCTCTACCATCTGCCATCGAGAGAAACTCGGAGAGAAACTCGAGCTCCATTTGCGGCGGAAAAACATTTCCCACAAAATGTGACCCGGTGGCTTTGCAATGTAAAATTCAGTGTAGAGGCCAGAGAGAAGCTGCCAATCCTCTCAGAAACGCTCTTGTTTGTTTACAGTAATTACGCTCATGTTTCAAAATCAATGTGGTAATTACTGATGACTTACTGATGTGAAAAAGTTACATGAGGCACCTTCATGCCAGTCAAATATTGAAAACTGAAAAATTTAATATTTTCGTCCAAATTCCAGCCTAATGTTTCCCTTGGCTCTATTTCCATGCAAACAATCACCTCGCAGCCTCCTAATTGAGCCCTGAGAAACCAGCAGGCACTACACTGAGCTGCTGAGGAAGCAGAAAATAAACCCAAGCATGTATTGCTGTGACCTCCAAGGACAGCTCTGCCATGCCATGCCGTGCCATGCCAGGCAAGCAGACTGTCACCTCTACCCTTGGTGGCCCTTGGCTTGTGCCAGCCTTGTCCTCGTTTCTTTTGGTGTTTTTTTTTTCTTACACCTCCCTTTTACATCCATCCCTTTCTCTCTCTCTCTCCTCCCTCCATCTGACGGGACTCTTCCAGAGCAGGTCCGTGGAGTCCCTCTGCTCACAGTCACTTAATTAAACACTCCCACAGCACCGTCTAAAACGTGACCGACGACTGTTAAATTAAGACGCTGTCACAGCCGGGGAACAAAGCGCTGGCAGGGTGAAGGAAATATAAACCAGCTCAGGGAGGAGAGGAGGATGAGGAGACACAGAGAGGTGGGAAGCTGCCGCTACGACTGCAGTTTACTGCCTCACATGTGTTCTTCATCTGCACACTTTCTTGCCGTTTTATGGGGGAAATCTCAACCGTCTTACTCCTGAATCCAGTCTTTTAGATTTTCTCCATCTACTCTGACTTCTCTCCTGATGTAAAGAAAAAAGGAAAACAGAAGAAAGGTGTGCCTATCCCACTTATATCATTATTGTTTTATCATGGGAATACTTTGTTGGCAGCAAGTGTTCACATTTGAGAAGCTGATGTAAACAGTATAACATTTTCAATTTCAATTGATCAACTAATGAATAAATCAACATTGTTTCAGCGCTGTATGTCCGAGTGCTGCAGCTTTAAATCCTGCACGCTCTTCTTCTGGCTGCTTGTATAACACAGGCCCAGGATTTACATTCTTTCTGCCGATGCACTCACTTGTGAGTTTACGCAAGAGGATTATGCACATGTAAACATGTCCTCGATCAATTTTAACAACTTTTCCACTTGGGCGACACTTTTGAATAAAAAAATACTAATAGTGTGATGTCACATGTGATAGAGACAAGAGAGGTGCGAGGGTTCTCTTCTTCAATTTTGTTAAATTTTGCTTGAATAACGTTTAGGGAATATGTTCTGCTGTTATTGCTCTGCGTTTCACCCTGAAGGATCAGTAGCTATCCCTACATTTGTACTTTTCATTGAAAAATGTGAAAAAAAGAGATAACTGGAAAAAAGAAAATGCACATGCATGCACGCCACCGCCTCACCAGAATAAGGTCTCTCCCTCCCTCCCTCCCTCCCTCCCTCCCTCTACCTGCTGTCCCCAGTCGATCCCCGGCAAAACTTGGCGGCAGATGTTGCTGTGCTAAGTTGGCTCTGAAGTGCCTCCCCGGCTCCCGGGTCTCACCGACAACACAGTCAAACCACATTAGATCTCTTTATTTGTGCCTGGGGCAAGTTCGGCACTGCAGCTGTGTCCACCCCCACTCTACCTTTGGTGTTGAAGGCCCTCGGGCGCTAAATGTGAGACCACAAAAAAAAAGAGAAAAAAACTGTTTCACTCTCATTTTCTGTCTCTCTTCTGCATCTGCTGACAATCCAACAGTCTGGCTCCGGGCAGCAGCACTGAGGGAGGAGGAAAGGAGACTGCAGAGGGAGGGAAGATGGGTGAGGTTGGAAGCTCGGCAAGGAGAGGGGGAGGAGAGGGGGTGGCATGGACACCCGGGTCCTCGCGCTGAACAGATGTCTGCGACAACCTGCTTCCTTACACCTGTACGAGTCCTTGTAACCCCGCGGATGCAGCGCACTGAAAAATTCATGACCCTAGAGGTTTCCTGTCCGCCATCAAAGACCGCTGCCCCCCCCCCCCTCTCCCTCACTCCCCTCCATCCCTCCCTCCGTCGCACCTCTCCTCTCCCTTCTCCACGTCACCGCTGCCCGCTCTGCCATCTACACCTAACCTCCCACCGGACAGTCCAGACTCCTCTCACTTTGATCAAGTCAAGTTTATCTGTTCAGTCCAATATCTCACGCACGTCTCATCGAGGACCAGGCCGGAGGCCAACAACAGTAGAAGTTACCGACTCAACATGAGCTCTCTAAGGAGACAAGGAACAATAAAAAATGTTTTAGCATATAAGAAAAGAATACATAAAAGAAAAGCTGAGGTGGGAGGAAACACAACAATGACATACTTATGTTGTTTATATTTTAAAGAGCCGTTACAGCTGGACTCAGACAAAAAGTAGTCCAGTGAAATGGGACATGATATCAGCAGTACATGCAAACTGTGTTGTGTGTTAAGCCTTTAGCCCATAGACTGTGTGTGCAGTGATGTCACCCATTGGTTTGAAGGCTTCTCGGTTGTTTGGAACCAGAAGTGACAAAAGAGGGAAGACATTTTTAAGCCGACTAAAATGTTTCCATCAACTTTCATGAAGTGAAAACACAGCCTGAAAGGGTTAAACGAAAACACAGACAACAACCAACAGCACCTTGGTAGCAACCTGTCAATCACAGGGTAGCCCCGCCCTATCGCATACCAAGCTTTATCGTTTATTCTACTCTAAATGGGAACGTAATGTACCAAATGAACATGAAGTTGTATTGAAGAAGGCTTGAAACTACTGATTGAGACCATAAACTCGCTTTAGTCACTGTGAAGATCCACTCCACTAAAAAGATGAAACATGTCAACACGAGTATCAGTCTTGGTGAAAATATAATTATTAGAAACCACAGAATCTGCATCAGCAGTATCAGTATATCTGTCTTGGTTTAAAGCTCCACTACTCAAACCAGATGCCATCTCCACCATGGAGTTGTGAAGGATTGACACAGAATTCATTGCCGTGTAAAAGTCATCAGGTAATCTGACAAGGTAAATTGATTAACATAGATTACTTTAAGGTGTTTCTTACAAAAACCCTGAAAACTAGTTGAAATTCAAAAGTTCATTCTTGATAATGGAAACGCATTTGAAAAAAAACAATGTCAGTATAGGTTTGTATGAGTTTAATTAATATTAACAGAATCAGTTTAGTGAAACTTAATCTATATTTGTAGAATTGTTTTTTTGGAAGTATTGAAATCCTTTCTGTGAGCACATTTTGCCGTCTAAAATATGTATTAAAAACGTAATTTAGATGTTTTCCGTTTTGTAAAAAGCATTTGTATTCTTCATTGCAACACTGGGAGTACCGTGTTGAAGTTCAGCTGAGAGCCACTAGGGGATTTAAAAACATCATGAATCACTTAAAAATCTTTTTTTTCTGTTTTCACCAATATTCAGTTTCCATTCACTGTCGTCGACTGATCCGTTAAGATGTGACTTCAAACACACACAGCCTTTGTGGCCTGCTGTTTGATTCTCTCCTGTGTCCGCTGCGTACAGTCTTGATCAAAGACTTAAAAGTGGAGTTTGGCGCGGAGATCGGCATGTGAATGAAGTGAAGCTGCCAGCGATATCGGGGACTCCGCTGGAAGCCTCTCTTCCCCGTCCCCTTCCATCCTAAGTGCTTTGACACCACTGGTTTAGTCACCAGTGGGCTTCACTCTCCGTTTCCTACACTTCCAAACAGTTTGCTCGGAGCGACTGAGGTGACTGCTTGTGTGGGAACATCTATTAAATTCATCTTTCACATAGTGGGAGCCATGATGTTTCCACAATCTGCATTTTCCTGCTTAACAACTCAGTTGGATGAATACTGGGCGGGGGAATTGTTGTTATTTCAACATGAAATGAAAGCGTAGTGCAGGAAAATATGCAGGTTTGGTCATCTAATGAAAACCCTGGCCTCATCATTAAGCCTCAAGACACGATACAAATGCAACCAGAAAATATTATCAATTTGTTAACAATTCATCATGGTAGTTGATCCAACTCAAATCATACTTCTTCGTGCTCTCACACAGAGAAGTTTCAACAGCACACACACAACTGACACACACGGGTATTGCTTGAGAATACCAAAGAACGCATTGATTTGGTGATTTGCAGGTCAAGAGCTGTCTTTCTGACATATTACTGTTTTTGACAGCACTTCAGTTATTATAGTTTAATCAAGTGGCAACCTACAATGATAACAAATTAAGCTAAAAACTCTAAAAGAGAGTAAATCCCCAGAGACCTCCATGTTAAAATGCTCTACAGTGCCTGGTACAAAAAACTATTTTGGTCTCTATAGCTAATTGCCCTGCTCATGACAACTGTACGGGGAGGAATATTTATACAACTCGTCCGCAAATTATAATAACGCTTAAAGTTATGCATTAGTAGGGGCGTGGCCACTTTGAGTGACAAGTGGGAACCTTCACATGTCACTAGACGCTAGCTGTCTGCTCTGCTGCCTCACCCAGGCCGCCTCAGCTCCACAGACGTTCCACCTCGATGCCCATTTTTTGGATTAGCCAGGAGTCGGGACTGCCAAGATGTGTGACGTCCGGAGCCACCCACTTTGAATGTCCATATTTCTTTTCTTTTTTTGTTGTGCATCTTCTGGCATTCTGAGTTTTTCTAAAGAGCACAGTGAGTCCCTGAGTAGCAACTGGCAGGCTCACAGCTGGCTCACACTGGCTGGTTTTATCCATGTTCTACAGAGCAGCAAACGTTATTTCACTTGAGACGTTTGCAGTCTGACATCATTCTGGGAAACATTCAAACTCTTATGACCATCTTCCTCTTTAAAGAGGTCTCAGAACAGGAACCATAAGTGGCCACTGTGGATAAAAGACGTCAGGGACTAAAGTTATACAGAAGGTATGAATGTGCAGACGAGTCCATTTTTACTTCATTCACAAACCACTGCCAAAATAAATTGTAGCGGGGACTTCATAAGAAGAGGAAAATCTCTTTCTGGGCCTTACATCTGGTCAAGAATTGAAATCCAAATTCTCATCACTCTACAACCTTCTGCAAAGTGATTCTAAAGCATGCTTTTCATTTTGAGATTAGGCATATAGCTCAGTGTCCACAGCAGCTGATGTGGTTTGTTAGATTAACTGCTGCCTTAGAAAGCTAACAACATATCAAAACATCTGGTTAACTCTGACTTGGTGGCGGTTTGTAAGCAGTGTGCTCTCTTAACCGCCTGCAAGGCGTCGGGTTTCAGTGTGTCGGTTCGTGGAGCCGAGATGTTTCCTTTTTACTCGAGTTTGACCATATTTGGCCGTCCCTGTCATGCTTCCCTCAGTGAGCTGTTGCAGCTGCAGCTCACATCGGCCCAGTTTGGTAACAACAACACAATGCTAAACTCGTGCCAGCAGCTTCCTCTTGTGAGAGCCACTACACAGATGATTGTACCTCCACAGCTGTAATTCAATACTGCAATACAATAATGAGTTCTTAACTGTAATCGTGGCGACTCAACAGATTTGGAAGGATAGAACAACTCATACTGAGGATTAGGGCTTTTAAAGAACGGTTACAGAAACTTTAAATAGTCAAAAGAAGCCCATGCACACTGCTGACTAATGCAGGAATTGCACTATTTATATCCCTGAATACATCAAACTGCACTGATGACCACTGATGAGACTTTGACTCACTCCCTTCAGGGTGTCGGTTTGTGCAACTGACGCTGATTTAGTGTGTCCCACACACACCCTACAGTCACACACCCACGTACACTTCACTGTTTATGCAACCTTGCGTGCCTCTGCATATTGTGTGTGGTTTGTATTTTGAGGTGTCTCTGCAAATACATTTTCCACTGGGAACAAAAGTGTCAAGAGCTGCTCAACGTCGAGGTTCTCTTCACTGACTTACCTTGTCTGCATTTGAGGGTCGCATGAGGGACACTCGATCGTACTGCCGCCCCAGCAGAGCCCACAGAGCATCGAGACGACCCTGATAGAAGAAGAGAAATGGTATTTTAACTCAGCAGAACTTGTAAGAAAACTAAGATGATTTTGTTGCATAATATATCAAATAACAAACACCATTAGTTAGATCAGGGGTGTCATTTTAGTTCATAGGCCAGGTACAGCCCAATTTGATCTCAAGTGGGCTGGACCAGTAAAACCACTGCATTATAACCTATTAATAACGACACTGCAACTTTTCCCCCTTTCTCTTAGTGTTAAGAAGTACAAGTACGTTTTGAAAAATGTTCACAATTAATGAACAATACATTTATTTACAAACCAGATGATGAACAGCCTGAGATGTTGTACGCAAAATAAGTGTAATTTCAACAATATGTCTCAGGTTTTCCAGCTCATTGTCATTACAATTTACATTTGGGTCTAAAAACGTACATAACTTTTAGCCACATGTATTTTGGAAATGATCAACAATATGTTATTTTATTTCTTTGTGATTCAAACAACTTGTTGAGATCTACAAATGATTGTATTTTCTATGCTGTGTAGTAATGCTGACGTCACTACACCAGCTAAGCTGGAAGCTATTGTGGAAGCAGGTTAAGTTAACCCCTACCTTACAAACCATTTATAAAGCTAACGTTTTGGCAGTGCCTCGACAATAAGGTCTTACCTCCACACATCTTTAAATGTGACTGTGACAGTACCACAAGCATTCGTTCTCCTTTCAGAGAGCTGGTTTCTGTTCAGCGTGGAAAAGCCTCTGAAGCTGCATTTTACATGAAGTAGCTACTCACTGTTTAACTTGCTCCTGAAACCTGGCACCTCTCAGCCTTCACAAGTGTATAAGAATAGCAGTGCATTTTACTGAACAATTGTAATTAATGACTCCTCTGCAATTTTCACACATTGCAAAGTCATACGGTGGGCTGGATTGGACCCTTTGGTGGGCCGAGTGTAGCCCCTCCAAGGGATAGAGGGAAGAGAACTGAGAGAGGTTCATGCTGAAAGACAAAATAACCAACATATGAAGTTGCACATTGCAGGTTGTCACGCTCACCTTGATGGGAGTGTACCATTTGTTCTCGGTTTGATGGTAGGTAGGGGCAGCCTTCGGGGTTGGACGTTTAATCATTGGCTCCTCTGAATCCTCTGGTATGGACACCACGGCATTCTTGGCTTTCTCCAGCCTGGCCCCCTCCTCGGTGGAGCCCTTCTCCCCCCAGCGCACCTGGACAGATAGAACAACACACAGCACCAATTTAAGAGACAAGAAGAGCTCCGATCTTTTTACATTTATCATTTACAAAATATGAAAACAACATTAGTGCTGAACCTATTAGTCGAGTAACAGATTAGTCGTCGGTGAAAAATGTATCAAGCAAAAAGGCACTTCCCACTTCTAGTTTGTCAAATGTGAGCTCTTTGCTTTTCTCTGTTTGATATAATTGAAAAGTTAATACTGTTTTTGTCTGTTGGTTGAAAAAAACATGTCGAGGACATCCGCTTGCACTTTAGTAAACTGTGGTGGTCATTTTTTATTTGTCATTTTATAAACCAAGTTAAAGTTATCACACAAAAAAGAGAAAAAAACTATTCAGGATTTCAATTTCATTAGATTGGGGAACAAACATGAGAATGAGCAATAATAATGATAAGTATTTTAACACACTTAAGTTGCAAGTTGCCCCAATTACAAATCAGTCAATATTCATGAACTACTAAATAGCCAATAAGCTGTCAGGAGAGGCCGGACACACTTTCAGCCAGAGGACCAACCAACACAGGAAGTAGGAGTGTCCCCGACTAAGAACTTACATAGTCGAATCTGATTGGTCAAGTCTTGCCTGTCGTCGAATCATGATTTTTAGTTTTTTGCTATTGATTGACAGTTTGTTGTGTGTAGGTGTGTGTAGGTGTGTGTAGGTGTGTGTAGGTGTCCGTAGTACTGAAACGGAGCCGAGGCAGACAAACAGAACACTGTTTACTAACCTGATATTTATAACAAAATCTGCAATATTTCATGATTTATTGGGAGAAAACAAAGCAATTGTATGTAAAATGAGACATTCAGAGCCCCTTATAGCTCGCATGGGATGATCTTTTCTTTGCAACACATTTTCACTGCGATGATTCGACTGAGATTGGCAGTCGAATATTAAGGGTCACCCCTGACAGGAATGTGATTATAGTAAGAAGGGAGTTGAACAACAGTTATCACTATGTATCCATAAGGAAATGAAATGACCTGAAAACATGTGTTTGCTTGTAATAATAAGCACATTTACATGTGGTATAATGTGTCATTGTGTGAGCGTGTGAATGCAGGCCTGTGTGTTAGTTAAGCTGTCCTGTTTTTAATTGAATTCATCACATCTGTTGCAAGGAGGAGATAAAAACTCCACCGTCACATGAATGGGGAGAGGTGATTAATTAGCGACACAGTTTTCAAGCTGTAGGTTAAGCCGTGACAATATAGAACAGCTTTTCAGAATCATCTCTGGGATCCATCCCCGGCCTGCCGCATCAAGAAAAGAGCGGGCTGCGATGAATAAAAGATACGTTGTCACCTCAGCCGGCTCAATGCGCGTTTGAAATATTGGAAGCGGCAAAGCGGTGGAGGTGGAGGTGCTTTTTCTCAGCATGACGTCGGAAATATGGATGCAGAGGAGGACGCAGGTTGATCTCAACAAGCACCTCGTCCTCTATCCGCAGGGGGGAGGCTTCAGAAGTGGAGATGGGCCTGTCGGTGGGAATCAACCTGCTCCAGGAAGAACAGAGCGACGGGATAGCCGTGTTAGCAGATCACAAACACTCATGGGGAAGAAAGTCAAGAGATAGGAGCTCCCTGAGGATGCTGGGAAATCCCTGCAACGCCACCAACTTCCTCGGGGCTGAGGAGCGGTAGGGGGAAACAGCGAGGGGGGAGGAGGGGAGCTGGCCTTTAAACCTGGATTCCCTTCGGAGGAGGCGGAAAACAAAAGAGGCTGCCGAGGTTTGGGGGGAGGTGGTAGAGGAGAGATGGGTGAAGTGGTGAAGTGGGTATGTCAAGTTGACAGCAGCACTCAATCCTTCATCCCGGCAATGACTTGATCCAATCAGGCCCGGACGGCCAAGGACGAGATGGCAGGGCCTGTCATGTCAGAGGCATCAGTGGACTGACGAGGACAGCGGGCCGGCTGGTCAGTCAGCCGCTCCCTCCTCCTCCTCCTCCTCCTCCTCCTCTTCCTCCTCCTCCTGCTGCTGCCCGTGTAACTCAACAAACTTGTAGCTTCATAGAAAACTGCTGACATTCAGTGTTTTGGTTTACAGGATAACAGCTGTCAGAAATGTGCGACTTCCTGCTGTCTGGGATTTTATCTTTGTAGGATTTAAATTATCTTTTACTGGTTGGATTTGATTTAAAAACGTTTTAACATTTGCTGCTCTAATCATTCCACGTCTTCAAGAAGATTCATGTGTCAAACATAATGTTAGAGACATGTCTTTGTGACTGTGATGAAAGGGTTTCATGCTCCTGAAAGCAATATGTCGGGGGATGATATTTAGGCTCTGACCTCCATGCGTTTGATCCCTCCAGCTCCTCTTCCTCCGTAGTAGGAGGCGTCCACAGTCGGCCACTTCGACTTGGGCAGCGGCTCTGGCTCCTTCGAGAGAAAAAAGGGAAATAAATAAGTGTTTTGCAGTTGGAGGAGCCATAAGCACAGTTTATTCTATCTATCTCTGCATGGACAAAAGACAGGAAGAGCAGGACCGTGCACGCTATTGTTCTATTTTCTTTCAATCCCATTGATCAATATTTGAATGCACTTCCTCTCAACAGGAAAGACTCCTTTACGTCATTGTGTTTGGAAGGAAGAGACACTAAAGTCCATGGAACAGTATTAGGGCATTAGGGCCGGGCATGAGGAAAAATATGAGAGGAGGAAGATTTTCTTTTAAATTTAAGTAGAAATGCTGAGATGAGTTATAATACCATTTAAAAAATAAAGTGGAATCAAAGTACTACTGCTAGCACATATACTGTACTGAAAGCAAAATACAAATAATCTTACAAAATCTTTTCTTCCCTTATGCCTGACCCTAATACCCTTCTGTACATGTCCTTACTTCTGCTACAGCTATCAATTCATCAACTAAATAATTGGCTCATGTGCTGAAAGTCGACAGATTTTTATGCTACGATGATATCATCTTCCAGTAAAGGACAAATAATTATATCACGCCAGCATCAACTTTTTAAACATTCTTTAAAAACGAAATTCTGGGAAACATGCATATTCACTTTCTTTGTCTTTGTTGGGCCATGAGTGGGATTAGCCTAGCTTAGCATAAAGACTGACAACATGGGGGAAACAACTAACCTGACTCTCTAAAGTAAAACATGAGAGCGGTTTAAATCTGTGGAAATATTCACTCAAGCTACATTTCAAAGCTTAATTTGTATCATTGATAATCTTGTATATGAATAATTGTTAATGCGGTGTAATGAAATGCTGTATTGGTTCTGCGACTTTGCTTGATGATTTTATATTTTTCATCTACAATACTTTGGCAGCAATACAAATATTCTGGCATCGTGACAACACTATAGTGATGTACTCACAGGTGGTGGAGGACGGGAAGGTGGACGAGGTGGCGGCGGGTCTTTGATGACCTGGATAAACAGATAAAGCAAAAGAGCGTCAGCACAAAGTCCATCAGGGGACGTATACACACACACAGACACACACACACACACACACACACGCTTGAACCTTGTGAAGACAAGCACAGACGAGGCTGACGGAGGTGATTTGTGACAGGTGACTGAGTCAAACAGAGACGTCCCTGAGCTTGTCGCACAGCGGAGCCGCTGCCGCCGCCACCAGGCTGCTTTGTAACTGCAGCTGGCACCCCGTCGACCCGCTGACTACTGATTACAAGGATTCTGCTTGTAAACCAACATCAGGAGCCCCCTGTGCAAAATAAAGAAAAGCTGAAAATCAACTTGTTGACAGGGGAGTCTTTGGGGCGAGCGCTGCTGCCCGTTTAGCTCTTAATTAATTGGATGGGGTTCAGTGCTCCCAAGCAATCCTCCCAATCATAAAGTCCTAAGGAGTTAATTAGCTCCAATGAGATACAGAGGAGGAGGCTCGGGCTCGGCTCCAAGCCCCGTCTGCGTGGATGATGAGTGGCAGCGTACACACACAGAAAAAGAAGAGGAAGAAAAAAAAGAGAACACACGTAACCACGACACACCTCTCCCACAGCAGAGTGACCAGCCCAGCGGCATTGTTCATGACAACACTGGATGACATGGCACCTGAGGAGCAGGTTGTCCACAATGTGATTCCACTCAAGGACAAGATGCCTCTACTGGGTTTTTCAGATGTGCATGGCAAAGCAAAGAGCAGCCAGTGGCATTTGTCAGGTGTCAGTCAGACGCTTCACATACACGATATACTTTTTACTGTAGGATTGCTGAAGACACCACTGCCACTCACTCCATCTGTGAGAGGGATCACGCTGGAAAGGTGGAGTTTATTCTTCTGTGTTTCCTGGTTTCAGGAGTTGTAAGTCAAAGGCAAAAACACAGAGGTCCCGTCTGTGGTTTCTGAAAACTGTGGAATTTAAGTGACCCTACATGCATAGACCCGTATGCGACAGGAGCACACCATGCTGAAATTAATAAATAAGTCAATAGATGGAAAACATCATTTGTAGCCACAATTTGTTCTACATGAGGCCCATCGTCTGCTTCCAACTTACAACATATGACAATTTACTTATTTTGTCCTGTTCGATATTGTAAACTAAATATTTTTGGCTTAAAAAAAAAGTAGCAACTGAAGACACCACGTGTAATGACGATGTTTATTGAAGATTAAATGATAATGAAAATTAGGTCAAGAACTTTGCTCGTCAGCAGAGGGCCGATCACAAAAGGAAGGAGTTTCCTGTTGATTCTCCACCCAGATTGTACCGGTTGGTCTGAGATAAGCCTCGTTTCTCTCTTACACAATATTGGACATTGGCACTACGCACGAGAGTACAGAAGCTGGCCTATAAATACTGAACATATAATTACATTGAGGGCATTTCTCAACTTGAGGTGTGCGGCAAAGTGCAAGGCAGACCTTTGTCCATTAGTCATCAAAGACAGACTACTACACTGTCATCACTGGTTATGCATTTGCTAAATTGGTTTTGGAGGGAGAAAAAAATGAGCAATGTAATAATGGCATATCATAGATCCTAACAGCTGTTTCATTCACTGTCAAGCGCAGGGATACCATCACACACTCCACATACTGTTGTCATTAGAATAATGAAAAATAATCAATTAGGGTTAATTAATTGCTCTTTGACACACAACTGGCTGTAAGCAAATCCAGTAAAGGTCTACTGGTAGCCTCTCCATACGCTCAGTGATTAACATCATTTCAGCCACACCTTACGTTGACAGGATTATCTCTTTTTATTAAGTAATTATGCAGCAGATTTCCTCGACATATTGTGGGACAAACAGAGCATTATACAAATGACGGCGCTCTGCTGCTCTTTCCCAGCTACCTGATGGACAGATGTGCTGAGGAGCGCTCAGCGACGTAATTAAAAACTAAACCTTATACTATACTATACTTAACCGTCTGACATCAGCCCAAGCGGCTCACCACCGCAGTCACGACTCCGGGGGGAATCGGACCAATCAGAGGAGCTCGGGGCATCGTCCCCATATGGCTGTCTCTACAACTGTCCAATGGGACTTGGTAATCCGTTCATTCCCAACCTCAAGCTCAAACCGTGTTGTGTCAAGCTGTTTCGGGAGGCTTATTGTGACGGATCAGTAGCAGGTAGCATATTTGGAAATTTTAAAATGATTTCTCCTTTTAACTACGGAAAGATTAACTCTTTTTGTGGAGAATAGAGGGGGACAGACACAACATAAGATAAAGGTTCTGCATCGGAGAGCAACGGTGACAACTTTGAACATGTAATCTGAGATTATTAACATATTAGGCACCAACTGAGTTGAAAATGTGTACAAAAGTGCATCCAATTTAGCAGTGAATCGTTGTTATTTGGATAAACTGGCGATGTAATTCAAAACTACATCTCCGACCCTGAATCCTTTCATTTGAACTAAAGGCCACGCCATTCTGAGTTTAATTTCCAAACAAATCATAAACAAAGAAATTACCACTCCACAGCTTGTATGACCTCTCTCTTGGCATCATTCCATGTGCGAGAGAGACAGAGAGAGAGAGGGATTGTGGGAAAGAGGTTGGGCATGTGTGTGTGTGTGTGAGTGTGTGTGTGTGTCTGTGTGGCCTCATCCCGATTGCTGAAACCTGGCAGACTGGGGGTTTAAATATTAACAAGTCACACATGGCCCTCCTCTTCTGCCGCGTCCCTCGATGGAAGGCAACAGCAGCTCTCTCCACCAAGACAAACACGTCCGCGGCCAGACATGCTGCAGGGGGTTTACATTTTAATGCCTTTGTTGGTTTTCCAAAATATGCTTCCATCTCATCCTGGAAGGGCTCCCTTCAGGTCCACAAAGCCAGGTGACGTCTATCATTTAAGGGGCGGCGCGGGTGTGCGGGAAGCGGTGGTGGAGGGTAAAATTTGCCTTTATCAGATCAGTAGAAAAAATGCAGGGACACAGAAAAAGACCAGGGTGCACCATCTGCAGCCCCTCTCTCATAGCCCCAAACGATAATCTGCTGTGGATTTTTGTAAACGGTTAAGTGGGTGAGGCTGTTTTTCCAAAGGCGATGAGAGCAGTTTTCATGAATATTCAGACTAAAGAGAAGTTTAAACAATGTATTTAAGAAAGAATTATCTTCCATCAAGCACAAGCAAGTTGTTGAAAGGAAAACAATGAAAGAGAGCTCGGCATTTCATTGCAGATTCAAGATTCGTTAATTACACAGAGCCTCAGGTTCCACCTGTTCACAAGGGACCAGTAGCATGTGGCGATCTGTGGAATTAATGAACAACCTTCGAACCTCCACATTTAGACAATGGCCAGAGCCTCTGAACCCAAGTCAATATTAACAACCATTCTGTCGCAGATCAGTCGTGAGTAGTAGCACATTTTATCAATACCAGTGCGCGATATGAAGAAAACGTGCTTTTAACTTTGTTGAATATTGCAATATTTTAGATTTACTGTGCCGCCCTAATACAGATATCGATATTGCTTAATGATATCCATATTTATTGGTGCTCTAATCAAAGCTCTTCCATAAATCTAGTGGGTCTAAAATGTATAACTTGGTGCATCAGTGCTTAAATGGGCCACTCTGCAGAGCACCTGCCCACTTCATGTCATGGTTCACATTCTGTTAGCTGTAGTTACTCACGCAACACTAATGACAATAAGGAAAAAGTAGGTGAACTGAAAATGTTAAATGTTTAATTAATGAACGAACAAGGATGAGCAACAGATCTGATTAATGAACTACTAATTAATCAACTGGTCCAGTTTAGCACTGGACGTTGGTACCCGTCCCTACTGCTGAGGTAGGCTTCATTTGGCCGGGATCATAGCAACAGCGCCGGGATCATAGCAACAGCACCGGGACCATAGCAACAGCACCTCCCTGCATTCGTACAAAGTCAGGTTATTGAGGTGTATGAGGAGAATTTAAATAATATTTGAGTGAAAATGTTATGACAGTTAATGTTTTGTTTACTTTTGTTGCCGACGCCATCAATCAAATCTGATCAAACCCCGACCACACAGTCCCAATGACGCAGATTAGCTTCCTTTTAAAGTAATAACTAAGGATGGTTTTTTTTCAAAGCTTTAATTTTTGTTGTTGAATATTTGGTGGGGAATATTTAAGGTTAAAGAGAAACACTTAAAGCTCCTGAAAACCTACTTTCAATTCTTAACTACCTTTATTATAGTTACCATATTGTGGTCATTTTGGTCACTTTGGCTGGTTGGTACGTTGTTTTAGTTAAAGATATAACGTCAATATTTCTACATTATCAAATGAACTTAATGTAATAGAGCGTTGTTGCTGTGGTCTGATTGGTGGGTTTCTCCCAGGTCAAATTGATATGCATGGTGCCAGGGCTGTTTAAAGAAATCTTACTTGATGAAGCACTGAAACGTCAAGAAGACTCTGTGGTGTGCAGGAGCTTTGCTGAAATCGTTTCACTCTGATTTAGCAAAGCAAAACATTCACTCTATACTTTCCTCTCCAGATTGAGATACTGTTCAGGAGAGGAAGTAAGTAATCACCAGAGAAAAATACTAATTATAACAATAGTAATACGAGGAGTAAGATCTACAAATTAACTCAGTGCCAAAAACAGCAGCTGAAACAAAACACTGACAGGAATGAAAAAAAAAGATTTCTCTGTTTACCAAAACAGAGAAAGTATTTTAAGATGGAGCATGGGCATGAAAGATTCAAATGTGATTAAACCATAAATAATCTCTGTGATTATTATTAATCACTTCGGTCCCCAGGTAGGCCCAATGTTAGTCGTGGGCAAACAGAGATTTTGTTAATGTTCGTGCAGTCTGTCACTCACAGTCTCCTCCTGCTCGTCTCTCCATTGGTTTTCAAACACACTTCGTTTGCATGAAATTACTTCATCTCTTCTCAGAGCTTCGTGCGCAGGATGTGGGTTCTTCACTTCCTGTTTGAGGTTCTTCCTCTGTGGTGTTGCTAAGCCACCGCGGATGACCGAGGTAAACGGGAGGTGAAGGGGCTGAAAAGATGTTCGACACCACTTCCCTTCACAGCCAGCTGGTGCACAATGCAGAGCCGGCTGCATAGAGCGGCCTCGGAGTCGGACACAGTCAAACCTGGCACTGACCTGCTGGTTAGCGCTTTGGGGAATAAACTTCACATGCCTTCGACCCCATCCCCAACTACAATTCGATCAAAGAAAAAACTGTTTTCAGTTGAAACGATTTCTTAAGACGAGCTGCGTTTGCCACAACAGGATGTTTGTCATCATCAGAGTTAGAGAAAGGCAGAAGCGAGTAATATCCCATTATTTTTTGATTGCAGGCAACATAAGAAGTATTTGGCATGTTTGTGTCAGCACAGAACTGTGATGTTATCTCCATGCAAAACCAGAGTAAATGAATCAGTAGCTCTGGTTGCCCACAGCTGAAGATGCTATGAGCAGTGCAGCAACACTCACTATTGTGCAGCAAAGAGGCCAGAACCACCACATGAGGGCCAGAGCGACGAGGATCAGCAGCACCAGGAAGACTATCGCCACCGCAAAACCATCCGACTACAGGGAGAAAATGACAAAAGTCATGAGTTTATTCATCAATAATGCATTTAGGTTTTACATCCAAAGACAAAATAGTGAAATGAGACGAACAAATCACTGCTATTTGCTACTGGATAGTAAACAAAATGTCAGCAAAGAGGACAGCCTTTCAATAAACCCCACCATAATTTGGTTTTAGTTGATCACACGCAGGGATGCAAAATGACATAAGTGATTTTAGTTTCTTTCAATTTAATTCTTCAATATTTGAGTGAGAAGTATAACATATTGATTGGATAATCACTACTATTAGGTTAAAAACTGCGAGATTTAAATGATGAAAACTAATTGACTGTTTGTGTTTTGTTTACCTTTTGCATTTTGCAGCGAGGTTAGGAAGCTATCCGGAACTACTCATGAAAAAAGACTACTTCCATGATAAACATGGAAGAGAGGATGAGGGAGTTCTGCTCATAAGGACGATGACGATCACATTCTCTAAACCAAAATATGAGCAACTCTAACTGAAACAGGAATTGACTCATGTTATAAAAAGACAGGTGTGAGGGAAAGAGCCGTTTTCAAGTCAGAAGGTGGAAAATACAGGAAAGAATATCATATCTCATTATCATCTCAGATGCTTTCACTCTGTGATACATAAGAAGGTCATCCAGACTCACACATGTGGAGGCAGTGATGGTGTGGGCGCTGAAGATGAAGGACTTGCCGTGGTTCAGGCTGATGAGAACATCCATGGTCCTGTAAAGAGTTTAATTAGTGTCACAGTAATATATTCAATTAACCATATCTGATATACACAAAGTGACCTACATGAACATTAGAGAGAAAACCATGCCTCTCGTCACTTTACACTCCGGGGGTCACACATTAATCTCACAGGAAATACGTTTATAACATGACAAAGAAAATGCAATCGTACAAAACCTTCGCTGATTTACCAGAAGAAATGTTGTTCAATGCTGCATTTGTGTGTATGCATGTATGTGTGTGTATGTATGTGTGTGTGTATGTATGTATGTATGTGTGTGTGTATGTGTGTGTGTGTGTATGGATGTATGCATGTGTGTCTATGTATGTATGTGTGTGTGTATGAATGTATGAATGTATGATATATATATATATATATATATATATACACACATACACACACACACACACACACACACATATATATATATATATATATATATATATATATGTGTGTGTGTGTGTGTGTATGTATGTATGTATGTATGTGTGTGTGACTCTTATACACTCCCGATGGTCAGGGCAGCACCTTGCAGTGTCGCTTCCTGCCGTTGGTGTGTGAGTGTGTGAATGGGTAATAAGGAAAAAGCACAATATAAATGCTGCCATTTTTGGTGTATTTTATGTATATTTTCTATTTTTAATTATTTAATTTCAAGCTCACTGTGAGCAGTAAAGATTATTGTTCCACTGCAAATATCATACCTCAGTTGATATCTTTTCAAAGTCCAAGAGGTAAATGTACATTCTTAAATTTTTGCAGTGTTCGTTTTATCGGAACAAAAAACAACAACAAGATTTGTGGACATTGAGGAACAAGAAACACAATTGACAAAAGGATTTGTCAATCATCAAAACATCGTTAAGTAACAAGGAATGTCCAGGTTTTGTCCTTCAGCAGATATCTGTCACAACTTTTAAACTACTGAAATATGAGGGATGATAACCAAACAAGTTTTTGCTTTTGAATCAATAAAAGCAAAAGATCTACAAACACTGCAAATGTTACAGTAAGAAAAGGAACATTAACTCATGTATAAGCAATAAATTCACTTATTTCCAATATTAATACCAGTAATTTCCTCAAAGCTCATACAAAAGGTAGCGTTCTACAAAAAGTATTTTATGACTTCCAGGGACAGAATAAAGAGCTAAATTGTATAATTTCACATCAAATCCTGTTAAAGAGTGAGTCCAGCGCCCACATTAGAACAACGCTCAGTAAAGAACACAATGGGTACAAAGTAAATGGTCACAAACTCGGAGGGAGGAAATCCTCTCGTTATCCCAGCCGTCAGCGCGTGTGGATGAAGTAACCTGACTGGCAGTAACAAGGCTCGTGAACTCCTATGACTTATTTAGAGGGGGAAATGCGGAAGCCAAAATGGGCACAATTAAAACCCTAATGATGAACGGCACCGCAATTTCCATATGTCTATTACGCCCAATCCAATTACCGCAGGTTTAATGAGAATTCAGGATATGAAACGCCTGAAATCCTCCCTACAACACAAAAAGGAAGAGAGAAAGAAAGTACGCAGAGTGGTATTGTGTGTGAGGGGCCAGCTGTGAGTGTGCGGTAGCGTACAGGGGAGGCCTGCATAAGAACTGGTGCTGCGGAATATTAACAAGAGAGCTCTTCGCTTTGCTCTGGATTTCGCCCGAGGCAGTGCCTTGGGCCACCAATTCTCCTGCGGTTCAGAACAGATGAGCAACCTGACCATGTGTTCATTACTATGCAGTGGATTCTAAATATTCTAAAGTGACTCCTTTGCACCTTTTCCTAATTTACCCACACTGAATATTTAAAATGAAACTCATGGAACTTTAAAAACGATGGACTTTGACACTCAACTAGTTGTCTCCACTTTTCTTTTTCCCCCTCTTTTCATTTGTTTATTCTATATTCTATATTATTTAAGTAAAACACATTTAATCAGCAGTCTTAGTTGAGATCAAGATTCTTTTTTTAATTTAAACAATGTACTCTTTATCTGTAAGGGACGGTTTAGTGGAGCAGATTAATTAATAGAACAATTAAAGCAGTAACAGACCGGTAGGGACAATTATTATGAACGGTTTTGAAGTTATTGAATAAGTTTTAAAATGTTTTGGTGACATTGCAGATGACACCATGAGTACATGAAACTCTGTTGCTTGTTCTTAACCAGGATGCTGAAGCAATAAAAGTATAAAAAAAATAATAATCTTTAGAATCGCACAACCAGACGACCAGACGACCAGACGACCAGCATTTAAGCAACACAATAATGAATAAAAACGTTTACCAGATTCATAAAAGATCCAATCATGTTTACATACGCAATAACAAAGACTTAATACTTTTTGGATTGTGGCTTGCATTTGAAAGGTTTTGTGCGAAAGAAAGTGTGTAAAACTGTGTTTGTTTTCCCTCCTCGACATGATGAGTGTAAAGTTAACTGGTAAAGCATCACAAACGGAGTTTAACAGAAGTAATGACGGGGCAGCGTGACAGTGACATCAAGTACATAAAAAATAGCTTTTAATCTGATCTAGAAATATGGTTTAATTTTGTGTTTAACTGAAATTCTGAATATTTTATATGACAGACGTTTGGTTTGTTTCAATTGTTTGCATCTGAACCTTCCTTCCTGTTTAGACGAGGTTGAAGTGTGCCCATTAGAGAGGGCACTTTTGTGCTCGCTACTTTTCTTAAATCATAGACGTTTGAATTCCCAACAAATGAGAACACAAAGATTTGAAAACTCCTATTTTTGAGTGTTTGCTTCTACAAAATATCCCTTTGTGTTCGATGTGGATTCGTGAAACGCTGCACGCCTCTGCAGCTCAGCGAAGCCGTTCCAGGTCCTTGCATGTTAACTAAGTGCTTGTGCTGAATGGGTGAGGGGAGAGGCTAATTTAGCTGACACCCTCAATCCGTGATAATGGTGGGCAGGTTGTTAATCAAGCTGGAGGTGTGGACCTCGGCTTGTGAAGGAGGAAAGCTCCCAAGCGAGTTACACTGACGAACACCCAACTCTCCCCCCCACACCCGCCCGCCTCGCCTGACATCGCTGGACATCCTTAATGTACCACAACCCAACCATAGTCAGAGAGGCCTTTTTTCTTCCTCCCTGAGACAGTGACTGCTAATTTAACGAGTTACTGTTGAGTAGGCAGAATCTGCTGCAACACCGAGGCATGAGTCATATATGCTCTTCTTTTTTCACCCTTTAAACTTCCATGAAGATTTACAGAAGAGTGATTGCTAATAATTAGGTGACAACGTCATTTTAAAGTGGTTATTATGTGCCACTGAATTACAGTTGGTGCTCAAATAAAAAATGTATCTACGAGTATTTAGTTAATCACCTTATTGTTTAAATAAACTGTCAAGAAAGAAATTACATAAATTCGATTGTTTCCAGATTCTCAAATGTGAGGATTTTCTAAGAAATTGGAAGAATACTTGTGACGGCTGTTTTTCTTTATCTCGTGACAAAATGTTTAATAAATGTAAAATAAACCACTGGCGGAAAAATTGATAATGAAAATTCTTAGCTGCAGTTTTAGTAAAGGCCTATAAAAACACTGTGCATTTCTGGTTTATGGTCTAAATTATGCTTTGTTGACAAAACCACAGTGAGGGCCATTACTGAATGAACACAGACAATGCTAGGCACAACCAGGAAATAAAGAGGATCGAAAAGATGAAAAAAAAAAGGCAACTGAGTGACTTTAAAAAGGATCCAGATGAATAATTTAAAAACAACGCTTGCTGTCATTTAACTTCGCCGTGGTGAAAGCTAGTGAGCGACACTGAGGAGCGAGCTGCAGCTGCTTGGTGGTTCCATGGTTATGTTTGAATAAATGGGAGATGAGAGGGCAGATTGTCACAGGGCCCAGGGATCAGTCAAAATTTGGGTAGAAAGCGACACAGGCTCCCAGGGACACCAGTTGAATGGCAGAAGGCTTCTTCCCGCTGTAGTTCTCTTGCTCCACGTTGGAATTACTTTGTCCCAGGGCTCACTATAATCTGTCAGAAAGTAAAGCCGACGTGATGCTAAGCTTTGGTGATGTGATGCAGCTGGAGCGGCTGACAATGATGACGCTAATGGCTTTCAAACTTCCCTTAAAGATGTGAAAATTGAGGAGGCTGAATAATTCACAGCAGAGCATATGCAGGTCCTGTCACTCGGCATCCAGGAGTCATCACTCTGCACGGGTTTGTGTGGAAAAAGTTCTGATGGAGGGAAGAAAACTCGGCCTCATGAAGCCTGAGGAGCAGATGAGAAGTTGTGTTCCAGAGTGAGACATCCACCATTTGGAAAGAGTGACATGCACTCTAACAAACTGACTGATGCTACAAAATTAAAATAAAGAGATGGATTTTCTGACATGGCAGCTGGTACTTAAAAAGGACCAAACCAGTGTGTTGCACGACTTAACTTCTTAACCACAAAGATTTAACTTTTTGTGTAGTTTTCGATTTCTGAAGAAATGTAATGTAATGACAATAATTGCATCTAAAATTAGACATATAAAGCAAATTGCTAATACATTTTCAGATCCTAGAAAATGTATGGAAAACCAGAAGCAACGGACAATCGATGTAAAATTTAGTTTCAAAGGGTCTCAAGATGATTCACAAAATAAAACAACTAACTTTTAGACTAACTACTTTCAGGCCTTTATAAACCCTTAAAAATAAAAATAAAAACACTGTTGGGAATCACTGATGCAAAGTAAAGGAGTCAACAGGCTAAAACTAATAACATCCGTACACCAGGATACCACTTATATATTTAATATATATAATATTTGTCTTCTTTTACTAAAATTGATTTGGAAGGGTTGAACAAACCCTGGAGCGTTTACCAGCTTGGTGTGTTTAGTTTGGGTTTGTGTGAGCGCCAGACTAACTCTGTTGTAGACCAAACAAAAGACAATAATTAGCTAGCTAGCGCAACCCGCGTTCCCTCTGCCTGTAAGGGGAGCGGCAGCTGCGTAGTCTCCTAGCGGCGGGGTGTGAGGCAAAGGGGCCGTTTAGACCCAGCGGCAGCGGGACACCACCCGCTATTTTCTGTAATAAGCATTACAGAAAGCATGAAATAATGGTGGAATTAGCAAGCTAGCTAGCTATTTGACCGGCCGCAAATGAGTCAAATTAGACAACTGTTGAGTTGTACAAGGTGCACCAACTGAAATTCCTGCACCATTTAGAAAATTGAAACAATGCATCATCCTTGCATTGGTTTAATTCAGGAACCGGCCCTTTAGATGTGAACCCGACCTTAATCTGAAAGATTTTCTGAATATCTGGAATTGTAGGTTTCAGTTTATTGCTTATTTTGTTTTCCAGTACCAAGAAGAGCACGAGTTATCCGTCAATGCACATACAAAATCTGAAGTCAACATGTTGCTTCTTGCATCCTTCAATCAAAGAGAGCTGGTTCCAATTTCATGGCAATCAATGCACATCTAACATGTCTGTGTCCCACAACGTGGAGGACAATCAAACAACGGGACATCTTCATAGTCCCACTGGAGCAGATGGAGCGATGCCTCTGCAAGCAGCAGCCCTGGGACAGCCTGTTTAATTATTGACAAGCATTAGCATTCACTACTGTACCTGCTTTGTAAAGCAGGTGTCGACTCCCCCCTTAGTTATTTTTTGCTCTCCACCATTATTGTGAAAACACCAGGTGAGGACATGATGCTGCAAGAGCGCAGCCACTTAACCTCTCGATCGACGGCTCAGCAGGGGATGCCGGGTCTCCTAATGGGGATACACTGAGGTGAGGTGGGGGGGGGAGGGAGGGAGCGGGGAAGGAAGGGCGTCAGCAGATGCTAGCGTTTCAGGCCTGATGCCGCAGCTGTCAGCACAGATGATGCCTCCGCCGTGAGTGCTCCTACACAGCTCGATGACCAACGGAGGACACTGTGGTTCCTGGACATCGAGGCTGAACGTGGAGCCGCCTGCTCCACGTTCCCGGTGGGACGGGAAGCTACCGCTGAGCACTTCAACTCGAGTGACTGCTGCATCTGAAATATATTTCCCGGCAAACTATGTTTACGAGGTCAAGACAGAAATTGAAGCAGTGTTTGCGGAGGACAAGGCCTCGCGTGTAACAAAACATGGTTAAAAAGGGCAAACAGGGAGAAGGAATGTGCAGTGAAAAGGCGATTCTTCTTCGGCTGAGTAGAGCCGTGTTAACGGAGCGCCCTGTGCACCGGTAGCGGTGATGGAGCAGAAGCAGACAGATGGACGGAGACGGAAGTTCCCGGGCTCCGCTGTTCCATGCAGGTGGTCCTGGGTGCGGGGATTGTCAGTGCATGGTGAATTATTTAAATGGAGAGCGTGGAAAAGGGAATGGCTGCATCTGTCGCACATCCTTTTAAAGCCCCTCCAGCAGATGTGTTTACTCACCGCCCGTACCAGCTAACTACTTAATGGGTCACCATCGGCAGCCAAGAGTTAATTAAGCAGGCCTTTTGCAAATGGCGGGCACGGAGCATCAGCATCAGCTCAGGTCTTATCTGGTCGTAGCAGGTGCTCTCGGCCTGTGGCTTACAGATGTAGTCGCTCAAGTCCATCGTTTTACTGCATCCTTAGCGAGTTGTTTGAAAGATATCCGATTCCGTTTTGTTCTCCTGATTTTTGGACAAAGCAAGAATAAGGACTTCTCCAGTGACTGCTACCATAAGACTAAAAAAAAAAACTTTTCACTTTGATAAGTGAGGAAAATCAGGAGATTGCAATCCCACTGAATTTTGTGAATTTCCTATTTTGCCAGCTGGAGGAAGTGTCAAGTTTTGTATCGCTAGCAGCTGGAGGGAACAAAAGCAGTGACCTGCTTTAAAAAAAGAAAAACGAAAGACAGAAATCAGAGACCACATACCTCCGCAAAGGCAGTTACAATCTTTTAAATGTATTTCATTAGAAGAAATTGTTTTGAAATTTGAATCTGCATCTGGAGAAAAATCTATACCAAAATGCAAAGTGACAGACAGTAATGGGAAGTGTCATTTTGTCTTTGCGCTGTATGTCATAAGATAATGATAACAAATCCATCAACATTAAAGAAACATCGTGCAATCTCTCTCCTTACACCATGTTTTATTCATTATATATTATTTGGCCATCTTCCCAAGTGAGTGGATCAAATTCACTTCTTTTAAAATCAGTGCTGAAGACTTTTCTCTTTGAGCATTTTATTTAATCAAATCATTCACTTCTTACACAGCACTGTAACTTGTATTCTATACCTTATTCTATAGCTTGTATACTAGTATTGTAAGTGCTTGTTTTCTGTATGTGTCTTTGTGTGTATATAGTGTGTGTATAGTGTGTGTATAGTGTGTATAGTGTGTGGATCTATGCAAATCTTATTCAGTGTTCAATGCATGTTCAAGCCAGCATTTCATTTGTGTATTAAAACCTGAAAATGTAGTTGAAACCTGCAAGATGGTTTTGTGATATCCGGCTGAGAAACAAAAACGAATCCAACTGAAAACATGTCGAACTTTGTGTTTTGTATGCCTTCAAAAACTCATGTTCCTCTCGCAGCACTGTCGGTCAGCATCTGGCAGGAAAACATGTTATCCTGAGCAGTGTGGACGTGAAAATGAGGATTATCTGAGGTAAGGTTCATTTAGATTTGGAGTAGTTACAGCGTCGCCGTCATCATATGATACATAATCTGTTTTAGAGCTGAAAGACCTTCAGGAGCCAGCGGCACTCATAATCATACATTTTTGATTGGATTGGAGTCATCGAGGACATTAAAATCTGTTGTTCCATCTAGAATGCCTTAGCGATCATCTGTTATGGTTTGGGATTATAAGAGATGACGTTAAAGTCAAACAATAGCTATGCAGCCAGGAATAAATGCATATTTACACTGTTTTCACTTCAATCTTTGTGTGTTGTATGTATGGAGTGTTTTCCTGTCGGGCTCCGTCTACAATGTTTACTGCGTCTCTACGCTACAACAAACTCTTCATCCCTACTTCTACTGTTTTAACATACAGCTAATCTATAGATTAAGGAGTTGTTTATTTGCACAAAAGAAAAACTGTGCATGTAAGAACAAGAGAAACCAAAAGGATTGAAGCGTTGCATCTAAATATCAGACACGGGGGGATTTAAATCACAAAACAACTCCAAAACTGAGACAGCAGAGAGCAGCACCAAAACGACAAGATGCCTGAAGCAGAGGAAATTAGATTGTTTCAAAAAAGTTTTGATATGGGTAAAGTAAAGAGCGGAAGTATTTGTGTGTGTGTGTGTGTGTGTGTGTGTGTGTGTGTGTGTGTGTGGGTTACAGATAAAGACGAAAGACATGATTCCCTCCGCTTATTTCTACTGAGATAAGCTTCTTGATTTCGAAATGCAGCTGAAAAACTAACACCAAATCGATATTTTTACTAAACACAACACTGCTTTTCTTCTCTTTACTTTTCAATGGCAACATAACCTACGTAGTTATTTTGGAAAACTTACTTCATGAGAATATTGCTATATTTTCCACACACACTTTGCATATGTCCAGCCATTTATTTATCATTTATCATTAACTTTATAGTAACTATTGTTTATGCCCACTTACTAGCAATATTTTTGCTGATGAAGGCAAATAAGATAATTGGGAAATCTTATTTCATCTACAGTCATGTCATTTAATTATATAATAAATATAACCAGACAAAAAAATAATATCTATGCCTGTGGTAAAAAGTAAATATTTGCCCCATATGCAACACTAACGTGCTCCACCAGCTCTTCCCTCCAACAGAAATCCCACTGGCTACTTACTGTCCCACTTCATAGAGCTTCGGTGCAGGACACAGCAGATAATCATTATGCACAGCACTCGGCTTATGATCTGTAAGAAACCACAAAAGAAGAAAAGACATTGTGTCAGAATTTGTTCTCATTGAGCGCTGCATCGGAAAAGCACAAATGACAGCAGCATTAAACCTGCGTTTACTAAACAATATTCAAAATGAAAAGAAAACGTCACTACTTGTTTATTTTAATTATTAACGTTTTGTGAACTTTAAAAAAAGAAATCAGAAATTAAAAAAGGCTTGATTCTGAGATACAAGGCATCACAGATTTGTATTCTCAACTGGAAATAAATGTAGTTATTTTGAAATATTTAAACCCTAAATATTAGTGGGGTGAATATTTCATGTATGATTCTAAACAAAATCAATTCTCAGTTTAAAACAATTCCAATTATGATCAGCACAGGTTCACAGAGGCCAGAACCATCTTCAGCCATAGAGGTCGTTCAGATGATTGATATTATTTCCTTGTTGTCTGCTCGGGTCTCCGACTGGTTTGGTGATGGAGAAGACTGTAGCATCTGTTCCACATATGTGGCGTGTGTGTTCCATAGTTGCCATGATGCCTATCCATAATTATAAGGTGCCCCACTGTTAAAAAGGTCTGGGCTGAACACATGCAAAAGCCAATAAGGGAATAAATAGCCCCAAGTGGGCGAATGTGAGACAGCCTAAACTGAGAAAGGACCAACAGGAAGACATCTGCTAACGGCCACTTCCTGATTCGGATGGAGTTCTTTTTTTAAAGGAAAAAAAGAAATATGCTCAAGTGTTTTAGTCAAGTTGAAATGTTGAAAATCAAAAATAGCTTGTCAAGGAGGGAAGTGTTGTCATTGGCAGTCGTCAATCCCGCAGATCCCACGGCCAAATGAGAGCTTGAAAAGATTGGCTCTTTGTGCCAAATCCCGTTTGCTTCTTGAAAAAGGATTTCTCTACAGAGCAGACTGCGAGCTCAAAATAAGGAGCACAGTGACCTACATATCCTTTCTTTCGCTCTGATCATATAGATGCTATGGAGGTAACAGACATGTCGGGTTTGTTTTGTCTTTCCTTTGAGCACCCATCACCAACTCATATTGCAGCAAGTGTAATAAGAAGATGCGGAGCGAGACGGAACAGCCCGCAGGTCCGACTGCGCTGAGAAGGCCAGATCACTCATGTATGATGTTGGTTAACGCGCAATACCACAGTGAACTAAAAGGGCACTCTGAGAGGTCAGACCTTCACCAAGGCCAATGGTGCATTCAAGTGCTCCTCGGATGGTCCCATTTCTCGAGTTGGGAAGTTGCTCTTCCGACTTCGGTGTGTTCATGAGCTTTAAGTCCTTTAACTTCACATGTTGACCGAGACATGTGGTTGAAAGCTAGTAAGTTGACCTTGAGAGCAGAATAAATACGGTGTATTTGTGAAGCGTACATTAACAAATCAACATTACTGGTCGGTCAACACGACTCATTTGAACGAATATTGGACGAAGCAAGCACAAAGGACTTACATGTCACTTCATACATAACTTTATATTATACAGGGTGGTGCTAGCCTAGTGGTCTGGTGGTACGCCTTCCACACCAGATTGTAGTGTGTTCAACACCAGGGCTGACACCAGCAATGTACTTAACCCCAAGTTGCTCCAGGGAGACTGTCCCTGCTCTGGATAAGAGCATCTGCTAAATGACCTGTAATGTAATAATACTGACCAAATTTGAAGTCCATCGGGTTAAATGTCTCAGAGAAGTTAGTTAAAGTACAGAGACTGGAAATGGCAAAAATCGCCATTAAATGCAAAATGGCTTCCTTTTGGGTTTATATATACACATATAAGAAATAAGAAGAAGAAGAAACAGCGATTTCAAACGCTCCTCGTCACAGACGCTGGCGGTGCTCGGGCCCTAAATATATTGACTAAAATAAACATAGGAGCTGGGAGACATTCACACATTCACATGTCGCTGCCTGGTTGGTAAATGGTAGCATTTATATACATTTATATAAATACATGTATTACAAAAAAGTTATTTTAATCTCTGTAGTAATCTCACAACGCATTTACGTTCCAGGCGATACGTCTTTTCACCTGCTGAGCAGAACAGTTCATGATGGGTTATAAGAAGTCAGAGATGCTTGTTTTTGTTCTTTCATGTGAACACGGTTTAGGCCTTCAGCTCTAAACCCTCACGCACTTTGACTTACACATCTTACACACTTATCACATGATCAGCATATATTCTGAGTCAAAAAGGATGCAGCTGATCCAAACACTGTATGTGTGATGGGACGGCAGTGCTCACTGCTGCGTGCATGTACACTTCCCCATCTCTATTTCTGACTTTAGATCACTATGAAACGCTGAACCCCCTTCAGAAAGTCTTCAGTTCTGCAGAAGGCGTGCACATTTAACGGTAAAGCATGACATTCAAACTGCACTTAGGACTTAGTTGACTGGAAAAATGTGTAGCAATGAATCATTTGACTTAGAAATCATGGCTGAAGGCGAACTGCAGGCTTGACGATCAGCTGTGTAACTATGTGGCAATGTGGGTGTGTTTTGGAGAAAAATAGGAACTTTTATAGACAGAAAAAACTGAACTTAACGTCTGAATTCCGCTCACACTGGGCTCATCACATGTTTGACTATTCTAATGTGTGCATACTGTGAGATACTGACTTAGAGCACATATCAGTGAGGGCCAGACAGGAATTGTTATGTGACTCCATATTTGGCTTTTTTTGCTGTTTATAGTGATTAGAAAATATCAGAGCTGGGCTGAATGAACATTTTTAGGCTGCAGTTGGACTTCAGCCTGCCCATAGTGGAGCCCTGTGGTTCAGAGCCTCTGCTGTGGATACAACCAACTGAATGCAACACGTACTTTAGTCACTGCTAATGATTTCCACCACTTACTGAAGGTTTGCTGGTCGATTATGAAGCTGCAGATGACGCCTTCGTTGCTGCGGCCGAGACTGAAGCCATTCCCTCTGAGGACAAGGTCGAAGGACTCTGTGGAATGTAAACAAACGGGAGGTAAGACTGGGAGGAGGGAGCTATGTGAAGTATACAGTGTATAGTTACAGTATAGAGAGGACACTGACACACTGTAGGCTGCAGTTTAAGATGCGCTGATATAATACAACATCAGGCATGTTGTCAGTTGCTGATATGATTAATTAAAATGATTTTAAATGTTTGATAATCATTTTCTTTGCATATTTTATTTTTCCACAATTCTTTTCAGGGCCTTTGTATACAGACCAGTTCCTAAGGGCCTTCCTGCATTCACTTCACATGAATATGAACAGATCCATACTCCCTTTGTTGCAGAGATATTACATTTTACAACATGGTAGTTTATGTCCGAGCAATATCCAAGTTTCAGATGGCTGGCAGGACCAGTAGCAAATTCAAGTTTGAACTTTATGTTCTAACTTCGGTAGCTTGTGTTGTGTTTTGCACAGCTGGACAATTGAAAGTGTCTCTTCACTGCTTGTGAGTTATGTGCTGATATTTGGGCATCTTATTCACACCAGTGGTTCCAAACCTGGGGGGTCGGAGATAAATCAGGCTCACAATATGATTAAAAGGGATACGAAAGACATTTCTGTTACACACATGTCTTTGTTTTTTCTGACTTTTCTCTAACTTGAGGTTTTCCTTGTGAAATACTCGATACTGTCATGTCTTTAGGCCTCTAAAAGTCATAGAAGTGACTCTCTTGCACGCTTTAAATGCTCACAACTTGTGTTTTGAGGTGCGATAAACTAGACTTAATTTCTAAAGGAGCCAAAAAGGTTGATACTCACTGCTTTAATTGGATCACCCCCTAAAGGGATGTGCGTTAAAAGGCTAAAAAGCTGCAAAATGTGAAATAATTTAAATTATTATGTGCAGAGTTTGTTTGAAGTTTCCTACGATGCCCTTAGTGATTAATCTACTCCTAGTCTCCAAACAAACTTGGAAAGATGTCATAAGTTCAGTAAGCAAACAGTACAAAGAGAGATTCCTGCAGAGAAAGACGTGTGCAGATCTCCAGGGACTGACTGCAGCAGGAGGTTCCACTCACCGTTCACACAGACACTGGAGGGCTCCACACTCAAGATCTCTGTGCACGACCGCTTTAATATCTGGAGGATGAGAGAAATGAAATGGGTACATTATCGCTTGATGGCCAAGAATAAATACATCAAGTCTCGGTCGTTATCGGCTCTGTCAAGTTTAGAAAACAGATTAGGGTGCAACACCTGAGAAATGTCTCACTCCTGATCGGGGCCTGGCGGCTAAAGGAGAGCGCCGAATATCAGCGGCGAGAAGAACAGGAGGAAGCAAACGGCAGCTGTGTCAGCCTTTATGGGAAAATTATGCAAGACTATTACATTTCTCAGTTCTATTAAAAACCTCCGGGATCCTGCATTATCATATAAAGAGGCCTGTGTGAGCCCACTGTCATGGAGCTGCACTATCCGCTTTGATTCAATAAATCAACAAAGGACAAACTATGCAAATCCCAGTACACAGTCGGTAAAAAGAAGCATATTAACTGCAATATAGGACACTTGAACCTTTCATCTGATGTTGGGTGAAACTTCAATCAGAGGAGAGGAAGAGGGAATGTTTACAGCGGCCTTATTAAATATGATGGCTTGATATGGAATCGTTAAAAGGGGAGAGGGTTGTAGATGACAGCTGGGAGGAAAAGGATCTGCTGCTGTTCCTCTGTGCCACTATCTTCCCCGTCTAATTACTTCCTTGGCAGTGCCCGAGAAAAAAAGGGGAGGAAAAAAAAAAGCGGACTGTTTGCCTGCCCTAAGCTTAAAATAATGGTGGGACCCGAGGAATTACTTTGTTGTCCCTTTAAGTGTAGAAATGTTGCTCCAAAATGAGCAATTTGCCATTTGCAAAAGTAACACTTACCTTAAAAAAAAAAAGAAACACTATATTTTGTTATATTCATTTAAGAAATGTGGGTAAATTAATTGATCAGGGTTAAAGGAGCTCAATGTTTTGTAAATATTAGAATATAAGCTTTGAATGTCTCAGTTTGGTTGAACTTTAACAGCAGCTATTCATTTCTCTGGGATCTAGTGACAAACATTATTTACAGGCTGCAGGGGGGGGGGGAGGTGGCAAGTCGTCCAAATATCCAAAGTCCTCCGAATATCTCAGCCAGCGTTGAAACTGGTGAGCTTTCTGAAAGGATGAGGCTGGTTTAGTGGAAAGGTTCATGAGGGTATTTCTGTCATACATTATTTAAAGGAATGCGTCACAGCATCCGAACATGTTGAAGTCTGCGATACTGTACAGGTCGCAGCGGACTGCGTTCAGCAGCTAAAGGAAGTTAACGAGAACGATGTGGCTACATTGCAATTTAGAGTTTTCACAATAAGCCGGCAGCGCAGACAACAAAGGTCCAGTGTAGCGCAGATGAAGAAGAAAAAATAGCCTCAAAAGGGTTCAGAAACTTTGTCGCGCTCCTTCTGTGTGTTTTGTCATGCTGGTCACAGACACAGGGTGGATCCTGCAGCAAAAGGCTGCGCAGATCATCTCAAATCCTCAAAATCCAACAGAGGAGTGAGGAGGCCAACTAGTCAGGAATCCATTAGTACTAATCAGAGAAGAATGCAACGCGTTTCACTTGGATGCTGGAAGCGTCGCTGAGCCTTCTTTGTTGCAAATTCTTGTACTGGCTTTAAAGCATTTTTGGAAAAGACAGAAATATGTATTAATGTCTTTAATGGGAAGGACGACCTCGTGAGAAGAAATGTGTGCATGCTCTCAAAATAAAAAAATATAAAAGGTTTCCTTAGTTTAGCACATTAACAGATTAGAAGCATATTTTCTTCTAATTATAAATAAATCTAATCCAGCCTTTCAGAGGCTTTCAACACATCCTCATGCTAATTACTACAACATGGATTCACTCGCTCCTTTGAGATGATATTCTAGGTCATCTTTACCTTTTTATAATATGCTCGTCATTGTTACTCCCGCTTTATAATGATCCAACAACTATTACACCTGTTTTGAATGAATTGTGGTGTCATTTATTTATTTTTATAATTACTTTTTATAATTTTGCTGCAAACAGAGTTCCTTCTTTAAGGGCCTCCAGACCTAATTCCTTCAACCCAACACGGCATAGTATGAGACACGGATCAAGTTAATTAGGGTTACAACATTGAGAATCTTTTGAATAACAAGGAGCAGGTTTTACAGAAGCTCACAGTCAACAGTTAAAGAGAGAGGCTTGAGCGTGTGAACACTTCTGTGCTGCGTTACAGTGACGGAAACAACTAACGCTAAGTAACAAAGATATCTAAATAACTTCCATTTCTGATCTGAGCACAAAATATATAAATTCAAGCACTTTCAATGACACGTGTCTATTTAGGTCTATTTTCAGAAACTTTCAAGGCCTTGATTTCGTTTCCCCTCAAATTCACAAACTTTCAAGGACCCGTGGAAACAACGTGCAGATGAAAGACGCACGCTAGACAACATTTGTGGGACATGCAGTTGTTGGAATTTTAAATACATATCATGATGTTTTAATCACAGTGCCAATTTAGTGAAATAATATATGAGCAGAAGAAATTTCAAATAAGATATTTGGCATCAGAGATATCCTACGTTATTGTGCATCATCCCACTTTCACATTGTGCGAGAGCCACAGCTTCAGAGCCTCCTTCACTCGACAGTCATGTTGTTAAAAAGCAACACAATCAATCATAGTCGTTGCACTTTGGATCACACAACAGAAACAAGACACACCCTTTGGCTCCACGTCCCTCCAGCTGCATGTCTGACTGCTTCGTCTGCTTCTGCTCTTTTCCCAAACACTGCCAGCCTTGTTAAGTCCGGCTTAGGTCAGTGCGCTCCGCAGGGCTCCGGGCTCAGATTCATGTAAAAATGTTGCCATACAAACCCCTGTCTTGGCTGACAGCGTTTAGGCTAAAAGCTGCAGCAAATGGAAAGTATCACTAATTGGCTGGCTGCATGGGAAACTCCATATAAACACTAACGGGACTCTATTCACCGATTACAGCATTGCACTGACAAGATGGGTTTGATGCGCTACTCTTTTATTCAGATTTGTTCATCAGAAAAAAAAGCATTAATTGTATTGAAGCGCTAATGCTGCAGAGTTGACACTCAACACAATAAAAACACTGTGAGGAGGATGTCATATGGACAGTGACTAACTGTCAAGCTGCTCCCATTCCAGCGTCTTAATTTGATTTGATTAATAAAATACATTTCCTTCTCCGTCTACAAACACACAGCGAGCAGTTATTTCCACAGACATTTTCCATGCAGTTCACTGAGGTTGTGCCTTAATGGGTGACACACTTCAATGAAGCCAAGGCAGGGAACACAATTCTTTTGCCCATCTACACACCTGATTTCCGAAATAGCCAACAATATTGTATGTCAATTTTTCCTCCCTAAAATACGGAAAAAAACCTTTAAATGATTCAACAGTTTCATGCATAAGTGTTACTAATTAATCTCATACATCCACCTCAGACCTAAGCTGACTGAAACTCACAGTCCAACAACACACACACACACACACACACACACACACACACACACACACACACACACACACACATACACAGACACACAAACAGAAAGTAGGCGAACTTACAGAATTGATGATGCCTTTGAGCGCGTGGAAGCCATCTTTGACAGGAAACACTTGATCCTTGGTGTCCGCAATTTGAGCAAGCTGTTGGTATCATGACAGAGTTGAGTAAACAAGAACGGATTTTATACTGCTTTCTTCTTTTTCTCTTTTCCTCTTTATGACTGAGCACTGTCTTTCCTTTCATATCATGGGCAGGAGGAGACATAGCAGATGGCATGACTGTGGCAAACACTTTGCTCAACCACTAAAAAAAAAGAAAAAAAAGAAATCACTGCGACATCAAACTGAGAGCAATATTTTCTTTGTTATTTGACTTAATAAGAGCTCATCACAGGATGGTTACCATTGGTTACAAGGGACAGGCCACCATGTTGGAGGAGAGACCGCAGACATCACTGACATGAGAAGGAAAGATTGGGACAGTCTGACATCATTTTATGGAGTGAATATTATATGTGGGGACAAATAATAAATAAAAGTGGCGATTAGATTTTCCTTTGGCCAATTCAATTTGTTGATTTCTAAACAGTGTGAATAGTGTGATGGGCCAATAACTGATTTAACAGCCAATGTAAATGTTCCCTTTACTCCACAGTTTCTACTTAAACTGGCACACAGTGCACATGTTCACAGTCAACTTTAATAGTTACACATCAGTGTTTAACAGACTCTTGGTTACATGCAGGCAAGGGAGAATCGGCAGGCACATGTAGGGACGGCAGGGACATGTAGGGACGGCAGGGACATGTAGGGACATGTAGGGACGGCAGGGACATGTAGGGACGGCAGGGACATGTAGGGACAGCAGGGACATGTAGGGACGGCAGGGACATGTAGGGACATGTAGGGACGGCAGGGACATGTAGGGACGGCAGGGACATGTAGGGACATGTAGGGACATGTAGGGACATGTAGGGACGGCAGGGACATGTAGGGACGGCAGGGACATGTAGGGACATGTAGGGACGGCAGGGACATGTAGGGACATGTAGGGACGGCAGGGACATGTAGGGACGGCAGGGACATGTAGGGACGGCAGGGACATGTAGGGACATGTAGGGACATGTAGGGACGGCAGGGACATGTAGGGACGGCAGGAGACATGTAGGGACATGTAGGGACGGCAGGGACATGTAGGGACATGTAGGGACGGCAGGGACATGTAGGGACGGCAGGGACATGTAGGGACGGCAGGGACATGTAGGGACATGTAGGGACGGTAGGGACATGTAGGGACGGCAGGGACATGTAGGGACGGCAGGGACATGTAGGGACATGTAGGGACGGCAGGGACATGTAGGGACGGCAGGGACATGTAGGGACATGTAGGGACGGCAGGGACATGTAGGGGACATGTAGGGACGGCAGGGACATGTAGGGACGGCAGGGACATGTAGGGACATGTAGGGACGGCAGGGACATGTAGGGACGGCAGGGACATGTAGGGACATGTAGGGACGGCAGGGACATGTAGGGACATGTAGGGACGGCAGGGACATGTAGGGACGGCAGGGACATGTAGGGACATGTAGGGACATGTAGGGACGGCAGGGACATGTAGGGACGGCAGGGACATGTAGGGACATGTAGGGACGGCAGGGACATGTAGGGACATGTAGGGACGGCAGGGACATGTAGGGACGGCAGGGACATGTAGGGACATGTAGGGACATGTAGGGACATGTAGGGACGGCAGGGACATGTAGGGACGGCAGGGACATGTAGGGACATGTAGGGACGGCAGGGACATGTAGGGACATGTAGGGACGGCAGGGACATGTAGGGACGGCAGGGACATGTAGGGACATGTTAGGGACGGCAGGGACATGTAGGGACGGCAAGGGACATGTAGGGACGGCAGGGACATGTAGGGACATGTAGGGCACGGCAGGGACATGTAGGGACATGTAGGGACGGCAGGCGGACATGTAGGGACGGCAGGGACATGTAGGGACGGCAGGGACATGTAGGGACATGTAGGGACGGCAGGGACATGTAGGGACATGTAAGGACGGCAGGGGACATGTAGGGACGGGACATGTAGGGACGGGACATGTAGGGACGGCAGGGACATGTAGGGACGGGACATGTAGGGACATGTAGGGACGGCAGGAGGGACATGTAGTGACATGTAGGGACGGCAGGGACATGTAGGGACGGCAGGGACATGTAGGGACGGCAGGGACATGTAGGGACGGCAGGGACATTGTAGGGACATGTAGGGACGGCAGGGACATGTAGGGACATGTAGGGACGACGAGGGACGGCAGGGACATGTAGGGACATGTAGGGACATGTAGGGACGGCAGGGACATGTAGGGACGGGCAGGGACATGTAGGGACATGTAGGGACGGCAGGGACATGTAGGGACGGCAGGGACATGTTAGTGACATGTCGGGACGGTTAGGGTACACTGTCAATTGGGACTGTATGCAGTAGGACGACATGTAGGACGGCAGGACATGTAGTGCATGTAGGACGGCAGGGACATGTAGGGACGGCAGGGACATGTAGTGACATGTAGGGACGGCAGGGACATGTAGGACGGAAGGGACATGTAGGGATGGCAGGGACATGTAGGGACGGCAGGGACATGTAGGGACGGCAGGGACATGTAGTGACATGTAGGGACGGCAGGGACATGTAGGGACATGTAGGGACGGCAGGGACATGTAGGGACGGCAGGGACATGTAGTGACATGTAGGGACGGCAGGGACATGTAGGGACATGTAGGGACGGCAGGGACATGTAGGGACGTGTAAGGGACGGCAGGGACATGTAGGGACGGGACATGTAGGGACGGGACATGTAGGGACGGCAGGGACATGTAGGGACGGGACATGTAGGGACATGTAGGGACGGCAGGGACATGTAGGGACGGCAGGGACATGTAGGGACGGACATGTAGGGACGGCAGGGACATGTAGGGACATGTAGGGACGGCAGGGACATGTAGGGACATGTAGGGACATGTAGAGACGGCAGGGACATGTAGGGACGGCAGGGACATGTAGGGACATGTAGGGACGGCAGGGACATGTAGGGACGGCAGGGACATGTAGGGACGGCAGGTTAACTACAACAGAATATTAGAGATACTGATAGAAAAAAAAGGAAATTTGATATTTAGTAATTTAAGTCATAATCTATAATATAACAGGAGGGGCAGCTGTGTTTCTGTCTCTGCGTCCGACACGCTAATAGACACATTTGCTCTGTTTGGGACTGTCTCTCTACTCCATGCTTCCCAGTGAGAAGCTTAAGTTAACATGTGTGTGTACAATAAGACAAACAACGGTGAGATTTATGCCTGATCGGAAGTGTTTACAGTTCGTTTCAGTTCCTTCCTCCGGTGAAGAGTAGTGCACGGCCGCTTCCCTAAACTCTAAATGTTACAACTTTATTCTCAAAATCTGAACACAGATATGTGAAGTCTGTTTTGAATGTGCAGACATTTTGGAAAATGAGAATATTTCATTAATTATGAATTCATTCATAATAGAAATTGCACATTTTAAAGAGGTGACTTCATCAAACAAAAGATTCAAAATAGGAGTGAAGAGTAAATCATATCTACACGTGTGCTGACTCAGCAGGGATAGCGTTAATTGAGAAAAGTAGATCTTTAGGAGAAGATAATATTGGAAAGCCAGAGAGCCTTACTGATTCACATTACATTATATTTTTGAATCGTCACCCTCCGTCTGAATTCTGTGTTTTCCTTTACAGAAATAAAGACATTTCCACCAGGTGCAGACAAGTTCACCAGAATGCAGGAAAATAAGTGTTCGAAGCGCAAACTGTGGAGGAGGACCCCCAGACCCCCGAATTCAGACAATGCATGTCCAAGTCTGAATAGTATACAACAAAGAAACTACGCTCACAGTTAGTACTAAAGACACTGCACTCTTGTGATTTTACATCAGGAAATTTGTAGAATTATCAGATTGAAGCCATTTTTACACAAATCACTGCTCACCCACTTAAACTCTTGCTCAGAACTCATAGGCCCAAAACCACTTGACTTACATAGCTTCCACGAAATGGAACAAATTCAGAGAATTCCCTCCTCGTTAGCCAACGTAACTGCGGCAGGACTTGTTTCTTTTTTATTCCATATGTATTCATGAAGAGCCCCAGTAGCCAAATGATTACATAACTCTACATTATCAATCTAAACTATTATCTATCCAAGAAAGAAAATGCTAAAAATAATAAAGTACTAAAAATAAATAAAGAATGCTGAAGAAATGTCTAAATATCCTGTTGTCCTGGGAGCTCCAGAGCTCCACATGAAGCAGCATAATCCACCTTCTTTCAGAAAAACAAAGAGTATTTGGATCAAACTGAACACACAGAAGAACATCTGAAAGGTGGATTATGCTGCAGGAGTGTTTTACTAGAGTTTTTACTGATATCACTGACATGGATTTTCCATGCAGGTAATGGCAGTCACATTACATGTGTTTACCTTTCTTGACACTCTTCCAACATGACAAGATGTCTCTTGCTATGAAATGTAATCGTTCAGCGTTCATTCAGTGACAGACTTCACTGCTGCAGATTAAGACTCGAGCTTTCTTACCTGCTGCTCATCGAAGTCCTTGATACCCACACAGTAAACACGAGCTCCGAATTTCCTCGCCTCGTCCGCCTGCGGATCAAACAAATGTGTAGATTATGTGCAACAGGTTGCACATAGAGAAAAAAATTAATGTAGACAGGATGTACAGGCACCACATCAACATTCAAGAAAAAACATTATACATATTTCACTAATTAAATAAATAAAAGTTGTTTGAAAAATAGGATATTTTAAAATGCTGAGGAAGAAAAGGGACATTTATTTGTTGTATTTGCAGTCAATTTCAGCAATTTCCTAACATTCTGACACTTTATGAATCTCACCTCTTTCACCGTGAGCTCGTGAACGTAAACTGCAAGTTTCCCGTCAGTTAAAGCCAGGATGATGCTGGAGGACTTGGTGGTTTGTGCCCGTATCTGAGCTGAGGCCTTCAGGTTCAAATGACACGAAACATTTCATCACACCTCAATCTCACAAGGATATTTGTAAAAACAAAATGATTTATTTGGGAGGGTAAACTGACCTCTTTTATTCCCTCATGCATATACGTTTCCCCTGCTGGTTTCACGTCCCGCAAGAGCTTCAGACCCTCTTCTATCTCGTATCTTGAAGCACACAGAGAATAAATGCTTGACATTTTGGTCCACATGCGTCCTACTGTACTAAAGTTAAATCAGAAATCCAAATGTACTTATTTGTATCACTGTACTGTAGCTACATGATGAGCTGGTTATGGTCGTGCTGCAGAGACTTTAACAAGTTGTTCTAATAGTAAAGATGAAAATAGAAGCCGTTTATCCAGTTTAGCATTTAGAGGCCCAAAGGGAATTGAACCTCTAACCTCAACAGAATGTCGCCATGCAAACATTTCACTATGGAGGCCTGAAGGAAACCCCAAACAACAAAAAACTGTCATAGTATGTAATTACAGCAATAAAATATGATCAACAGAAATATAAATGATATACTGTATATTCTGATATATATATATAGTATTATTATGACAGCTTGGAAAGTGTCTTAGTTTAATTTAAGAGATATTTTTATTTAATACACAGCTTAGTACTATCTTATATGTTAAGTAAACTTTAGTTCTGGTACTTACCCTTCACTTCACTGATTTAGGCTTTTGTATGTAATCAAAATAAAGTGCAAAGACCACACTTATTAGTATTCATAGCATTTTATCTAATAAGCAAAACTGGAATCCCACCATCAGGTTACAGTTGTTATACTACTTAATACTGTTGTATCATCTGCTGCACACAGCTTTTGTATGTCGGACATGTTTGTTATTTGTTGTATTCACCACGACCGCATGTGTGATTCTCCTGTACACTCAGTGCTGCATATGGAGGTGATGACAACACAATTCTACCGTGACCTTAAACTTCCTAAGAAACTATATCTGCTGCACTTCTGCAAATCAGTTGTTTTGTTTGTTTTTTTACAATTTTGCAGTTTTGACTGAATTCATTTGTATCCCTTTTGTTGGTTCTTAAATAAGTGATGTGACTTTGAGAGGCACAATATTAGCAACACCCCAAGATGGAAAAGCAAAGATACTTAGTAGATAAGTGGTAGAACTGGGCAATAAGGAAAAAGACTATATGTCATTAGTTTTATCTTATTGTAAACATCAGCTAGACAGGAATGTCTGATGTTGGCTAATAATTAACTACCAGAGTAATTAAGTTACTTCATCACAATGATGAAGAAATCATGTAAAAACACAGTATTGCTATAAAAACAGTCCTGATTGGTGCGTTACAACATTAGACATTACAGGGAGAGCTTCAAGGGTTTAAACACTACGGCAACATCTGTGACTTTTGACACATGTCATCTCACAACTGTTGCTGGTGTGTGAGATATAAAACAAAATGTGAAAAACATAAATCAAAAAAACTAAACAAAAGTAGACATATGTAGACCATGAGACTTCTTAATGTAAGGTACAGTAACCATGGAAGCAGCCTTGTACATGAGAGCGTATTTCACAGTTCAGTACCTGTCTCCGGTCAGAGGCAGAAGGACTTGGGCTCTGGACGAGAAGACGATCAACGAAACTCTCATTCTGGGGCTAAAGAGAAAAACAAAAATTAGTAATCAGAAATGTTGTGTTTCTTTCAAAAAATCTCATTCTTGAAATTTAACAGCACTAAGTGTCTATATTAGACAATATACTATAAATAAAATCCTCACTTCATCCTCATAGCATGACATGTAAAACACCCACAATGGCTATAAAAGAGTGTGACTGACAGTTTTTATATAAAACTCTTACATGGGTTCAGGAGAAGGTAATATAATGAACCAAACATAAGGGGCTCTTTTAATGTCAACTAATATTAGTGTACGACTTAAAGCAGCTTCTGTGGGACTGAAGGAAGTGATTAATCCATTCACAGACAGGAAACATGTTGTGATGATGAGTCACACACACACACACACACACACACACACACACACACACACACACACACACACACACACACACACACACACACACACACACACACACACACGTATACTTTGTACCTGTGACTGTTTAAGGGTGTGATATGACACTGGACACTCTGAACACAGAGACTGTTTACATTCAGTATCACTCCCTCTGTCAAGTTACAGCACAATCACTGCCTCAGAAATACTTTCTGAGTATACTTCCAGCTGAAATTTGTGAAAACTAAGATGAGCACAGAAAATATACAACTCCCACTGTAAAAATGTACTTGAAAACTTCACCGGCTCGTCTTGAAAAACTGTCAAATTATTCAAATAAACGCTGTAACGCCACAAAGGAAAAATAATTAATAACTAATTACTAATTACAAGTAATAGTCCTGTGATTTTACTGAAGTAAAAGAAAAGCAACGAGTATTAAAAGTACTCATAGTGATAAACGATCCACAATTTTAAGCGTTACCCTTACTTTGCAACTTGTTAGGCAGGATATTGTTTAAACATGTTCAATACTCGTGCCAACAGAATAGCTGAGTTTTGTTATAAATACTAAAACAAAAAAAGCATTGTAAATTGCGGGTGGTTAATTTCTTCTTAACACACAGCAGTTGTACTTTGCCCAATTAAGATAAAGACTGAAATGAGCAAAATTAGGATTTAAAATAGGAGATAATAAGGTTTGAATATTTTTCCCGACTGACACATTTTGAGCCATACTGACTTTTTATTTATCTATAACTATATATTGTTATCTCGTTTCTCCATATTGTAACTCTACTCTTGTCATTTCAGTCTAATCTATACACAAGACATCCAATGAATGTCTGGGATTTTCTTTTTTTTTTCCTTATCCGAACCTCCGATCTAAGTCTGCATGGAGATACGAATAAATGAATTTGACTTGAGGCTTTTGTTTCATGCACGATGGACTGAAGGTTCACAGGCTCCTCTACAGATCACGCTGAAACAAGGATGCTTTTTTTTTAAGTTCCGGAAAAATGTACATCTCAGAAATACAAGATTTTTATCAAACAGCTTTACTCTCTCAATTTATCTCACAGGGAAAACAAAATGAGGAACTGTAATGACATTATGTAATGGGTCAAATATTGCACCGGTGTGACCAACACACATAAATACTTTTTTAGTCGCTGTGGTTAATAAAAACACAAATTTAAACCTAATATAAATAACAGAAGCCTAAAAAAGATTAAAGTTGGATGCATAGCTAAAGCTACATCCTCAGTTGACACTATTTAAAATCACAGACGCTATAAGTAACCAACCATCAGATAAACGTAGGTGAGAAAATAATAAAATTGATATACCACATAAAGTATTAGTATACTGAAGTACAGGACTTGGGTAAATGTACTTCCTGTATCTGTTACAAACACACAGCACACGGATGCCATCCCACAGAGCGAGTTAAACTTCAGATAGTTAAGCGCACAAGTGTTTCCTTCAGAGATCCGAAGCCTTCGGAGCATAAGGAGAGGTGCTGATATTTCTCACCCACATGACACATGGCCCAGTCGCGATCCTCCCCCGCAAACATAGCACAATCTTTAAGCCACACGGCCAGATTTGGATGGTGCCAGTAGCAGTTGTATACGTCCACATCCTGTCTGCAAGTTTCAGAGTCATATGTGGACTAAAAATTAGCCACGCTCAAGTCGCAGATGATAAATCGTGGGTGGTGACTTCACGTCAAACAAGGCTTTCAGTGGAGCTTGTGATTGTATACGTTACCGCTGAAGCAGTATGGACAGACTAAGAGGCAGTGATGCCAAGGACATATCAGAGGGTGGTTGTGGGACTTCTTTTTCTTTGGCGGGGGGGAGGGAGGGGTTGATGAAGTAGTCCAGTTTGCTCCACATGGCACAACAGAAGAGCTCTTGGTGAGCGAGCATTGTTAAGCAGATTGTCCTCGTCGCCTTCCAGTGTTCTTTTGCTTTACTGTACATTGTCTGCCTGTCAGCCGTTCTGTGGTGGAAGCAGGGGATAAGTGTGGAGCCGGACCCCCCCGGTGCAAATGGCCATTCTCACAGCCCAGAAGACTGCTCCTCTCTGCCACCCACTCCCACCTGGTGCCTTTGCTATTTTCTTCAACCAAGCACTTCATTCTGGCTGGGTCGCCACCGTCTGTACTGTGCTGGCAGGCGCCGCTTGACTCAAACGTTATGCAAGCTGAACGTTTCAAGCTGGTTTCTCTGCTTTCGTCTTTTTAATGAATTATGTGCAAAAAAGGTGTCATAGATTTTGCTATTTAATAGTTTGTAAAACAGGTGGGGGCTGCAACTAATGTTGTAGGCTTTTTAATTATAGCCTTTTAGCCGCTAAAGCAAGCAGGATAATATTAAGACAGATGTAAAATAAAAGGTATTTTGTTGAGGATTGTAATATTACATTTGACTTGATTTTCATTTGATCAGTTATGTTATTTTTATTTGTTTTATTATTTTTAAGAGGTGGTGAATAGCTTTTCTGTAAGAAGATTCTTGTAATGTTTTTTTATTGCTCTGTGCAATATCAGCAGGTCTGCCTGTGGAGCATAATGTCCTTTCTATGAGCATTACGAAACGCTGAAACTTTGTTTCCAAAGAAAGTGTATGACAACGACACTGCCGACTTTGTACTGACCTCACAAATCTGTCGGTAAGGTTCTTCACAAACGAGTAAATCTCGCCCCAGTCATTAGCGACACTTCCGGACCTGAAACAAGAAAACAACAGTAAGTTTGCAGCTCGTCAGTGGCAGCAGATTGTGTGCTGGGGAGTAAAATACTGTACAGTATTTGTGCTTTGTACCACAACCACAGTTGGACATTAACACCAGCCACATGCTGGATAATTGTGCTGATAAGTCTGTGTTGTATAGCAGCCACTTCAGCTGTGAGAACACTCAAATGTTCACAGGAGCTTTGCCTTTCTGCAAATCTACTTGGCTGGTAGAGTTAGAATTTATTTCTCAAAATAAAAAGGTAGAAAGATCACCAAAGTGATGACAGTAACTACGTCCAGGCCAACATTAGCAATAGTTCCCAACTCAACCACGCTCTCCAAGAGGACATGGAAAAACTCAAATTAAATAAAAATAAAAAAACATAATTTCAGAGAAAGACTGGCCAGGTGTGCAATAGGAGCCACGGGCAGGAACAGACAAAATAACAAAGGAAAGAAATCTAAATCCAAATAGGTCAAAGAGTCCAACAGAAAGTCTGTGTGTCAGGACTGCAGCGGGGCAAGTCCAGCAGAATGGATTCATTAACAATTGTGAGACTTATGTATTTAGAGAAATGTTTTGGAATTGTAATATTTTATATCTTTCCTGGTTTCATTCCTGCTTTTCTTTTTTCCTTCATTTGAACTTTTACAACTTTCCTTTGTCACTCTTTTGAACTTATTTTCCTCCTTCTGTCATGTGTTCTTCCATCGAATCTTCTTTCCTTCTTCTCTTCAGCTCATATTAAAGAATGAAACCTGGAAACAGGAAGGTTTCCTTTGAGGTAGAGCCACTTTATTTGCGTTAAAGCACTGAGTACTTCCACCACTGTCTTTTATCTCATTAAAACTAATTAAGACCGGGTAATTTGTTGAAAACGATGCATAAATTTCTCGCTGTAACCAAGGACAAACCAATGTTAGGTGGGTGTCAACCTGTAGCCCTTGGACCTTCTCACCCCTCGATAAGTCAGTCCGACCACAATGAACACACTGTGTAAAATGTGCCCTTGATGTAACGACAAAGAGGTAATTAAAGCAATAATTACAATTCAATGTAATATGCGGAGAACATAAAACAGAAGGGTTTGACCATTAGGAGGCTCATCTTTCATGCCACCTCTCTCCTCCCTGCTGCCCAAAGACAAGGTCACACAGTGAAGGGAAGACACGACTGTGAGGGTGAAGTTCCACTGCACTTTGACAACATTATGTCAGTGGGTGATTAGCAGTGGTTAAATAGTGTTGATGCTGCAGTTAACGGGGTGACACATTTATTGTATTGCTCCAGAACACATCTGTATTGTGTTGATGGTGCTAATGATCAACAGAGACATTTCTTTTTATTGGTATCCTGCATTTCCATAACTCCATCCCACTTTGTTGTGCGCTGGTGGCTGTCACTGCACATGCTCAGTATCCAGATGTTTACCTGTTGATTACAAAGACCGCAGGAACTAGAGAGAGGTAATAAATCAATGTAAGTTATGTAATGATAAGAGATTCAATATCTCCTGAGATTTGGTTTTAGTCATTTCAAGATATACTTTAAAACATTTCCTTTTATATCAGCTAATAACGCCTCCTGTGTTACGCTCTGGCCTGTAATGAAGTACATAAAGGCAAATAATATTCTCTGTAATGAACCACAGAGACTGAAATCAGTTTTAAATTATCTGTAATAAAGTGCATATTATTCTCTAAAAAGTGAATTTAGAGTTAAGTTAGTCTTTGATAAAGTTTTCAAATCTAATTACTAAACTCAATTGAACGTAATCACAATGCATATTATTTTAATGAGTTGCCAATAGTTCTTTCCTCTGTTACACTATGCATTTATATTGAGGTATTCTTTTTCCCAAACTGCTGACATTAGGATCTTTGGCCTTTCAGTACAATCAGGAAGTCTGAAAGTAGAGTGATTTTATCTGCAGGGAAAAGTAAACTTCCGTCAAAGAGACATGCTACTATTTGCCACCATGACAAACGGATGACGGAGGAATCACTGCAGATTAGGATTTTTATATTTCACAAATATAAATGTGTAAATCAAACAGACCCCCAATTCAATAACGTACACATGCACTTGGTCAAACTTGTGCCAATAATCTTGGTCATCATCCTATAATTGAGCTATTTAGGTGAGGGTGAGGTCATTTGAAAATGGGTCAGGGGAGCAGTGTTTCAACTCAGCGGCCCTGAATGATGGCATGTTTCCAAGCCGGGGGAGGAGAGGATTAAAAACAGTTGTTGTCACGGCTGTAAACTCTCCATGATACATGAAGCTACTGCAATGTGTAGCTTCATGTAGAAAGAACTTTTGCTGAACTGACTGAATGTGGTTTGTTTGAAGCAGCACTTTGAGTACATAGAAGACACAGGAAGTAGCATATTGCCAAAGTGTATTCAAAATGGTGATGCAATTCTTTCTTGCTTGTTGCATGATTAACACACAATTTTTCAAGGACTGCAAAGATGTTTAAAGTCTTACTTCCTCCGCCAAGGAGGCTAAGTATCGGCTCGGCTTGACTGTTTGTTCCTATCACGGGGCAGATACACAAATCATTTTTCACTATAGTTAACATTGCGAGATAGGGCAGATGTGCTGCATTCATGTGGTGTCAGAATAATCAGAGAAATGTGTTCCCCACTTGGAAAGTTAAGGTGGACACCCCCTCAAGTCGAAAAAACAACTTGGAAACAGATAACGTGTTGTTTAAACACTGAGCAATAAAATACAACACATCTTCGCGTGAACACACTAAAGTTGGAAGAACAACTTCCCAACTCGTGAAACGGGACCATCCGAGGAGCATGAGAATGCACCATGGGCCTTGGTGGAGGTCTGCTCTCTCTTAAATCCAGTTTTTGGTGATACTTAAGGAGTTAAATGGTCATGTGTTAAGATAACAGTCCTGCTGGATCCTATAGGTCAGACTGTAGACTTTTAAAGTTTTATTAAATCGACAAACTTTGAAGAACTTTCAATGAGTGAGAGAACCCCGTTTTTACTGTCAAGACCAGGACCGCTTACCGGTAATCTATCTCCATCTAAATAACTGTTGAAATGCTGTAACCTAAACAAAACATGGCTGAATTTATTTATAAAAGTATTTAAAAGTAGTAAGCATTTTCTAGGTGACAAACCTCCCTTCTTCCGTGTAAATGGTCACCACCAGCATGTCTCATGTGAGGGAAACAATACATGGACAACCTCATGACACCATGTGACTATGCTTCTTATAGACAGCTGGTTAAGGCTGGTTAACCGGCAGATACAACTACTTGGTTAGAGAGAGAGGTCATGGTTAGACCTGTGTGGTTCCATGAGGTTTGAGTGCTCTCTTCCTCTCATGTCACCACTGAGAATCACACTCCAGCCAATCAGGGACAGGCATCAGTTATCTGTCAGATCTGATTGGTCAGAAGTCAGAGTGTGTCTTCACCAGATCCAACCTGACCCGTTTCAGAAAGTTTTAACTTTCCAACTAAGGCATGAACATGCACACCTATTTTCAACTTTGGTGTTTAGGTATTTTTATGTTGCACACTTTATATATTTGACATTACTGCTAGCAATTAAAACATGCTGTAATGTTACCAAACTTTGTTTTAATGTGTTTTTTTTCCAACCTCCAGGCAAGTACGGTTTAAAACTAATCTCTTGAAATTATTACAGACTTAGAAAACTAAGTTAGGTAATGCATTCACATGAAGATCGTGTCTGTTTTTATTTAAACAGAGCTGCTGTGGCTGCTGATAGATTTTAAAAGTCGGTACGACATTACAACTCAGTCATAACGTCATTGTCCCATTGCTGGATTTCAGTTCAGTTTGTCATATACAAAACCCTAACTGTGTTGCATCCGTCTTCTATGTATTGCAAATGTTGTATATCTTAGTAAATATGTATGACAGACTAAATCAAACCAAATTTTGGAACCGGTTATTAGTAAAGTGTACAGTAACTTGTAGTAAATTAGCTAAACATTCAAAGTCTGGGATATGGTCTTCGCTGAAACATTCAAGCTGCAACAAGCTTCAGCTATCAGCTGCTCATGATGATCACCTCTGTGATAATTAATCTGGGAGAGGAACCCAGTCTAAACCCTATTCAACATGTGCAGGAGATGTTACACTGAAATATGTAACCCCTCTGTGACACAAGAGGACAACTTTGGACAAAAAGACTGATAGGTTGTCCAGATATTGACAGGTTGAGGTGTTAGGGCTCCATACAGAGACTGATACAATATGGGGTGGTGATGGCCTAGTGGCTTAGTGGTACGGCTCCTGTAATAATGTAATAATAATAATAATAATAATAATAATAATATGGCCACTGGTTCCTACTATCACCACTACCCAACAAAAAGCAAACCTTACATCACACCCATATGTGATTGTTAAACAAGTTATTCAAAAAGCATCATGGTGCAGCTATAACAGCCTCCGCTCTTCTGGGAAAACCTTCGACAATATCTTTGAAGAACCTGGCTTCAGGGATTTGCTCCCATTCAGACACACAAGCATTAGTGACACTGATCAGGTCTGGCTCAAAAGGGCGTGTAGGTATTGGGTGGGGTCGAGGTCACGTCTCTGTGCAGGCCAGTCAAGTTCTTCCACACCAAGCTGGGAAAACCATTTTGTTATGGATCTGGCTTTGTGCACTTGGATGTGTTCATGCTGAAACAGAACAGGGTCTTCCCTAAACTGTTGGCACCATTGTTTGGCATACTGTAGCATAGAGACTTCCCTTTATTAAAAGTATGTTAACACCACTTTCCACATGGTTACCCTGTGTGGAGAGGAATGTCCACATACTTTTGGCTAAATTGTATTACCCGCCCTAACACTATGGCGTCACTATGTTTATAACAGTGCGTGAACACAAAGAAACGTGTGGACACAGAGTGTAACGGGTCACAGAAAACGGTGTCACACCTGCGACAAAGCGCCCCTCCCCCGCCCCAACTCCCATCTCCATCACCCCGGCCACATCTTGTCTCTTCTCCCTGACAGGCAAACTCAACGGTTTATAAGAAAAATAACTTAATTTCTAGATGTTATCTTCTTGACCTTTGCAGGGTGAAGTGGTAACGTTACTTCAATCGTTAGCGTCAATGAGAGAGGGCAAAAACAAAAGTTGTGTTCCTACTTACCGGTCTAAAACAAAGTAGAGGTCGTAAGCTCCGTGACAGGATGCTTCTTCTGCCCAGCAGGACGAAGCAAACACGCCCAGGAGGACCACAGCAACCGCCGCCGAAGTCCACCGACTCTTTCCGTGAAAAAGTTCACCCTCCGTGGTGAAATAACGTGACAACTTTTCCAACATTGTTGCCACGAAAAGTCAGTTAAGTCTCGAGTTGAAAAACAATAAATAGCCTTTAGTGTCACAGAGCGCAGAGTCTACTATGAAGTGCACATACCGCAGTGTGAGGAGCTACATGTCAAAGTTCCTCCGTAACAACCAAGACAACTGACAGACCTGCGAAATAAAGGAAACTACCGCCCTGACGTCATGAGCGGTGTAGTTTCCTCATCTTCCTGACTCACTGTTCACTCACTCAATCCTCAATAAAACCAAATTAGCTCCTGACCTCATATCAACCTTGTTCAGAAGAAAACCTAAATCACTGCTAACAATAAAGTTCAGTACCCACTGCGGGAAAAGTTAGGCTGCCTTCATGTACTCCGCCAGAGCTCGTACTTCTGAGTGCTACAGGCGTGACTTTTATTTATTTATTTTATCATAGTTGGAAATGATTAAAAATGGTTGTAAGGCATTTTTATGGCTTATGTTTTGCTTTATACATGCACTGAACAGGGCAGTATATTTTGTTTCAAGCATGTAACAAATGTTAAGTGGTGGAAAAGTGGAAATATTGTATAGTAGTTTGGTAGCGGTACTGAATTATTTTAAAAAGTAAATTACAGTTATATTGTAAATAATACTGTTTATTTTACATATATTATAGTATTTTCTATAGTATCTTTTTTTCTATTTATTTTATTCATGACTGTTGTACTACTTATTTACTGTATTTGTATTTCCTCTTACAATGTGTTTTGTATACACCAAACACAAAGGCAAATTCCATGTAAGTGAATAACATACTTGGTAATACAAAGTATATCTATTCTGATTGTACAATACAGGCTTGACCAATGCAAATGCTTTACAATGTTGGTTTCTTCATGTTTGACCAGATTTCAATACAATCTTTCCGACAGCACTTTAAGGCCTCATCCGTTTCCAGTGTAGTGCGCATGCCCGATGTGGAACCAACTGTTGGACTTCAGAACTGGAGGTCCCAGTGCACACACCCAATAACATCTGCATCATCTTTTATACAAGGCAACTAAATAATGTTAAATTAACAATAGTTACCCAGGTCAGAGCTGACTTAGGTGATTTAATGGTGGATAGTTCATGAGCAAGGCACTACCACTGGTTTATTTCCCAAAAGGCCCATTTATAAATGTTGAAATTGAGTTTGTGTAGCATGCTTTACTCAGTCAAAAACTATTCAATAATAAATCTAACTGTTAATCCATATATTAAGGGAGAACATTGTTTTATTTAGCTGAATTATACACAGTGTTTCTTGCTGTTATACGTTGTTATAAACATTAGATACAATAATTATAGTACATTTCTAGAAATTTGGTCCAAAAAGATTGTGTCATGCCTGTGGCAACTAAAATAACTTATCCTGTATGAAAACAAAAATTGCATTTGTGTTGCATTAAAACCACATGGGCCTGAAAACTACAAAGCAGTAGGGTTTCACACAGAAAGAAGACCTTTGATACTAAAATATATTTTCTATTTCCTATTTTATTTCATTAGCTAATATAATTCATTACATTTTGCAAGAATGACACAATCTGCACAGGCATGGGAATATGTATCTCTTTTTGTATTCTCCTTTTCTCATAATTTCACAATTCCTCAAAATATTATTTTGACATCCACGTTGAGAGCCTCTCATTGAAGCACAGACAGCAGCTTGGCTTTAACAGACTTCTTTTCAAACAGTATGAACATGTGGCAAACAAAGCAGGCATCCAAACCTCTTTTCCCAATACAGAGAGAACAGTCACTCTAAAGGAAACAGAAAAGTATTTTTGGCTAAATGAGATGATGAAGAGGCTGCAGATGTGAGGTTTGCCATGTGTGAAATCAAAGACGTTTCAGGAAACATGTTGCATGAGGACAGATTCTGAAATTTAGCATTGTAGTATTCCTTTTAAATTGTTACTTTTGTGTTTCTTCATTCCTTCTGTTCCAGTTTTTATAACACACATTTAGAAAAAGGGTCACAACCCTCATGTACATTCATACATTCAGTAACAAACACACAGATACAGACCCTAGAACGCAATAAAAAAAATGTTTTGAGAAAATGTTGACCTATTAGGATCTTCAACGTTTTTCAGGCCAATGACCCCTTATCTGAAAGAGAGAGGGAGCAGGGACCCCTACTAACTACATGTGTTTACAACTGAATTGCATATTAAACTGGGACAACAAAAACTAATCTTTTTATAATACTAAGCTTTTAAAATGATAATAAGTGTTTTGGATAGGTGCAATGTTGTCTAAATTAATAGGGTCTTAAAGACATCCCTTTAGATTTTTAGAACTGGGAACATTTTTATTATTCTCTGACATTTTATACACAAAATGATTAATCGAGAAAGAAATCTGTACATTAATTGATAATGACAATAATCGTTAGTTGCAGCCCTGCTACAAACTTGTATTTTACTGCTATACAGATTTTCATGGATTTCAATGCTGGTGCCAACTGTTGTATAACCACCAGCCACATATCTTGTAAAACAAACATAGAAATATACTTATATGAATTGCAGAAATGGCAATAGACACATAAAACCCCTTTAACTCAACCTTTATTGAGAACATGTGTTGCAGCAGATACAGATAAACCAGGTAGAGCTCAACAACAGCTGAGGTGTTGTCACTTTGAGTGCCTAACAGTGATTGTATCTGATTCCATAGCCTGAAGTCACATCCTTCACCAGCTGCACACACCTTGTTCAAACAAGAGGCACGAGGAATCACGTCAGACCAAACCTGGAATTTCCGCTATGTCCTGAAAAATACTAAATGAAGAAAGATATCATTAACGTTTTGTTTAACCTGAGGGGATGGTAGACAGAGACACAGGAGTTACGAAACCTAATTACTCATCTGGAGTGGTCCGTCTTGGTATTCCCTTGAAGGCTTTTAGTTTTGGAATGCCACTTTGGCCACATGTTCATATTACATTTAGTTAAATGGTGCTGTGTAGCTCAGTGGGTGGAGCGTGGCAGCGATAAGATGAGGAAGGCCCCAGTTTTATGCACACAGCTCCATGGTGCTTTGCCAGGTTTAGAGATTCAGCTCCCTGTGTAGAAGAGTGAGTAGAGAAATGCACTAAGTCTGCCAGGGTTGGGGATTTGAATCACACAATGAGCCATCCATGCTGAGGACGGAGGCACCTGCAGCTTCCATAATGTGAATAAAAAAGATCATTTAATTAAATGTTGAACAGAAAATCCCCCGTGCTCTTGTGCTGCTGCATGTCATATCTGTGGTGCCCAATGCTTCCAATGAGTTATGTTGTGTTACCATGGCAAAACAAAAATGTGTGTTTCTGATTGCATAATAGCATTGAACATATAGTTAACTGCAGGTAGCCAGATCCACAATACAGTGGCTTATATGTTAGCAGTTAGCTTTAAAGCATGGGTCTTCAACAGGGGGTCCGTGATCCCTAGGGATCAGAGTTACTGCAGGGGGGGGCTGCCATTTTTTAAATGTTATTCTCTGAAAATACACAATACAGTAACATGAATCCAACATATTTTTAGCAAATACAAATAGGCCTTTTTAAAGTTCTTGTTTTTTCAGTCCAAAATCTAAAGATACTCAGTTTAATGAGAGAAAACCAGAACATCTCCATTAGAGGTGAAGGGAAGAATCGATTCATGTAAGAATCGAGATTCTTCCAAGATTCTGAATCGATTTACAACTTTTTCTTTTATCACAGAAAATGCCAGTTTTACAGAGTTATTTTGTGAACAATTTAATGTATACGTTTCTGAGGAATAAAAAGGCAGCCAGCTTTAGCCTACCAATTTTATTTCTTAAAGTCAATGAGAATTGAGAAATACTTTTAAGCTTTTAAGTAAAAAGTGTTTTTTGTGTAAATTAAGCCTGAATAAAAGTTACCTTCTTGTCTTAGGTTTGCCTTTGTATGTTTACATGTTTGTAATCAGTTGATATAACCTTTTCATATATAAAAACTATATGATCTTATTCACACTTTTCTCTCACCAAACCGCCTTTATTAGCTCACACCGGACTGGAGTAGATCCTGAAGTTAGCGCCCCTATGTACTGAATCGAGAATTGATATTGAATTGGGAATTGTTGAGGGTTGGGAATTGATTTGGAATCAAATCGTGACCCCAAGAATCAACATCAAATTGAATCGTGAGATTCAACGACTGCGCACTTTGTTTTATAACATAATTTTAAACATTCAAAGTCAAAACGTCACAACTTCCTGAACTCACAAATCATTAGTGTTCAGGTCAAAGGCAGGTTGAAAGTCTTTTTTTTTATATTGTGAGGTCTAAAGTCCTCAAATTGATGTGACTCGAGTCCACACTTTGGTCTGGCTGGCCTGCTTTGACAGCCTCCGCCTGCAAATCACAGAAGACAGATGTGAGCCAAACATGGTCTCAAGATGATTTTGGGAATGTGACATTCTGATATATTTAAAAATTATAATCACGTTTCTGTTCGGATGAGTTTCCAGTTCAACCTACACAGTTTACCCAGACTGCAGCAGTGTGGAAGTAAATGCTAACACAACAGCTGTGGACAAACTCAAAATAAAAATTCAAAGTATAAATAAAAATGACACGTACAGTATGTTTATATTTTTGGCCTAATGTTTGGCTCTTGCACTAATTCTAAATATGTAATATCTGCCAGACTGCGATGTCAGTCTTTCTGTCACCACAGTTGAGTAAATTGCTCATAAATATTATTAAATTGAACTTTTTCATTTGAATATTTTATACTTTTGTTTTCTTGCCTTGATAGAATGGGTTAATCTTTTATTGATTATAAACCTCATATAAGAATTGTCTGTGTTTCATTGGAGAGCTTTAGTGTCCTGAGTATGTTATATAAACGTACTGTGAGTGACGCACTTGCATTTGTCATGAAAACCTATAAATGTAAACATATTGAATATTCAAAACTAGCTTTAGACAACGTTAATAGAACTGCATTTTGTTTAAATCGCGATTGCTTTGAGCTGTTATTTTGCTCATCACTCAGGAAGTACTCTTAGAACTAATTACTCAAACCACAGCTTCTATTAAAACATGGATTACACAAAGGAACTACACTTTCTTTTGTTTTGCCTCAGTGTGAAAACTGCGCTGTCACACAACTCCATATCAGCGAGGTAATTACCACTAACACACCTCATCAAATCTGAATAGTCCAGAGAACAGCTACACACGAGTATAATTATCTGGCAAATCAAAGTATAATTAGATTTTAATTAGAATGTTAATTCTTTTGCACGCCATTTGGTTTCAGTATATGCTTCCTAACTTGGTGGATCCTGATCAGGGCTCCATAAAACAAAGAGAATGAAAAAAAAACCAACAAGCCTGTATTTCCCATTATTTGGGAAATGTGCGCGTATATGAGAACGCAGTGGCTTGAGAAAATAGTTGTAGTGCATCAATTTGTCATGGGGTTTTTAAGCTGAAAGGGAGAAATCTAAAGTGACAGTTAAAACAACAAGACTAATTCATGGAAGCATTGAAGTGTTGAAGCTAATCAAGAAATAAACCCATGACGAAATGCAAAAGTGCAAGAACAAACAAACATTTCTATTCATTAAGAACCCGAGCAACGTTTCTGTCAACAATCTACCCTCAAACGTAATGGATCGTAGGCACTTTTGGGATGCCAATAAACCTTTGACCTCTTGCTTTAAAATTACTTAGAAATCTTAATTTAGAATTTCACTTGAGAAATTATTCATTTAAATTGTCCTTACGAGATAAAACAAAAAAGTTGATAGATTTTTCACCTTCACATGAGCCAATCTAAAATAGTACTCTACATAGCTAACAAAATAGTATTTATTTTTTAAACTTTTGGCTATTTCTTCTCGTCTCCAGTGTTTATGCTAACCTAGGTTAGCATAAACGCTGTTAGTTTAGGTTGGTAGAATTATTGAGGCTTGCGGAACATTAGCCGAATGTTCGGGTAACATTGTTTGTGGGGCATGTTTGTGCAAACTTAAGTATTCAACGTTGATGGCAAAAATAGTATTTTTCCAACATCTCTTTGCAGTGGGTCTGAGTTTGTTTCCCCTATCTGCTCAACTTGACCATATTCAGCTTTAAGACCCCGACACATCCGACTGATGGTCAGAGTCGGGTCGTCGGTGAGAGTCTGTGGCTTTGTAGTTTTTGCGGTTTGTCCTTCACCGTTTTCACTAGTTGGCCATTGTCTGCGTCTTTCGGACTATTGAGCATGTTGAATCACCGACAGAGCCCGTTAGTGACAGAAATCACTCTGATTGTCTGTTCAGCTTTAGCGAATCAGGGCTTGAGAAGAAAAATGTTTAGCAAACAACTAAAGTCAAGAGGGCACACACAGAAGGCTCGTTTTACTTTTCATCTTCATCACATTTGATCATTCCAATACACGGACATTTTCCTAACAACATGGCCATATAGAATGAAGCTAAGTGGTGACTGAGTTTGAAAATGTTCGAATCACAGCGGAGGAGCGAACGTGAATGTGCTTTATCTACAAACAATTTTGTGACCCCCTGCAGTACCTCAGCGGACCCCCTGTGGAAGACCTATGTATTAAGATATTGATAATTTCTGAAGCATAGCTTATTGATCGGCGTTTCCTACACTCGGAGGATCTTCAGGATGTATCAGCAGGTGTCTGGAGCTCCACCTACAGCATTTTCCTCCATCTCCGCTTCTCTTTATCAATTTGGTTTTCTTTCCTCAGTTTGAAAGTGTTGCTCGCACTGATGAACCTAAAAGAGAAAATCCACTTGCCCTAACTCAGGAAACCTGATAAGGCCCTACTCTTTAGTACATTTTAAGAACTTGAAAATGAAAAACCAATTGAGAGCATTACTGTATCAGTGTCCGGCTCTCTGTGACTCAGTGCTGTTTAGTCTACAGTAAATGCTTCGTCCTCTGAAGGTCCTTGAAGTTCAGAACTGCTGCATGATGCTTCATCAAGAAAAGAAAACCTTGTTATTAATAATTGGAGAGGTATCAAAAAATCAAGTACCTCAAGAAAACCAAGCAAAGAAATATTAGTCACAATAACAAAGATCCATCGAGCTCTAATGGCATCTATAACTCATAATTACCTTAATAACTGTTATTTTAGTTTGTTTTTCCTCTTTTGAGAAAGCATTGTTTGTCACTAATGGCATCTTAAGTTGAAATTGAGTGCCATGCCCACAAGTAAACAGCATCTATCAATCATGACTTGAGGCCAAATGTCAAAACTCACAACTGTGTGTGTGTGTGTGTGTGTGTGTGTGTGTGTGTGTGTGTGCGTGTGTGTGTGTGTGTGTGTGTGTATTGTGTGTGTATTGTGTGTGTATTGTGTGTGCTCCTACCCCTGCCTGATATGTGTAAATGGTGATTATGCACACATAGGCCATCTTTTCTTGTTTTTAACAAGCCGACATGTAAAGTCATCAGTTGCTCCACATGAGCTTCATCAGTCTTCTGGTATTACAGAAGACACAGCGCCATGTTGGAAGGTCCTAACTAATGTGGGGTTCAAATTGTGCTATGTAGAGGATTGGATTTGTTATTCTTACAGCATGGTGTTTTGTCCTTTGCATTTACTTATGACAATCGCAACACCATTATAGTTACAGTATGGTGTTATATTTTCAAGGTTTCTATTAATCAAGTCTCACTCAAGTCAAGTCTTAAGTCTACAGCCAGATGTATCTTTGTTGCATCCACATTTTGAGACTTAGCATAGTCAAGTATACCAACATAAAAAAAGATGAAGCCCACATCACAAGAAAAATGTCTTCACAGGTACACAGTGAACGTCAAGATGGCCAAGTGTACATTTAAATATTGCCAAATGCAGCTTTGATAACAATTATTCCCCTCAGAAGCTGGAGCAATCACAGCATTAACAACAGCTGGAGTTCTGCGTGTCAAATTGTAAATTCACGTGATAAAGATACAAGTTCAATCTTGTGGGTTCGCCCTCCACTACATCCCTGCACGATGGGCCTCGGTTAAAGCACACATCTTCACTGACTCTGTGCTCCTCTGAGGCAGACGTTAGCATTTAGAGACGGACAGGCAGCCAGGCATCGTCCAGATAATGAAATGAATCCACGTTTGATCCTCTCAGCATCTCCCGGTAATTGTTCTTGATTCCCCCTTTGTGTTTCACGCTTGACTCCGCACTCATATCAGGGCCCGTGTATGAAGACGTGCTCGTTCCCCCTATCAGTGACAGCAGAGTTCAGTGATTAACAAATTAAGGATCTTCTTTGCCTTAATCTGTCTCGAGGCTTTTTTTTCAGCTGGCTCCAGCAGAAACATGTTTGGCAGTGACAGCACCTCTGCTTCCATGTTTAATTGGATTAGAGGGAAATGGGGATAAATACACTCTCAGACGGGACGTCAGGGAGGGCTGGATGAGGGGAAAACAGGTGATGAAGTCGTTTCAGAATGAACTTTTCAACTTCTTTCACTGAGCTGTTGAGACATCATGGATTTATTTGGCGTGGAGTATCATGGGAGGAAGTAGAAAGCCTGTGTGAGGACGTATGGATTAATTTCTGGAAACATTAGGCTGAACAGATTAATGTCAAAGTAGGAACATTCAGCGGTTTCCTGATGTTCATCAAGAGGGATGGGGCAGTGCAAGGTTCTATTAAAGTCACTAGTTTAGTTATTCCAATACTGAACATGATGGAATAGTTTGCAATGTTGTTTAAAATCTTTCAAAAGTGACCATTTCCATGTTGCCTTGTGAAGAATTTGCTATGTTCTGTTGGTCGGTCCACCACTTTAGTCTGGACTAAAATATGTCAGAAACTCTTTAATCAATTGCTAAGAAATTTCATACAGACATTGGTGGTTTCCAAATAATGAATCCTACTGACTTTGATGATACTAAGACTTTATATCTCATTATATGTTTACATTGGTGGAATTGGTAAGATGTTTATACGTAAGTATTGGATGGATTTAAATGAAATTTGGTACATATTCCTGTTCCCCACTGTAAAAATAAGTTTTGTGCTCCTGAATTGTGAACTCAGAAGACATGTAATCATCTCATGTTATTGCTCCCATTTGACAGAATGTCAAATATAACAAAAACAAGTGGAAAATCTAGCACTCCGACTACACAACAAATTACATATTAATGTAAGTGTTAAATAAAATAGTCAAATTAATGCAAATGCAAATAAAATATGAATAAATGGTTTTGTATTCATGCCAACAAATAGTTTGTTGGCATGAATATAAAACCATCCTAAAACATTGTTAGTAATGGAGTCTGTGGATTTTATTTACATGTTTTTTATATTGTGACGAATGAAACCCAGGAATCATTAAGAATAAAATGAATCTCTAGTCTTGTGTCTCTCTTACTGTTTGGGTTAAAACAACAGAAAAAATAGGAAAGGAAAGGAATCGAGGTTTAATTCGCTTAATTTCTTCATGTGATTGCTATCAACATTCATGTTGTCTCACGTATTCATACATGTATAAACAAATTCTGTTTTGCAAGATTTCTTGGGTGGTATACATATTAAACATAATTTTGGAAGGAAAAAGTAAACAATGAATTCAAAATATTTATTATAGATTGATTGTTGTGGCGCAAGCAAACACTTTTATATACAGTATGTGTGATGAGTTACAGTTGGGAAGCAGATTTCCACAAAATATTTCACAACTTACAACTTAAAACTGCTGCCACATTGTTAGATGGTTTACTGATAGCTTACAACTTTGTCTTCGTACTGGAAGAATCATCAGGGAGACAAAATTATTAGTTTTTTCAGCCAATTAAAATTAGAGCCAAACTCTTGTCACTAGACTGTGGCTAGGTGGGTTCTCTTAGTTAACGCAGGACAGATGCTAAATTAATCAGTTTGACAAAGTGTCATTCGAAAAAAATGTATAAATACATTACAATGAATTCCAATGGCGACTCAGAGTCATGGAGACAAAGTTACATTACATTACATGTCATTTAGCAGACGCTCTTATCCAGAGCGACTTACAGTGAGCTAACTACAGGGAGAGTCTCCCTGGAGCAACTCAGGGTTAAGTGCCTTGCTCAGGGGCACAATGGTGACAGCCTCTGGTATCGAACTCTCAATGCATAATGTTTTACATGCCACTGCATTATTAATAAAGTAGCTTACTGAGCGTCCATTTAATACATTGTATCACGTCCATACCACAGGAACACCAAGGTAAACAATATAGGCCTAACCTTAATATTTAGAAATTGAAGTAACGTAACATTAAGCAGCAAATAACTTGTACTAACCCTATGAGTTTGCTCGCGTTAGCTAGCTATGCTAATGCCTTTAGCAAACTAACGTTAACGTTATACACAAAATGCAAAAAGCGTTTGTAATCAAAGTGATCATTTCAGCTAACGTTAACATTAGTTTGGTAATCACATTAGCATAGCTAGCTAACGTTAGCAAATTCATTATGTAAGTACGAGATATATTTCTGCTTAACGTTATGTTAACTGACTTTATAAGTTAGAGTTATATTTTTAAATATTGAGGTTGTATCGTTCACCTTGGTGTTATTGGTGGAGGTTGTGTGGCTGATTCAAACTAATGAACTCATGCTATCATATTCTGATGATCATCTCTGGCGTAAACAATTTCAGCCGTCACTTCCACCTCCCAGCTCGAGACCCTATGGTTCCGATGAAGGAGGTGTGCCCAAGGTTGGAGCTCTGCAGCTAGACGCTTTTCTACCATAATTACAAATGAATGCTTTGCTTTTAAAACTACTGAAAAACACAGTGAAATGGGGTCGCTGTGTTAATACAATGTACTGTTAATCCAAGATAACTACAGCTTCCCCGTCTTTGAAGATTTGACACAATTGTAACAATTAAAATTGTAACTGTTTTCATTTTGATATAGATTATATTATCCAAACAATGAATACCTGCTTCCTCTCTCAGTTCAGACACCGCCGCCAGTCTGTAAAAACACAACCATCAGTTTGCATCCATCTCGTTCCTCTGTCTCACACTCCCACTGGCCTCCCCTTCTCTCCCCTCCCTCCCCCCCCCAACTCTGTGTTTTATTTACTTGGCTGACATGTAGCCTTCGTGCTGGCAGCCTTGTCCATCAAAAGGCACCTGCTCCTGGTGATTGTTTGCTCACCTTCCTGTCTACAGCGCTGCAGATGAGTGTCAGCAATGTTTTGCTCTCACCACCTTTTTGTTTTTTTTCTCCACTCTGATGAAATGTCTTCCAGGCTGACGGGGCCGCCTGTGCAAACATCAGGTCAGCGCAGCGTCCTGAGGCATTCTCATCTTTGGAGAAGTCACTGAATTTCATCATTGCATTACATTTAACACATTTTTGGAGGAGTATTGTGTTGAGACTCTTTGCGTGAGTGTGTAAGTTAGGAATTCAGAGTCTTGCTCATGGACATTTCATAATGTATGACTGTTGAATGACACACTGCTCATTATCGCAGAGATGATCCTGTGAACTTCCAGGTACAAGACACCCTCTTAAATCAAACTTCTCTGCTCAGCATTGGTAAAAAACAGAGGGCAATTAATTCCTTTATGTCATTAGTATATGAATTGTTTTGGGAGTGGCATTTACAAACTCCAGTAACAATTGTAGTATAAAGAGCATGATTAAGGTTTATTGTTTGGCATAAATAGACATTATTTCATATTGGCCATTGGTCGATATCTTTCAACCCGGTATCATCACCGACCTTTAATTAAAAAAGATAAATCTATGATGAGTCTATGAAGATAGTGACTGAAATAAAAGCCAAGAAAAGTTGAAAAATAAAATAACTGCCTTTAATTTCAGTGGTAAGAATAGTGTCACAATGGATGAGGATATTACACAGAAACACATGCTCTGTATGTGCTCAAAAATGCTCTCCTTACATTTTGCACTGTGTCACATACAAGTTCTGTTTGTCATCTAAAGCAAAGAATTGTCTTTCAAGAACAAATTTAACCCCATTCCTGCTCTAAAAGACGTGTTTGTGATTGAAGTCCAGTAGATCGAGTGCTTTCAGTGGAGTTAGCGGTGTTAAACATGAGCACAAGTGCCAGTTTTGAACATGGCTGGAATATACAGTATAAATGAATGAAAGAGGAAGAAAGATTAAATACATTAAAATATAGACACTGGACAGACAGATCAAGGTCAAGGTGTATGAACAAAGATACAAGCTTGAGAAAAGCTTGTATCTTTAGATTAGATTGTTACACGTTACTCAATGACGTTGCATCACACGACACAACATCACCGTTAGTTTTAGGCAACAAAACTAGTGGTTACCAGTCCCCTGTGTGAAAGTCCTGTGTTTGTTTCTCTCATCAACCCCCCCTCCCCCCCTCCCTACTAGTTCTGCAATCTTAATACTACATCCGTTACACTGGCCATTACATTGGAGTTACTTGAAAGCCTGGTGTGTCTCATACAGAAACTAAAGGAGCCTTGTGTGTCCTGAACTTTTAAGTTCCTCTATTCTTCAGGATATTTTCTTTTCTAGTTTGTGTGTATTAGTATTGTATTGAGTAATATGTGACTTTTATCAACCTCTATTGGCAAACAGTAGCCATTGCAACAGCCAAGGGAGACTTGATTTCCTCTGGTACAAGTCTTCTCACGCCTCCATTGGCAGGATCTTCCAAATGATAATACAGACTGGAGTCACTACTGAAAGCCTGAAATCTAATCACCAGGTGAACAAAATAGTCCCCATGAAGATATGTCAATGCTATGTTCTTGCTATAGGGCAGCAAAGATGGTGATACTGCCTCTTTAGGTTTAGATTCCCAAGTTCAGAAAAAGTAGTCAATGGACAATTAGGGTTACTTCACAAATATACGTGTGTGTTTGACTGAATGAGTACATAAGAGGCAGAGAAACATTGAGTGGAACAAAGAAAGACAAAGAGAACGAACAGCAAGAGCGCAGCCACTGATGTGAAACCAAAGTGGACGAGGCTTTCCAGTAGCTGTTGCTTCACATGTCAGGCTGCGGCGCTGCTGAACACTGACGGGGGCTGATTGGTGAAGGCCATTCCTTTACAGCTTAATGATTGTCCCATAGCACCCTGTCCCTCGGGGGGGGAAAACACTTTTTAAAGAAGAAGGAAGTGCATGAGCCTTGCTGTCGCTTAAGTTGGCAGCAAATAATCCGTCCAACCTCGTCACCTCCATTGCAACCCACAATCCCCCCCTCGTTCCACCAGCCCCGGTTCAAACTGCCCCGGGCTCTTGGAGCAAGATAGCGAAGAACAATTGCTGTGTTCACAGTTCATCTTGCCGATGTTTTTTCCAGCCTGTCATCAGAGTCTTTGCACTTTTCCAGCGTTAGAAGAAAACTTGCTGGCACATTGTTGTTTTCTCGTGGCTCAGGAGATGGTTTCACCTTACATGACCTCACAGGGGGACAGGTGCTCCGGTGAAAGTATCGCAGCACAACATGCTGTGTTAATGGTTGCATTAAACTTTAACATAGGAAAATGTACGTACAGTAAGAATCACATACATGACTGAAGTATACTGTAGGCCTTTCAATCATGCATTACATTACACTTTATTTTTATATCGTTTGCATGGTTGCTAATTTAGAAATGAAAAAATAATCCTCCATTTTTCCCTATTTGCTAATAGATTATATTTGCTTGTTTGGCAGCTGCAGAATGAGAATAACAGATTTTTGTTCAATTTGACTGAATGTCCAACCATTTGCCAAGGAGCAAGTGATCCGTTTTTGGTGCTGATTCAGAAGTTTCCCAGAGATTTTTATATCATTTTGAAGGCATTTTTTAACTGTTTTCTCATGACCTACTATACTTACTTGGATAAGAAAAAATCTGTTTATCAGCATTTATCATCCAATATTTTATTTCTACTCAGTAGAAAAGTTAAATTGTCATCAGTTTTTACATTTGGCGGGAAAATTTAGAATTTCCCCATCTCAAGAACTTAAAATCTTGTTGGTGTTTTTTACTTTGAATGAAATGAATAGGACTTAAGGTATTGGTCTTTTAAAGCCAACATGAACAAGCAGCTCCGTAAATGCTCAAAAAAATAGGAAATTTGAACTCCATGTGCCGATGAAGAAGGTATGATATAATTACGAGCTCTATAATAGCGACTGAATGGCCCTTGTGGTAAAATAGTTTGGTCAACAAGGAACACGTGGTTTGATTCTAAGGCAAACTCAGAATTTCTACTTAGATTTCATTATATTTTAAGATTTTTGAGCATTTCTGCTTTTTTTCCACACAGACTCCAGAGTCCAGAACCTTTGAAAATCCGGCACAGTATTTCAGTTATTTTCTATTACTGTGTGTATTTGATGCAGATCTAGTTTTACACATTCATAGATATATTTTATTTATTGTGTAGTCTTGGTGGAGGTATCCACTCTTTTTTCTTTCATGATTTTAGCACATTGAAAATGCAGTATTTCTTTGAGCTTGTTTGAATTGTTGTTGAGCTGGATGAGTATCTTCCTTTCTTTGTAGTTTCCAACATTCCAACAGTTTCAGATGATGCGTTGAGATCATATGATATATTCATACCTCGGTTACCCTTCTACTTCCTGAAGTTTAGGGTATTTAAATTCAAAGTGTTTTAGAGATTACTTCACTGTTCCATATTTATTTGTATTCTGGACATGTCTCCAATATCTTAGATGCAATAAGATGTTAAATGTGATGAGATATTCATATCATCTACTCCCCTGGCTAAATGAAGAAATACCCCCTATTCTCAGCGCTTTAATGGATTTACCTAAGCAGTCACACTTGCACAACATGCACGGACATACCTCCTCACTCAACTTGACAAGCTTGCCGCTCCGCATTTACTCTGATGACCAGGAGTATCTAACGCATGTGACAAAGTCCTCAGACAGACCAGGGCGGCGGTGGGGGGGTTGAACCTCCTCTACTTCTCCTCAGCGTCACATCTCTTGACAGCTGCCATTTTCAGTACCGTGCTTTTGCCCTCGTAGCCAGCCGACCGCCAAGTCCCCATCAACTTTCCTTTCTCGCCGCCTTTTCCTGCTCAGGTTTCCAAAGCGTAGACTGGAGACAGGGGAGGCAGTTGCTGCAGTGTCACCAGAGATTAGCAACATGGGCTTGAGGGCCAGTAGGCCTCCGCCCGAGCCTGAGTGATAGCTGGAGAAGACAGAAAGATTAAATGAAAAACATCCAGAACTTTGTGCAGAGTCAGAAATGAGGCTGAGGTGGAGAGGATGTTCTGCCTGATGCTGATTTGATGGCTGCCACCAAGGTTAAAAAGCTAGTGTGACTTCAGAGCTGAAATGTAACAGATAGGCCTCCACAATGTGTGTCTTTTGTCAAATCTAAACCTGATATTAGCTCACAGCAGAAAAAATGTTAAAAAGCTGAATTTTTATCGTGCTATATTACATGTATGTAAAACAGCGGTTTGCTCGGTTGTCATAGAGTTATAAAATGTGTGAATGTGAGTTCAGAGAGAAAGTAAAGGCTTCTTGCAAATTTAACAGCTGGGCCGTTTACTGTCATACAGGCAATGTATGAACACAATGTTAGCTGTAAGCTAGCTAGCAACAGACAGGCCGACAGGGTCTCTGGGAGTGTGTCTGTGTGTTTGTGTTGAGTTCAGCCTCTGACTGAACTCACCACAAACTCTTCAGGCGAAATTTTCAATTCGTCCAAAGCTTTGGTATAGCACTACTTAGCAAATGTTAGCATGCTTATGTGCAAAACTAAGAGGGTGAAAACGATAAATATTATACCTGCTAATCATCAGCATGTGAGTATTATGATTGTGAGCATAGTAATGTTAACATTTAGCTCAAAGAACCAGGGTGCCTAAATTAGCGTTACAGAGCTGCTAGCATGGCTGCAGTATCTAGTCTTTTTAATGAAGTAAACTAGAGTAATTTAGGGAATCTATCCAGTGAGGATCAATAATACATTATTGATTTGACATATTGTATGGTATTGAAAGGACGTCACCTGACTGTAAGTAAGCAGAGAAACTACACATGTATCAAGAAGTGATGCAACAAATGTGTGTAATTGATGAATGTGGTGGAAACATATACTTTTGAAAGGAAATATCTATCTGTCCTTTTATTTTCATTCCCTGTGGCTTAAAAGTAAAAGACCAAGCCAAAAAACTGAGTGGCATATTGGAAACAATTTGACCCAAAATTCCCCTAATTTGGCAAACTGTTTCATATGAGCTAAGATACACTGGCTGAGACACAAGTGAATCTCTGCTCACTGCAGTTCTCAGAAGTATAATCAATAACCTCATCGTTTTCTCTATTCGCCAAATCCTGAGTGAGAGAAAACACATGTTAGGTGTTGACAAAGTATCAGAGCATTCATGCCCGGCCAGGCCGCATAAGTGAATTCAGCCGTTGTGTGGGGAACTTATTGTTTGGAGGACAGAGAACACAAAGATTCATCCACAGTAAACTCTTGTAACCTAGAAAGTAGCAAAACAAACAGAAAAGATGAAGACAAGCGTTACCTTCCCTCACCGCAGTCTTCATCTTGTTTGTTTCTTCTGGGAACTTTTTGTTTTACTTTAGCTACAGTCGCATAGAACTGTTATTCTTCTCTGGAATTCACCTCAGGTTCTCTTTATCTTCAGGAAACTAAACTATTTCACAATTTGTTGTGCCCATTTCAATGTGTTCAAGTGTAAACTTTGGTAGTTCATTTTGACCTGATAATGACACTAGAAGAAGAATTATTAGAAATATAGAATTATTAAAATTATAGTTACTTTCCTGGGGACCATGAATATCCAAATGTCATGGTAATCAGGTTTTAAAGATGTCTTCCCCTTGAACAAATTGATTGGCAAGTAGAAATCTTTACCTGAAAGTGGTGCTTTATGGAAAGTCAGAGATACCACAATCATAAGAACACACACTGTGTGGATGGTTCCTCAGAGGATGCTTCCTCTGACCAGCTTAATAAATTTAAGGCCAATCTGGCCAGAAGTTAATAAAATGTCTTAATGTGCAAAAGTGTTTGACCAACCAACCGTCCTAAAGACTCTTCAGCAATGGCATCCAAAATCCTGTCTTGCAGCAAACTAGGGTAACTCTTCTTCTGCCTGGTCCATAGTTAAAGGAAAGGCTTTCTGATCCAGAGTCTGGCAACCTCATAATATGACTCCAAGCGATATCAGGAGGTCTCGCGAGAATCACAGGATCAGAGATCACACGAAAATCCATTTGTTCAGGCTTCAAGTAATACATTTGTGTCCAAACCACAATGGACCGGACCAATCAGCGCCCTGTGAGGAGCTACTGGCATCTACAGGCGTGGATTAGGTGTGTGTGACAAGGAGAGGAGACTTCGCCAAACGTTTGATTGACAGATGGTTTCAATATTTTTTGAAAGTGCCTGCCCTTTTCCAATGGCGGCTTCTCAGATGGCTCTGTGAAAAAACCATCTGGCGCGTCAGGTTAAGCTCCGTACATAATGCAAAGGAAAGACACTGAGTAAGCGTATATTCCAAATTGTCAAAGAAGACAAGAAAGCGTACATTATATTTATTTTATTGTTTTGTTTTCTGATATTTTCTCTAAACTTAATACATTTTGGGTTATCATCTTTCTACAAAGTGAGTTCAAAAAGCTTTTATAGGAAAGTGAAAGTTTGACGCTGTCAGATACATTTTCAGTTCAGCGGACAGCCGTATCTTCTGCTAAGGTCCCCTCAGTGTCTTTACATCACTCTGTGAGCATTCATAGGACCATCAGCTAACAAGCTCCATCTCAGCCTGGAGTCATGTTCCTTTAATGTACACCAAAGAGCCGATCATTTCCATTCACATGGGATCCCTTTGAGGACAGCCGCAGCACAGCACAGTTTTTACATCTCGGACTACTGTGTGAACTTTTAATGCGATTACGGGCCACATAGGATGACATGAGTCCAGGCCACGGCGTCCGTTTTCCCAAAGCGAACATAAGAGGTTTGGATGGATATACCCCTGCACATCCCTCCTGGCTATCACTCCAGCCTCCTTCTCTGGTCATTCTCTAATTTCCAAAGGGTCACTAATCTTATATTAAAGGGCTGTGACAGTAATGAGCGCTGTGGATGTGTGGTCCGAGGCTGCAGGATTAAATGAGCGCACATTGTGCACTTACAATACCAGTAAACTCGGGCCAATCCCAGCAATATTTAGCCGGACGTTGAGCTGCAGTGCCTGAACCTCAAGTCATGTTAGCTTAACACCAAACGCCACTCAAGTACAAGGGGGTGGGGAGGTGTGTGTATGTAACGCTCCGTTAGAAGCTTAGACTCGAACCAAGGCCAAACATTTCAATGGGTCACATTCTTGGCTGAGCAGTGAAACATTTGCTACTTCCCAAAGTCTTTTCCTCGCGGCAGTTTGAGTGGATACACCTGAATGTCGCTTCAGAGTTCTAAACTCTGGAGTTGAATAACCAGGGACTCATTCATCCCTGCTGCAATTACAGCAGATTGCTTAATTTGCACATTCAATTAGGAAGCCTTTTGTAGCTATGGAACAACTAGTCTGCAGGATTTCTTTTTGCACTGCCTCTATGATTTTGACATTTATCAGCATTGTGTAATTGTTTTATGTGATAATCTGTTGGGTTTAACTCTAAACTCATATAAAACAATCAGGATTTGCATTGACTTTTATCACATCCCCTTCCGCAGTCTGATGCCTTTTCTTCTTTTTCACACTCTCTTCTCTTCTCTGCACTTGAGGCCAAGAATATGAGACCAGTTAAAACTCGGAGCAGGATCCTACAACCGTCCTCTCTCCTGGCAGCCGTCCTGGTAACACGTTGCACATTCTTTGCTCCAGAAAGCCTTGCGCTCTCTGCCCCATTTCCCAAAAAACGCATAAGACAAACAGGGACTGGTGTCTCGGGGTGCGTGCCAGGCTCAGACAACAACAAAGACAAAGGAGATCACAGTGGGAATTAGGGGATTCCCCAGAGAGCAGGGGGAGGATGTTGGTGGTTATGAGGTAAATCTGCTGTGAAATCTCCCCCATGTAGAAAGCATGGAGGACAAGGCCGTCTGTTTAGCCCTTAACGTGACAAGAATGAGGTCGATGAACCCCGGGTGCATGACCCCTGAGTAAGTCCAGAGAATAAGGTGCCGGGGGCGATGCAGGACTTCGTTAAAACCAGGGGTCACTCATTAAGGGCAGGATCCTTCCTTCGGCTTAAACGTCTTGAAGGAGAGGGGGGCTTCAAAGCGATTATGGTCAGACATGGTTATCCATGTCAACCAGGGTCAGAAGTTAAAGGATCCCTGGTGACTGCCGGCATGTCCCGGGATGGTGCCCCTCCTTTCAGCATCGCTGGAAGTCCAGAGGGATTTATTTTCTTATTAATTGATGCCACCACTCAAATCCTGCAAGCCATATGGTACTAAAACAATTTCTAAGAAAGAGATCGGTTTTTATTCCCGACTCTCTCCCTGTGGCTGAGGACCCCTCAAATTGTTATAAAAATAAAGTCATAAAAACAAATATTAGACGGGTAAATGGTAATACGCACTCACATATAGCAATAAAATACTTTTTATGGCATGATAAAACAGTGAGTAAAAATGGCCAAGAAAGAAAACATGTCAAAGTCTTTACAGCTGCAGCAGGGAACACAAAGCAGCATCATTTTATCAGAGGAATATTGGGCTGAAATTGCTGCTTTAAAAAAATAAAATAATAAGTATCTCCATTTTATCCTTCATTGATGCTGAAGACAAGTAAGTCTTGAGGACATGTGGATTAAAACAAGAAAATAAAATTCATGGTCTTTTAATTTGTCAAGCTTAAAAATGTATATTTTTTTCCAAATCAGATGAATTCCTGTATGAGTTCCTGTTAGGACTGGAGCCAGAGCAGCAATGTGGCGAAAATGTGTCACTTCTACCACAGCTGCATCTGCGCTGCACATCTCTGTGGCCACGTGCAATTTTCACTTCCAATTTTGCACTTGCAGCTCATGAGCCTCCATGATTGATGGCAAAACAGCTTTTTGGCACTTTTCAAAATCATTGACTGAATATTTCTCAACAGACAGATTCCAAAAAAACTTCCCGCCCTGTATGACTTTCAGGGTCTGTACGGGTTTTCATTTTTCATTTTTATTCAGTTTTTTTGTCTGTCAGCCAACCCTCTACCGCCCTGAAATCTCGTGCTCTGTTCTGTCTCTGTGTGCTTTTGTCTCTTTGAGATGAAACTTTGATGCACTTATGGAACGCAGAGCTCTCCCTGTGCAGGGAGGCCACACACCCCCGAACACACACATCTACGCACACTTCGAATGCCCTCCACTCAGCAGCTGTGTCCCACAATTTGCTTTAAAAAGCCCCCCCCCCTCCAAACACACAAATACACACACACCCTGCTCTGCTGGCTGCCCGTCGGGACCCGGCTGTGTGTTTGCTGCTGCTGGCTTTGATTTGCTGTTTTGTGCGGCGGTCCTGAAGCCGGCCCGGGCCACCGCAGGTTCGGGGGTAGAAATGGGGGGTGCTGACAGCCCCTCCTCAAGGCATTCCACATCATTTGTCATCTTCAAGTTTTTCTTTTTTCTCTCTCTCTTTCTGCTACATCAAAACAGCCCCACCATCTCCCTTCCCAAAGCATTTTCAAACAGAAGTTTAACATTAAAATATTCACACAGGACCAGTATGATGTTGAGACCTCATGCAGTTCATGCATTATCCTACAAACTGTAAACTGTTCAATGATACATGTGCAGTAATGACATTCACTGAAATGGAACTGAAACTGAAAAAGTAAGGAAAGTTTAACACATCACAATGAAACAATTATGTATATGTTGTTCATTTTCTGTACACCAAAATATTTCTGATTTTTTAAACATTTTAGAATGTGTCAACCTAAAAGTCCAGCGGATAAGCAACACTTCTCCACTTTAACATCCTTTATGATTTTATTTTCAGAATTCACAGAATTTAGTTAAAACATTTCTGATTCTACTCTTTAAAAATGTTATCTTAGAGTTCAGTAATTGAAGACAGATATGGTGTTATACTATTAAATTGACAAGTAGCAGACTTGATTGATTGATTTGTAGGTGCAAACCTACGTTTTGTATGTGAAATACAAGAACAATCAGGAATGATCCAGTGTGTGGGTTTTTTCCTCTTTTTTTGTGTCAATACTGTACATCCACATGTCATATAAAAGTCAAGTGAGTAGAGCATTTATAAGTACACACGTGACTTTAAAGTATTGTTTGGATTTACAGTTTAAAATAATGTTGGTATTTACTTTACCTTTATTATTATGACTTTACACTCACATCATAAAGATCAAATTAGTGATTTATGAACAAACTTTTTAAATTGGGGAATTCAGTCTGTTTGAATTATCCCGGTTATGTGAGACAAGGAGAGCAAAGCGAAGTGGAGCATTTGAAGAGTTTGGAGGACGTTGCCCTGCCCAGATGGAGGCAGACGTGCAGCTCTCCTCCCAAAGTGTGTTTTTGTGTGTTGGGCTGTGTATGGGAGGATGCCCTGAGGGCAGAGGAACCTGGAACATTAAGCCTTGCCATGGCGGCTCAGCGCAGCTCTGAGCCTTGAGCAGCTCTGGCAGCTTGCCTGGGGTAGAGGTGGCAGTGGGGGTGGCACAGGTTTGGAAAAGGCCCCTCAGCTCACTCCTCTTCACTCTTCTGGGACACCCAACCCCACTCCCTGTCCAAGGCGATGGAAATGTTTTTGTCACTTTATTTTTGGAATCACGTACGCCACAGAAGGGAAAGTTGGCCTATGTGGCCTTTGTTTGACTGTGTGGTCCAGAACAGAGAGCAGCAAGAATTAAAACATTTTGGGAAGGTGGATGCAAATGAACAGTTCGTGTTCAGCGGCTGGACAGTGATGCAGACAGAAAATGTGTCACCTTTGAAAACATCCCAAAATATTCCCTGGTGAAGCGGACGCCAGAGGCCTGTACTACGAAGCGAGTTCAACACACTCAGGATATCTTTGTGTTATCTTACTGTTATCTGGCTTAACTAACCCTAACAAAAGCGATCATGCCCATGATCGTGCTTCATGGGCAGTACAAACTGGAGTTGTATGACGGACATGTTTGATTACTGAATCGGCAGAGATTACGAGAGAGAAGCTTCTATCAACCTAGCGTACTATATTGGTCTTTATACACATAACCACACTTCCGGAGCACTTGCTCTTAGAGTCTAACATCGCTGCGGATTGGTTGACATTGTAGTTACTTGAAAGCCTGGTGCGACTCATACAGATGCTGAAGGGTTGCCTTGTTCTTCTGTGTCAGACACCGAGAGCTGTGACAAAAAATCGGTATTTGAAGCCCTGTTTTTGCAATCATTTGGAAGGTGGTCATGATAGCAACCCCCTGTAGTCCCTTATTCACTTGAAACTAACCATGGACCCCCTTTTTTGTCTGCGTTTTGGCATTTTGGGCCGATTAAAGCAATCCAAGGCTATTTTCCCCGAGAGTCCAGTAGATTTGTGGAAGTGTAAAAGTTGCTATGTGGTCCAAAGAATCTGTTTTGTGTCACAGCCACACCCAGTCTTCCTTTCCAACCTTTCCAAAAATGGCAGCCAGGAAAGGGATGTGGTATACTTGAAATTTCCAGTGAAGAAAATATTATAACACAAATGGTCAGAAGTCCTTAAAATTCTGGAATATTTATATGTATTAAGGCCCTCCTGTCACACATATCCGTATGGCAGAAACGTATGCCGGCGCATACAAAATATCGGCAATAGGTTGATATAAATTAAGGGTAAGTTGTGATCGTTTGAAGGACGCAGACAATACGCCGAACACGCCAGACATACACAGTTCTGTATGGCAGAGACGTATGTTGGCGAATATGAAAATTAGCTCAAAATTTGTTAGAGTCCAAATACGTCCAACCTTTCCAGAGCGGTGTTGTAGCTGACGTATACATAACAAATTATTATACATATGTCCAACATATTGATAGCGTATCACTTACTTATGTCAGGTAAATTAATCCTGATCTGTATTAATCCACACTGGAAAGACTATCACATGTATTTGTCCTACCTCAATCAATATGTATTACGACACTATGAATATGTTTCTGCACTATTATGTATTTTCTGCACAACTATGTATTTTCTGCACAATTATGTATTTTCTGCACAACTATGTATTACAAACATAATAGGGGCATTTCCCCTTTAAGAGTAACAGGTCAACAAACCATCACTTCCGGACTGCTGACGAAGGAACGTGTAGGCGCCAACTGGGACCAATGAGGAGAAGGTCAACGCCTACTCCATGTATTAGATGCGAATTTTCAAATGTTTGTACACACTTGCAGCGGGACCGTGAGACAGTTAACTGGGGCTTTTTAGAGCGTTCAGTCTGTGGAAACGGCGAAGTGAAAAGTGTCCTCAGCTGAGAATATTTTCTTTGTTTGACTTATTGCGTTAAATAAATATATAGATGACATCAGGAGATTGCTGTTTTGATTCGACATTCAACCTCCGAGTTCTTCAGCTTTTTCCTACCCTTTAATTATACAAAACGTATCAGAGCGTCTGGCCAACGGAGCTGGAAAAGTGCCATTTGGTTCACATCATGCTGATGCTGGAGAACGGCTAGAATGTACTCTTGTCGCACTGGTCGCATGTTCTAAAAATAGCACTAGTCACCATGAATCTTGTTTTGCTGATCAATAACACTTGAATTATTCTTTATTTTAAAATGACAATATTGAATATAGAGTTTAAAAACAAAAATGTTTTATGTATATGTGAACTCTGACCCTGCGCAAGCTAAATCTCCATTTCCCTCTTCGCTGAGACAAGCTAGCGGGAGCAGCTACGGTGGAGCGCTAGGTGCGTTTTTTACGCTAAACATGGCAGAAAAGCGAAAGAAAACGAAACTATTTTCACAATGATTGGAGGAAGAATTATTTTTTACAACAGTGAAAGAAAAGTGTGTATGTCTAGTTTGCGTGGCGACAGCAAAGCGGCACATTGTGGAGACACTTCGGTACGTGTCACAGAAGCTACCATGCTAACTAACTAACTACCCACCTGCAGCACTGCGGGCAGAACAAGCCGTGAGTTAAAGGCAGCTTTGGACAGCAGCAGTCTGTTTACTTGAGGCCGGTGAACAAGTCAGATAAAACATCGGTAGCGTCATTTAGAGCTGCACATTATTTAAAGGGCCTACAAAATGATAAACATGAATTTCTACTGATGATAGTAAATGCTATTTGTGTTGTAAAATAATATGCTATTTATGACACAATGATCACAGTATTTAATAAATCATGATTTAGTATGTCGACCACCGATGTTTACATTGGCGCTACCGGAAACACCCGACGCCGTGTTCTGACGTCACAAGTAGAATACAGTCCACCAGTATACAGACAGCACGACAGAAGCGGCGTACGTGGCGATGTCGGACTCTGGCTCGGATATTTCGACAGAATCGAGTGACAGTGAGTCGTCACTCGTTGCACCTTCAAGAAGAGGAGTTTATTGCAGAGGAAGCCGGTGTCGTGGATTTAGATCATGCGGGCAAGTTTGACGTGGTGGAAATAGCAGCTCGAGACACAGTATTCAAGATGGAGACACAGACGGGAGCGAACATGCGGATGATGGTGACAGTGAACCTGGATTTGGCGGAGATCCTGTGCGGCAACAGAACACAGACAGGTATATACATCTGACTATAATTCATAGAACGTCTCAATAAATAGTAAATACATCATAATAAAACGTAACATTATCCTCGATCGTAAATAGATCGCAAGCTATCCTATAGCGAGTCGATAGCTTGGTTTCCTTGAATTGTTATGAACACGACGCAAATTGCTCAATAACTAAATATTAAATTATTTCTCTACTTGGACACATCGACATCTGTAAAGCTTGATATCTTGATTCTTTCTCGAAGTTTCTGCGGTTGAGGTTCTATCGTTGTGTCTGATGTCAAACGTCATATATTACGAGCTGTATATAAAGCATTAGCTATGAGCTAACAAACAGACCGGAGGACAGCGCTGGTTTATAAAGTATAGTCTGTATACTGACCGTCTCACGGCTGCCTATAGTAGCCGGAACACTTACCAGATGTTCATGGAAGTTACGATGTCGTAACTTTACGAGACTTACGTGAAACGGGTAACAAGTTGCTACTAGATAGATCCGACCTCCGTACGACCATAACAGGCTTATGAGCTGCTTACGTTGTGAAACACAAGGCACATAAATAGTATGACATTAAGATGACGTTAATATTGGCCTTTTTTCTGGATATTGCATACTGTGTACATGCCCTTACCACTCTTCTTTTGTACAATTAGGTGTACATGTGAAAACTGTACACTTATGGAAGCAATTGAAGAGCTGCTGCCAAGAAAAGGATGTCATGGAGGAACTCAATGAATATGAGGGACATGGTGCAAACATAACCTGCATAACAGATCACCCAGGATTCAAGTCAAAGTGTCTGGATGTTTGGGTGTTGCAGACAGCCTACCAAAGGTATTCGAAGAGGGACAGACAACAAGCAGGTGATCAGCCACGTAATGAGTAAATTACTTGTGTGCACAAATGTGTAGAGCTCAGAAACTTTGATGTATTTTTGGGAAGTCGAATGGTCACTCTGGCACAGTCACAGAATACATAGATAAATAAGCAAATAAGGTTGAAGTGATTACCATTGACATGTATTATCTTGTACTTTACAGAATGTATCACTATGTGGCATACCGCCAGCTGGTGAGATTTTGTTGGGGAATACTTGGTAAGAACCACAGACTGCCATCATGTGCCATTCAAAAGATCTGTGCTACGTTTCCATCTGACAACTACACGTCGTTCAAGTATCCAGCACTTTATTAGAGTCAACAAAACACAATGTCAGTTCAGTGATTGAATCTGCTTCTATACAGCACAACAGCATCCCTCTTGTTTAGTTCTTCCACCGACTGCTGAGTGGATCTGGGACTTCGAAAGGTTCCTCATCAACATTGTCTTGGCACAAAGCATTGAGTCACGGTCAAGAGTTCAGTAACATACTCTGCAAAAAAGATGTTTTATAATCAAGCATTATATAATATATATATATATATATATATATGTATGTATGTGTGTATATATATATATATATTATGATGCTGACCTTTAGAACAACCAACCTGGATTGGAACTTGCAGTCCAGCTGACCTGACACGTGGTCGCGCCTGCATGGACTTGTGGTGTGTCCGTGGAGGGGGATCCGTCTGCACAGCAATTTCTTTCTGACATGTCTGAAATGTACAAAACACAACTTTACTAATAAATCTTTCAAACCAGCTTGAACTTGTATTGCATGTTTATACATGTCTGTGTAAAGAAAATATCATATCATATCATTCATAATAAAAGATGTGGTTGAATTGATTGAGAGAGCAATGATATCAAATTAAACAAATATATGAATTATGTACATGCATGTGGTGATTGTATTTTTAACACGTCATGTGCAGGTCTACTGGTACTACAACTGTAATGTACAGATGACGTACAGTCTGTATACTTACTGGTGTACACACAGCTTCCTCCCCAGTGTGGATGTCCAATAGATGGTCGCTGATCATACAGGTGTCCTCAGTTCTGTCAGTGGCTTCATTCACCAATGTTTCAATACCTCTGTAATAATAGGGTGATAGTTAAAAGTTAAATAGACTCACACTTTTACTCAAACTACAGAATGAAATGGGGAAGCCTGTTATAAACATTGAATCTATACTTAATTAAGCTAATGAAGTGTAATTAGCTAAAGTTATTAATACTACAAACAATAACACACACATATCGGCTAGGGCCTGGTGTAAACTCGTTACATACAGTAGGCCTAGACCGATTATGGCTTTATGCTTGAAACAATAAATAAAGTAAATAAGTAGCACGGCTTACCTTTGCTCTCTCCCTTCTGGCGAATGCATTTTGTCGTCTCTTTGGTGGAGGACACCGGCGGACGTGTTTGAATCAGCGTGCTGGCTTGTGCTGGCTGGGGTCTTGGCAGTATTGTAGGCACAGCATCTGCGTTCAGTTTTAAATTATTTTTGATAATATATCTAATTTCCTTGGCGAGCATAGTTTGTTCGAAATACGAAGTGCTGCCCACAAATCATCGGTTTCATCAACGCACTTGTCTTGTCCATAAACGCGACATTTTATCCTCTTTTGGCCACAGAAAACTAGATTTGCAGACGGCCCCACATCCCCATACAACACATCGCTTCACAATTATCCTTGCGATCGATTGTTGTCCATTCTTTCTCGTAATAATTGACAGCAGTCTTTGCTGGACGCTTCAATGCAGACGAACACTGTATTCTACTTGCGGCAGCTGCATTCTACTTGTGGCGGCTGTATTCTACTTGTGACGTCATCGCCCGAACATTGTCGAAGTGGATGCTCTCGGCGCAGTGATTGATTGTTGTTAGCGGAAGTCATTTATTACGAATACATCAATATTAAAAATATATATATGGCACATTTCACAATAGATATGCAACCTCTATCATATACCGAGCCCAATAACACTGATGAAATATCATTTCGTAGGCCCTTTAATTAAGAACAAGAAAGCCTTTTCGGACGGAGGTCTTGAAAGTTGCAATGATGTTATTGAAAACACTGTTCAAAGTAAAATACACACAATGCTCTTAACGAATACTACTTATGCCTTACCTTATATCAACGTACACCAGCTTATTGCCGATATTTTGTATACGCCATATTTTTCTATACGTTATGCATTCGCTGGGTATTCGTCTGATACATTTTGTATAAGTAAGTGATACACTATCAATAGGTTAGACATGTGTATCTGTATACGTCAATTTTCCGATCCGATCCTATGAAAAGTTGGACGTATTTGGACTCTGACAAATTGTGAGCTATTTTTCGTATACGTTTCCGCCATACATATGTGTGACAGGGCCTTTAGGGAGAAACTGCATAAGAAAAATACAATTACTCCCTCGCTCTCTCAAACAATTGAAGATCCTCGGTGTGGATTCAAGTATCTGGACCAAATGTGAAAACTGAGACGGACCCAAGACCATTGTTTTGGACCCCACCCAGGTGTGACAGCAGCTTTCACACTTAAACAATTGTACCAAATTCTCGGGACGAACAGCCTTAGGTTCAGTCAGCCCGAGTGTGAAAACGCCCTTAGAGAGCCATCACACCTACACTTTATTTTCTTGGAAGAGTTGATTTTGTTACATTTGTGTATTTTATTCATTTATGTTCTCACAAGCTAACCAGAGCTTGAGAACAAAGTCCTTTAAGAACCAAGAAGAGTTTGTTCATCAAGTTAGATGGTCCGAGATCAATCATTGGTGGACAACCCGAGCCTCAGACTTTAAACTGCAACCAACTTTAGCTCTTTAACTAATGTCTCTTTCTTATCTACAAGCATGGAGACAGTCTGTTTGTTTTATTGTGTGACTTTGGTAACAAAAGTCACACAATAACACAAGCAAATTAACCGATTCAGGCAGCGGTAGACCAACAACTTCTGTGTTATGCGAGGTAAAATGAAAGTTTCTTGGATTCAGGTGCTTTGGCGAAAGCATAGATAACGGCTTTGGTTCCCCTGTCAGAAAGGGCTGTCTGACAGCAAGGTAAAGTGCTGAAAATATTCTAAACATTGTGTACACTTAAACTGATGGCTAAAACACATTTTGCTGCTGCCATCTATACACAGCAGTACATTGCTTAGCTGCCATAATGTTACTGTAGCATGCTGACCGCCATTTACTGTAGGTAATGCATGCTAACTGTAATAAAGTACCTCATACAAAACATCCACACTATCCCCATAAATGCATTTCAGGTAGTGTATAAGGCGACTTTCTCATTTCCATTTAGCTATTTATGGAATGGTTTGTGCTCTTTTGCGCTAAACTGAGAGGAAGAGGAAACCACGAGGTTTCACTACTATCAATATTAGGACTAGTTGTTGTCAGATTATTAGCCAAAATGTTCACTTCTATCCAGATGTGTTGAAAATATATAAGTGGGAAGTTGAGTTCCTGATTTAGCTCCTGTACCTACAACTATTTAGTCGAAAAGGAACATTGTGGTTTGCTGCCCCTGCTGGTTCAGCTGTCAATCAGACATGTTCACCAGCCCGCCCACTGAAGAAGCGAGAGGCATTGTTCTTGTTGACCGAACAAACCGAACAGAGGTAGAAAATGTCACTTGATCTGAACACAGCCAATATCTCTTTGTCTCTGTCCTTCCCTCTTTCTTCCCTCCTCTGTATTTTCATCTCTCTCTCTCTCTCTCTCTCTCTCTCTCTCTCTCTCTCTCTCTCTCTTCTCTTTGTAGTTAGAGCACCAGAAGCTGTGGAGAGAAGAGTCCAAGCCAGCCAACAAAGCTATTGAAGCATTCCTCTCTCTCTCTCTCTCTCTCTCTCTCTCTCGCTCTCTCTCTCTCTCTCTCTCTTTCTCTCTCTCTCTCTCTCTCTCTCTCTCTCTCTCTCTCTCTCTCTCTCTCTCTCTCTCTCTCTCTCTCTCTCTCTCTCTCTCTCTCTCTTTCTCTCTCCCTCTGTTCAGGCCTTGCTGTGTTTTTGGCAGTTACTACTGACCATCATGAACGTCATTGCCAATTTTTGTGAAAACTGGCACATATGGCAGCTGAAGTGCCATATGCCATACAGAATATTTTTTGGCCGTTTCCCCCATTTGTATAATCACTGGATCCGGTATAAAAGTGGCTCATTATTAATTCATTCCTTCCCAGTTTTTTTTTCTTTTCAGTTCCCCTCTGTCTTTTTTTCTCTTTTTTTTCTCAATTTCCTCCATTTTTTTCCATATCCATTTGATGTCTATGAGGACAGGAACGACAAGTTAATTTAACGTGCAGTGTGGGGATTAAAGCGTTTGGTTTATTCAAAGCTAAATGTGGGGATTACTGCCAGTGCGGAAGTCCATCTTCATGCTTTATTGTTGTTTGTATTCAGCACGACTAGAGCACAAATTAGGTTTTAAATACTTAACATCAGAACTAAATTGGTTTATTGTAACAACAAACCCAACCGACATTTGATGGCAGGAAAGAAAGTCTTGAAGTAAATTATCTTGCAGGTTGAGCCAACATGCAGCATGAAAACATCAAAACCAACAATTTGTTAGTCTGTCTCTCAATAATGTCTAATGTAAATCTTTAAAAACTATATAGTTTTGTTTTTTAGAAAGGTTCAGTAATTTCCTAGCAGCTGGTCACTTTAGTTTTTAGCAACAAAAAAAAAACAGGAGGAAATTGTGCATTTGTTTGGGACTATATTCAGTGACGGATTAATCCACACTTAGTGCTCCAGTGAGTATTTGTGGCAGCAGGACGGTGTAAGTGGGTTTGATCAAAATGTTGTTCTACAGTGTGTGTGTTCGTGGTAATGAAGGAACATGTCACTCAGTGCCACAGTGAGCCTCGTTTATGTGTTTTTAAGGGTTTTTTGGACAACAATGGAGCTCTATGGCTCAGAGGAATAAGATATATCAAGCTTTGCCTCTTTTCATGGGATTTGTTGTTAAAAAGAAAAATATAGTCTCCATGTATATATTAGGAGTCTAGTACTTTAAAATACACCTTTGTGACACTCTTGCATATGAGCAGCAACATGACTCTTCCATAAGTAAACACACACACACGCACACACACACACACACACACACACACACACACACACACACACACACACACATCACACACACACACATCACACACACACACACACACACACACACACACACACACACACACGGCCGATTGCATTATATCCAGGTGGAGATAATAAAATAATAAAAACATTTGTAAAAGACATTTTGCAAGTCAATGTGGGCAATACTTTAACATAATGTTCTTCTTCTCTTTTCGAAAACTTTCATTTCTGTATTTTGTCGGGCTCTTACTTAATCACCCAGCTCTATTTGTTTATTCCACATGAGCCAAAAACACAATAATCACTTCCTGTGTGACATTTTAAGAGCTACCCTGAACTGGCTGAAGGTTGAGTCACTTTTACATCATTGACGGTGAGAGAGCAGGATTTATGTTTTATAAACGTGATTAAAAGCCAAAAGCTGTTGAACACAGAGAGGCCTTTTACCGCTGCCTGTTCTTCCTCCTCTGTCTCACATGAACAGCTTTCACATTCCTCTTCCACAATCACAGGTATTGTCTCCTCATGTGTGTCTCTGTCTTTCTTTGAAAACACTCACACACAAACATCTCACACTTTGCTTTTGCTTCTCTCTTCCCTCTCCTCTTCTGCCCTCCATAGGAAAGAGACTGGAAGGTCTACAGTCACAGTCCTGTCTCAGTGCTGCTGCTCGTCCGTCAGCACGTCAGTTAGGGATTTGGATCTTATTTTCTTATCCTGCAACTTTTTCTTCATTGCATCTGGACTGTGTTTACAAATACTCCACTCAGAGCCAGGCTCTCCTTGTTGATTCATCTGAACAATGATGACGTCACTTATGGATCATCAGAAGCTGCAGGCGATGGGTCCAAAATCACTCCCTTCATTCACTATTTAACAAACAGGGTTTGATTTCTTTGAAATGAGGTCCGTTACTAATTACTAACAATATTAGTAGTAATTAGTAACAACGTCAATGACAATTCTTCTAAATATTTTTGGATTACCTCCAAATCTAACATTGAAAATATTGCACATACTAAAGAAATAGACAAGAATTGTACATTGTCAATGCAAAACTGTACTGGCACAAACTGCAGGTGTACTGTGTGTATTCTACAACATGTGGGATGCTGTTGCTTTTGTATACATTTCGGCTGCTTTTAATCAAAAACCACATGGACGACTTTGCTCTTGTAACGCAAGAGGAGCACTTTCTCAAAATATTCATCTTCCATTTTCAATGTAAATAAAATGTGAAATAAAAGCTTCACTATCTATAAATCATCGTTAAAACACAAAAACAAATATTGTTTTTTCATGAGTTATTAGCATATTAGCATATTAGCATATTTTTAAGAAATAATCCAACATGTAATCAAGTAATTCATGACAATGTAACTATAATCTAATTACACATTTTTTTCAAATGTAAATCTGATAGTTCTGTAGATCTGTAGTTATTTATTTTTTGTAATCTGATTAGGTAATCCTGATTACATTGTAATCCGTTACTACCCGACCCTGATAACAAAAGATAGTTTGCAGTGCGTTCCCAACCTCTTTGGCTTCATGTCTCTCTCTGTATTTATATAGAGAGAAATGTTTCTCACTTCTTATTTTGTTTATCATGATGCATTCTCTCAAATTCATCTTCCGATCTTTGGGGTTGGGAATCACTGGTTCACTGTATCGGTAGCATTAAATTGAATTCTACTATCACAAAGTGTAAATGGTTTTGATTGCATTACATGACCCAAAGATAAGATAAAAGACAGACACCAAGCATGTGACATCAAATTGAACAATACAATCTTTAAAACTTGAATTATATCTGACTGAACATGCACAAGGTCGCGACAAAATTGCCCTGTTTGGCTGAGCGGTCCATCTGGAGGAAAAATAATAATAATAATAATAGTTTTTTGCACATATTTGCTAAGGTTAGACCAAATGAATTGATTGGCACAAAGAAATACGAGACACAAAGATTGACGAAGCCTCAAAATGTCTGTGCACGTCCCTGTGAACTTTTAATATCCTTCTTTTTTATGAGCTTGATATTTAATTGCAGACTCTTCCACACAATGTGGCACTATAGTGTAAAAGAGGAGCTTCTGGCTCCATTATTCACTTGAGGCACTTTACATGAACACTGGCTGTGGTGCTGTAGCCACGCTGAGTACAGTTATCTGTGCACAAGAGCATTAAAGAGCATGTCCACTGATGATACTGAGCTGTGCAGGCAGCAGCATTTATCCAACGCAAAGCACTGTACATAGAGTGCATGCTATATGGACACATTTTTCTCTTCTTTGTGAGAATGTATGAAGGCACTTTGGTAATACACCAGGTGGCAAATGAGGAATGATGTCAGACACACACACAGGGAACGTATTCATGCTGTGAGGATTTTCCTTTGACAATTTTAGAGCAACAAGTAAAAAAAGCTTTTCCTTTGGTAACAAAATAACAAGCAGGGACGATTCTAAAAGATTTAACACAACAGAAGCCGAAAAATGTTTTTATTTGATGTAGACCGATTTTCAAGAGATTATTCTCTTGTAACACAATTCCCTTTTTTGACCCCATTTCTGCATTTCTGACACATTATTTCTGGTACATAGACCCTGATACAGACCATCAGTACATAACAAATAAGACAGATACATTAATGTCAAAGTTCATCAAGTTTTTGTATCATAATGATTAAACACCTTCTTTATACTCCACACCCCATCTTACACCCTCCAACTCAAACCACTCTCAAATTTGAATTCTGGACATTTGCTTTATACAGATAGACACGTTTACAGAGATACATGCAGAGTACAACTACAGACTTATACTGAAGCACCTGGAGGTTAATTACCTCGCTAAGCCTCAGTAATGTCAGGAAGATCTTTGTCATTGGATCCAGCAACATTTACAGGTGTGTGAGATATAAGTACTTAGGAACAAAGTGTCTCATCTTCCTTTTACTTTATTTATGTGTGTGTGTTGGAGCATAACAAAAAAACATATTCCACTCCACGTATCAAGTGGGGAGAGATTTATTAAACAGCTTTGTTGGAAACAATAACTGTCAACATGTCCACAGCTGAGGACTTTGACATCTGGGTGAATAACTGTGTTTTTCCTGTGATGTGTTTACACATCGAAGATCAATGCATTAGTCTCCAGAGCTGCTTTTTTCTTCTTCTTCCGAAGCACAAAACATGCCTAATATTTGATGAGACGCGGTGACAGTACGTCCTGGACGCACCGCTGTCAGTGTCTGTCTGCTGAAATCCAATTGCAAAAGCTTCTGTTGTCATTCTCGTAATGCGTTGAATGAAAGGGGTGGGGGTTCATTTATCATTACAACTGAATTTTGAATCACTAGGGTAAGATTAAAGATAAAGTTTAGTTTTTGTGCGGAAATATTCTAGAACGCCTGTTGATCCATGATAAAAATATGATCCTGTCAGAAACTCTTTCCATAATTGATGGCGGGGCATTTGTAATCACAAGATTGTTCCCACAAGTTGTTGCATGACGGCTGTGAATTAATGATGGTGTGGGCATCAACCTGCTTTCCTCATACAGTATTTACTCAACAGGTAATTTTTCCTCATAGGAACTTCAGTTGCACAGTTGACGCAAGAAAAGTTCAAAATGTCAGTGTTCATTTTTTAAAAGTCTTCCTTCCTTTGTTCCTGCTGGTGCTGCACACAGTCATTTTCAGATGACTCAGAAGCAGTTGTACCGGTTGCTTGGAACAGTTCGCTTCATTTATTTTCATGTTGATGGATGAGACATGACTATTTAAATTGACACCCTGTGTAGCTTTGTCCATCCCATCCACAGTCACAGTTTGAATCACAGAAGAAATTAGAACGATTCAGAGATGTGGAGCCAGCCTATCAAATCCCTTTGTTAAGTTCTGTGACAGCGTTTCTTTTTACGGGTAATTTAAATTCTGGTTCCAAAAAACCAAGATGGCGACGGCCAAAATGTCACCTTCATGGCTTCAAAACAAACCAATGGGTGACGTCACGTAGACTACGTCCACTTGTTACACACAGTCTATGGTTATGGTATAAATAAGCCACTGTATGGTTAAGGTATGGTTAGGGTACAAACAAATACTACAGTTGCAGGGACCGGGCCGGCTACATAGCTGAAGATATCTGCGCTTGATTCAAGACGTAATTCAGCGTAATTATTAGCATGTATATCATCATCATCTAATCAAACTAATATTCTAAATGTTTACATGTTAACATGGTTTTGTTTTTCAATAAATTCTAAATATCCATTTATTAACATCCAGTAATTCTTAACATGTTCTAATTAAAATGGTTGCCTGCTGCCATTAGCATCTAGCTAACCCATCGACCACCTGTCGACCGTTTAGCCTCTAGAGGCTACGGGCTATATTTCTGGGGTTTTGACGTAGCTCGTAGAAATCCGGACCAAGACTTCCTGCGCTGCTAATTGTTTACACTGCGATTAGCAACTTAGATTGCGAGAATGAAGTTGAAGTTGCGAGAACGTTAGCTGATGCGCTCTACACAGACTGTTTACCTGCATTCAACCAATGCCTACTCAATTTGTAATTGGTCAATACTACACAGACTACAAACGGAAACCAGAACGCTTCTAATACTAAAATATTTTGGTCCCATTGCCTACAGATGTAGAATCTGATTGAAAAGATACATTTTAAGGCTAAGAATAGGCTAGCTACAACTGTGGGTACATCTAACACTAGATCTGACAGTGTACAGCTGAGCCTTAAACGCTGAGCCTGTCTTAAGATGGCCACCGTTAAGACAATAAACCCTTTGGTTGATTTAGTATTAATAATTTTGTAACTGCAGGGTTTATTTCTCACTGTCTGCCACTTTCCATATTTTGAATAACTCTTTATTTATTCATTTTAGTCAAAACAATAATCCTCCACTTCTTTGGTTTCATAGCCTTCCTAAAAACGTCATCCATACTCTTTCTTTCTGAACGGCGCTCGCTCTCTCTCTCGTGCTGTTTCTCATCTTCATCTGAACAAATTGAATTCCCCAGTAATGAAATATGAAAGTGTTGACTTCATGCCTTCGTGTTTGCCTGGAATCTACTGGACTGAATGAAACAATATAGTTGTCAAAGAATCCGGATGACAGATAGACACACTGCTCCATCAACTGTGAATTTCGGTCTTCAAATACACACACACACACGCACACACACACACACACACACACACACACACACACACACACACACACACACACACACACACACACACACACACACACACACACACACACACACACACATTCACATAACCTCTCATTTCCAGCATGTGAGATATTTGAACATGTCTGTTGAACATGTGTTTTCTTCTCTTCTTTTTTAAGATTTCAGTGCCGAGACTAAACTTTACAGTAATACAAAATATCAAAGATTAGAAGTTATTAGAATAAAAACTCAAACCTGTCACACAAAAGAGACGTGATCAATTGAGATATATGAAAGCTGATTTTATTGTAATTTATAATTTCTTGAAATTTCTCAAAATCATAAATTCATTTCTGCCTTCACAGTTTTTGTGTTTCACATCACATGAATATTAATTTCTGTTCAAATTGGGCTTCTAGACTTATTTGAATAAGCAATCATGAAAATTAGGTGAAATGGGAAAAAACAAAAACAAAATGTATCAATGTCTTCATTTTTACTGTAACAATATTACATGTTATTGTATCATCTAATGCTCCCTTGAGTCTGCATGGACATGTCTACACAGACCCATTTAGTGACAAAGAAAATTATTTCAGAAAACTGGAAGAAAACCCTGAACAAGTAAGAGTGTGTGATGTTTTATAAACACAGTGCGAGGACAAGCTCTCAGCAAGCTGTGAGAACTGTAGTTTGTCGCTCATGGGTTTGTACTGTGAGTGTATTTGTGTGAATTTATTGTTTAGTGCTGATCATTCAGTCCTCGACAGCATGCTTCAGGTCGTCTGTGCTACAACTCAAATGTACTTGAAACATGCTGCGATCTCACGGCATCTGCAAAATGTCTTTTTCTTTCTCTTATTTTTGTAACCAGGCAGAGGGTAAGGAGTTTCACAATAAAAGCAACACAAAAGAAGCAGACAAGGAACTTTCAGAATAACACAGAAAATGCAGCTTTTACTGAATCTGAATCCAAATATAATACACACAATATATTAAATATTTTATCTTCACTCTCGGCAGGGGGTTGAGAGGAGGAATTGATTTGTTTGATGTCTTGTGAGCAACCAAACCATTTTCACTGTATTTTTTCCTGCTGCTGCTCTATTTTACTCTAAGACTTTAATGAGTTCAGGGTCAGTGCTGTTGCTAAGTGACTTACAGCCACGATCAAGTGATAGTAGTAGAAACAGATCAGCAGTGTAATTTGAAGGGCAGCAGTTTGGCCCACAACACCTGCCTTTCTTTCATTTCATCCTGTTTTAGGGTGACCTTTGACCTCCCTGCTCATATATTACATCACATGTCTTGTATCAAATTAACAGTTATCTTTTGAAACTGGATTTCTCCAGCAAACTTAATGAAGTCAAAACTCATCTTGTTCTGCCAGCTGCCATTTGTTTCTTAAAAATAACAAAAGTGGATTTGTGCCTCCAAATTATAGAATTTGTCAGAAATATTACTTGTATCATTATTTGTTTTTCAGTTGAGCAAAATACACTTGTCACAAATGAGCATGCAACATGAGCAGTCAGGTTGACAAATGGGGTTTAGTTTAATATAATAGTTGATTAATATCATTTAGAAGTCATTCATTTTGTGTTTTGGATTTCCTGTCAGTTCATTTGTCAAAACAATATTTTAGAAATAAACAGCTAAATATCCACTAATGCAGGAAGATGAACATTACATTACTGTAATGTTATTTAGCAATTTGAGATTGTTGAAAGGATATTGATGGCATTATCTTTTTTTTTAATATGTATATATATATGTATATATATATACACATATATATACATATATATATATATATATATATATATATATATATATATATATATATATATATATACACATATATATATACATATATATATATATATATATATATATATATATATATATATATATATATATATATATATATATATATATGATTTCCTGAAAATTATTTCCAATTATTTTGCATTTATTATAAAATAATATGTACATTACAACAAAAAAGGTACCATTCGATTTTAAAGGTCTTCTTAATGTTACTTGAAACAAATACACACTAGGTACCATATCCATTAGGGGGTAAAAATCTTCTTATGCCAGTTTAAAATCATAAATGTTTGTGAATACTTGCTAATATCTTCTTTAAATGTTATGTTAAGTCTTAAAATAATATGTAAGTTACAAAACGGATACATGAAAAATAAAAATGTAAAGATTAGCATCCATTTAATTAAGCACACAGTATTAAACAGTAAATCTCACGTTTTTAAATACACTTCAGTGTGAAGAAATGTTTTCTTGTTAAGGGTAGTGGTGAGGGAAAAACCTCCCAACATCAGTGCTGCACCTGACCTGAAGCTTTGCCTTCCATCAAAATATCAGCTTTCACTCAATGCAAATTATACACTGGCGCCCCCTAAATGAGCCTGAACACAGTACAGACAGCAGCAGCAGCGGTCCGCGGTGACACTACCCGGGGTGCAGAGCCGCTCTGGCCGCGTGTAAAGCCGGCTGACGCAGCGGGGGAAGCTCACGGTGCCCCGGTGCTGCATGCTCGGGATGTCCAAGTGCAAAAAGTAGGTTACTTCAGATGAGGATAAATACACAAAGGAAGTCTGCTTAATTAGCATACATTTAAATACATTGTAAGTGATTGCCAGCCCGATTTTTTTTTTTTTGGAAGGGGGGGGGTAAAGTGAACATTTATTACAATACAAATAATAATTTGATAATAATAGTAATAAAAATAAAAATTATAATAATAATAATAATAATAATAATAATAATAATAATAGGATAATGTGAAAAATATTCGTGGTTTGACTCTCATCCAGCTGAAATTGCATTTAAAATTTCGACTTTTTTTCCAACATCCGTCTCTTTAAATGCCACTTTATTCTAACACAACCACCAACTATTGTGATTAGAATTACAATAATAATGGGAGGGGGGTTAGGGGGGGTCCTTATCCCTCTGCTCGTCCATAAATCGCATCAAATGACAGTCGGTCAGTGAAGAGTTAAAGGGAGGAGACGGAGAGTGACACGCCTCATTGGGTAGATTATGTGCCGCAAACAAAAAGTGTGTGTCGGTGTGCCAGTCAGCCAGAGCATCGGGCCCCATCTGCACGCCTCTCTCTCTCTGTCTCTCTGTCTCTCTCTCTCTCTCTTTCTGTCTCCCTTTATCCGTCCAGCTCTCTCTACCCCGCCCGCTCACTCCCAGTGTCGGCGAGTCTCTGCAGCAGCAGCAGCAGCAGCAGCACTGTCACTTTCACCACACCGGGGGGGAAATGTACTGACACTACGGAGCAGACCGGGAGCGCATCACCATCTCCATCCCCTCCATCACCGTCACCGCATCCCCCTTGCTTGATTTCGGGGCTTTTTTTTCCCTCGGAGGTGCAAACGGGTTTTGATTCGCAGCATCGCTCAGAGTTCGATTGTGGATTATTGTTCCTCCTCGTCGACTGAAAGGTAGGTTTGTGACATGCAAAGCTGTGTGTGGTTTGGATAGTTTTAGAGGAGGACAGGGGACTGTTTCTGGGCTTGTTTTGCGCGGCAGCCACACGTCCTGCAGGCGCTGGAAGCGGCGCAGAAAGAAAATATAAACCGCAGATGTTTCAGCGCCGCGGACAAAACCCGCAATTCAGTCACAGCACTGATTTAGGACAGTTTTCAGCCTGACACGGCTTTAGCAGATGGGTTTAACACCCCCCCCCCCCCCTCCCCATCTCTGCTCACCCCTCTACCCCACCCCGGGTGGCTTCTTTCCTCCAGTTTCTGGATGTGCAAACACTCCGCTCTTTATCTCGTTTCTCTTATTTGATCCTTGCATATCATTGTCCAATATTGTGTGCAGTCTTCTCCCTGTGAAGCCACGGTTTCTGTTCATCTGAACATAAAGGGGTTCTGTGTGGTGCCGGAAACAAATTATTGAGGCTTGCAGCGCTGCACTGAGAGCCACTTTGGAAAGGCTCTCCACTGCACCGTGCGCAAAATGCTCGACAGAGAAGCTTTCTGTTGCTGAGCCTTATAGGAATGTATGAAATGCTCCAAATGAGCGGGATTAAAAACACTTTTATTAATAGCTATCCCGGGTTATTTGATCAGACCCCACCCCCTCCCTTTTTTTTAATTTAACAAATCAGAAAGAAAAATAATAGCCAGATGCAAAACCAGAGGAGAGTCTCGCTTTTTCTCCGCATGAAATCACAAAACAAGAGCGGATATTGGGGCTGGACAGACGACAGCTCATCTGTTCCCACTACTAATCGTTTTCAGTGCAGTGGTTAATATCAGCCTATTTATTTCTGAATTGGATCTCTAAGATGCGCAAATGTTCATGTTGCTTCCATAATTTTGCGCAACACTAACTTTTTGTTCAACTGTGAATTTCTTTATTTTATTTTATTATTTTAATGACAGGAGACTGCTTTATATCGCACGAGCTGTGTCACGTTGGAAGTAGTTTGAGTGGTCGGTAATGATTTATTACATGTCATGAACTAATAATAGGAGAATTAAACATCAAAATCACGTAGTGATTATAATAATAAATACAACTTGTGCCGTAGGCCCAAAAAAGTAAAAAGTAAAATGTTATGACTTATTATAATGTTCAATAAAAATATTTTGTGCAGCAATAATCCTGTACTGGCAGGAATACGATTATTTCAATAATTCAGGAATTAGGCTACTTTTTAGGAAAAAGGTTTTCATCGCGATTGAGCAGCGTTTACTGACGGTGCTGAAAGCCATTATTATAATTTTTTATTGTATAATTTGTTATGTTATTTGACTGAGCCTCATTTACGGCCGAACACGCGCGTATCAGTTGCAGGTTTCCGCGCACAGTCTGTGCTGTATTTAACGGCAGAGGGAGGAGAGCCGCAGCCGTCTAAACACACACATTCAGAGGTTAGAAAAGGGAGAAAAGAAATAATTAACTGGTCGTGCTGCTTTAATTACAGTCTCAGAGGGGAACGTGGTGGATTATGGTAATGAGGCGGCATACGCTGCCGCTTGTAGAAAGGAGAGAAAGGTTGGCTGACATGAAATCACTGACTTTGACAGTCCACTTGAAACCCATTGGACATGCTCCCTCCATTGGACATGCACGGACCTCAGCAGCTCCTACTGAGAGGGTTCTTTAAATTCTTTATTTTTTCAACGATCCTGTAGGGAATCTATAGCATAATAATAGTTTAAACAAATAAACCTGTCACATCAAAGCTATAAAGCCTAAATATTAGACGAATATTACATGTATAGAATATATTTTAATAAAAACATACCATAAAGCACGATAAGGCAATTGTAAATCACTCTTGAGACTTCACAATTCATTTAGGATTTTTTCGTTTTGAATGTCACCAATGTTAACAATTGCAGCTGACCAGACGAGGGCAAATGGAGCCCGCAGAGGCCTACTAATGCTAATATAAATAAGGATATTAATACTAATACTTTTATTATATTATAATGATAAAGACAGACAGGCAAATACCATCGTTATCAACCGTTAATCTAAAATAATCTAAAAGGATTTAATATGTGGTATAATCTGAAGCAAAATAATAATAATAACTTTTTATTTATTATTATTATTGTATTTCAATAATAATCGTAATAGCAAAAACGACACCCATAATAATAATAATAATAATAATAATAATAATAATAATAATAATAATAATAATAATAATATTGTGATTTTGAGGCTACTTTTTCTTCTTCCTGTATAATTGACAACACTGGTGAAGCACATCAGCAGGACGCTGAAGGTGAAGCCGTCATGAACTTATTACGGGGTTTGAATTCATTAGACAGCCTGGCCAAAAAAAAAGAAAAAAAAAGAAAGAAAGAAATGGGCCCCAAATGACGCCCTGACAGCTGGTTTATCCAATCTGTCCAGGAAGAGATTTATTTCCTATCAGCAGGGACAGCGGAGAGTAAACACACTAAACAGCTATTTTACACAGGTTTAGTTTAAAATAAAAATGTCGAGGAAATGGGGGGGGGGGGGGGGGGGGACAACAACGCCTAAATGTATTATTTTTATGTAGCAGAACTGTCTTTATTTCCCGCCTGATGTCCGATGTCTCTTGTCTCTGCAGTGTGAAATGGAGGAGTCCAGCTCTCAGAAGTTGGTGTGGGATGGGGACGCCAAAGCGGTCCAGCAGTGTCTGACGGACATTTTTACCAGCGTCTTCACGACATGTGACATCCCAGAAAACGCCATTTTCGGGCCTTGTGTGTTGAGCCACACGTCGCTGTATGACAGCATCGCCTTCATAGCTCTGAAATCCACCGACAAACGCACAGCACCTTACATCTTCAGGGTGAGTTGCTCTTTATTATTTGTTTTTTTACTCTTTGTATTTGAGTGCAAATTCTACTATTTAGCATCTTAAGAGGCCTTTTTTTATTTTTATTTTTGCTCCAAATCTAGCAAATATCTATTACTGATGTTTTATTATGCATAGCATAACTGGAGCAAGAGACTGGTGTTTGAAAAATATCCCCATGCATGAGCAGCAATACTACAATGCCATGTTGGTAGATCTTTACAGTTGTATTTCAATACAAACAAATAAATAAATAAAAAGCCTTTCAATGCAACAGGATCCCAACTAAGCAATTAATGTAATCCTTGATTTAGTCATGGAAATGTTTCCTTTTTATTATTTCTGTAAGAAGAATATGCAAATACATTATTACATACATCATTTTGTTCTAGTGAAAAGCTATTAATTTAAGAAATGTGCTTCAGATTGTCAATACAGTGTCACACTGCTTTGTTTCAAGATGTGGGCACATTATTATTTTGTCTGAAAGGGTTCCAGTATTTTCATTTAATTTAATTAAACAGAGATAACATAGTAAAATAAGATTTTGAGGCAAAACATTTGCCTGAAAATGAATTTGAGCTGAAGTAATAACTCGATGGGTTTGTATGTGTCATACAGGTGGACACGTCAGCAGCCAACAGCACCTCAGAGGGTTTGATGTGGCTGCGGCTTGTCCAGTCTGCCCGGGACAAAGAGGAGCAGAACCTGGAGGCCTATGTAAAGAATGGCCAGCTCCTGTACCGCTCGCTCCGACGGATTGAGAAGGACGAGGAGCTGCTGGTCTGGTACGGCAAAGACCTCATCGACCTGCTGCTGCTCAGCTCCAGCAGAGCACCCGCCAAGAGCAAAGGTGAGTTAACTGAAACCCTATCCTCAACGCCTATGACTTCTTCTCTACGGTCCTTATTCTAATTCAACATTTTTATAAGACACCACACTAGCAGGATAGTCTCTTTTTGTCAAAACTAATTTTCCTCTTTTTTATTCGCAGGTTCCTCTCACCACTCATGTCCAGACTGCAGCCAGCGGTTCCAGTTTGAGTTCCCGTTCTTGGCCCATCTCCGGTTCCGTTGCACCAAAAGATTGCAGAGCATCACGGGGGCCGACGAGGAGCCCAGCAAAGAGAGGAGCACAGAGCGACCAAACACAAACACAACCCCAACCAGGACCAGCCCAAAGCTGGGCCGTTCCGAGGGCTTCAGCAGCCCTCAGGACAGCAACAAACCCTCCACAGACTTTCATAACCTGGCCAGGGATCTAGAGAACAACCGGACCAGCCCGCCGAGCGACAAGGAGGCTGAGATCTGTAGTGAGAGCTCGGGGAAGAGGAAGTTCTCGGAAATAGAGGACAGGGAGTGCAGAGGCCCCAGCCTTCCACAGTCCAAGTCTAAAGACGAGCTTGCAACATCTGCACAGAACTACAGAGGGGCGTACGGCCTGGAGGAGAACCACAAGTCCTTCTTGCCGCCAGGCTCCACAGAACTTGGTCAGGGCAAGCGCAGCGCCTTCACCGAGGTCAAGAAGTCTCCCCAGAACCTCAAACACCACAGCGGCAACAAAAACCTCCAGAGCTCCAACTCTGAAAACAAAGATGATGGTCGTCCAAGCAACAATCCATCAGAGAAGCACCACAACATAAGGCAGGTGCTGTCGGAGACCCAGCCACCCCAAACCTCACCCATGGGCAGTGCTTTCACCTCAGTTACCCAGCAAGGCGGCAGTGGTGGAGAGAGGAAGAGCGCCTTCAGCCAGCCGTCTCGCTCCTTCTCCCAGATCTCACCACTGGTAATGCCGACCAAGCTGCTGGACTGCCACCCAGCGGTGGGCGACACCATCTCCTCCAACAGACTCTACCAGGCTGACCACCTTGCCGCCAAACTTCAGAGCGCAGAACTGGGCGCCAACTGCCCTGTGCCGAGCATGGCCAAGCAGAATCCCTTCGTCTACGCCACTACCTTCTGGCCCAAGAACTCCGGGGCTATTCAGGTTCAGATGCCCTCGGCGCTCACCCTCCTGCCGCCCTCCTTCACCTCCCTCTGCCTGCCAGCCCAGAACTGGTGTGCCAAATGCAACGCCTCCTTCCGCATGACCTCGGACTTGGTTTACCACATGCGATCCCACCACAAAAAGGAGTTCTCCATGGAGCCTCTGGTCAAGCGGCGACGCGAGGAGAAACTCAAGTGCCCCATTTGCAACGAGTCCTTCCGGGAGCGGCATCACCTCTCACGTCACATGACCTCCCATAACTGACTTTCAAAGACTAAAAAGGGAGGGACTTTTTTTCTAACAATGGAGGGGCTCTGACCCTGCGTGGATTTAAACAGTCCGACTGGAGATAGGCCACTTAATAAAACAAAACCACCCCTTGCACTTGTTTTCACTTTGGATGATCTTCTAATTCCTGTTCGGTCTGTTTACTTTTTCTCCCCTGTACAAAATGTCATGTTTTGGATGTATGCAAATGCATTTTGACTTCAAAAATGTATCTATTTATGAAGCACTTAAAAGTTTGAGAATAAGGGAAGATTTAAATATGTGTAAATGTACAGTAAGTTGTATTTTATATCATATAAATGCAAATATAGAGAAGAAATACAAATGTAGTCACACGTCATGGTTTACAGCTGTTTTTTCATGTCTACAATGAATATGGACACAAATTGGAATAATATGTCAGACTATATTTCAGAGTGCATGTAATATTAAATGATATTGATTTAAGATGCAGCCTATACATTACGATGTAAATAATTGGTTTTATTTGAAATACAAAGTGTAATATTTTGTGTCAGTGGGGAATAGTTTCAGTGTTTCTTCCTTTTGTGGGAATTTACTACTTGATAGTTTATCTAATCACGTTGAATGCATTGACAATAAAATAGCTTTATTTTCAACGGTGGCCTTCCTGGATTGTTTTTTTTTTTAAACCTCAACTGAAATATATGATTTCTTAATTATTGATACCATTGGTCTTCATTTTTTATTTATAAAGCAAGATCAACATTATTTTTCGTATCTATATTAAATGTGTATACATCCCTATCATAAGATTTTATTTTAAAGATTTTTACCATAATTAATGTTAAATAAAATTATATTTCATATAGGCTAGAGCCAACCTTCAATATTAGCCAATAACCATATGTTATGTACAGTCCAAATTTAATTTAATATAGTAAAAAGTGAATTTATGATTAATATGATTAATGTATTCTAATATGTTAATTTCCTATTAAAAATACAAGCAGTTTCTTAAACACACTGGATGTCACCAATTATTATTTGTATTATTACTATTATTATTATTATTATTATTATTATTATTATTATTATTATTATTATTATTATTATTATTATTATTATTATTATTATTATTATTATTGACATATGTCTTCATTAATCGTCGATCGCACTAATCACTACGCTATCGACGTTTCCCCCTGAGAGGTCGCTTCAATTAGTGTGTTAGGAATAATAATGATAACATTCCGATACCTGCACATTTAATGCTTCATGTAGTTTCACATTTAAAAAACACAATACGGGCGAGTATGCAAATGTATGTTTCGGAATAAAAGCTTTGAAATGACGAGATAAATAATTCGCTCCGATCTTCAGTTTCTGTGGCACAGCAGAGAAATGCTAAAATGATTGTCGGCTCATCAGAGAGTGCATGACACGCCCATTTTGTTTACAATATAAAACACATACTCTACGTCTGCATTTGGGATTTATTTATTGCCTAAGTAATTAATTGGAATCGCAGACAGGCTGTATGTGCACACAAAAGCCAAGAGTTTTTAAAGAAATAAGTGGATGAATATTATTTTTTTCCAATAATTATAAATGCTCCTCTCTGTGATGAGGACAGCGAGCTGCCTGACCTGTAAAGAGCTATGATAAATATATGTATCAATATCAATAACCTACCAGCCGTCTGTGACCTTCATTTGCAAAAGCTTTCAAATGAAACCATGAGAGAGAGAGAGAGAGAGAGAGAGAGAGAGAGAGAGAGAGAGAGAGAGAGAGAGAGAGAGAGAGAGAGAGAGAGAGAGAGAGAGAGAGAGAGAGAGAGAGAGAGAGTAGTTAAAGTTATTTTCTATAAACAACATAGACTAATACAAATGTGGGTATGTCTGTGGCCCGAAAATCATCATTTGCTGCTGATAATATAATTGCACGATTTAAAAAAGAAAAGAAAAAAAGAATGAATACCACCGGGTGGGCGAGAGAGCAGAAACGAGATGTGGAAAATAGTTCAACAGCGTCATCAAGCGGTCACCACGTAAACTACACGCAGGAGGAGCTCTCTGAGCGGCCACAGTCGGAAGTGTTTTAGCAGCTGGCTCCTTATTTAACTGCTGATACGAATATTGTTTAATAAAAAGTCTATAATATAATAATACTCCAGGGATATGTATTCATATACATTTCTGAGTCATCAGAATCATCATGGGGCCACTTTAGTTAAAGTGAAGTTAAACTCATCTTCAAGCTCAACAGACACGAACATACATTTTTATTTAAATATTTTTCAGGAGAAATGCATGAAGGCATGGGACAATATGAACATTTCATGTCATGGTTATCTGGGCCCAAATAATTGCAATTCACAATATTCATCAACAAAATATGCTTAAAAGTCTTATAATGGCACTAAAACATACTGAAACCACTCTACATTAAATAGTATCACAGATGAACATGAACATCCTTTTTAGTGAAAAACAAACAATCTTAAATAAGGAAATCATGAATCCAAAGATCACCTTGCATAAATAAAGGATAAATATAATTAAAAATAGCAACATTGTGTGGATCGGTTCTTTCTTTTTTATTTCTATTTGTAATACAATATTATATCATCCCATACCTACTCCAAAGCATTGTGGGATTGTTTCTGGGTGGAATTAATAATATCAGCCAAGTTTGAGCACTTTGATGGACGTGAGACTCACCTGGTTGAGTCATGCATACAAAAGAGGAGATATACAATATACATGTCTATCTCCGAAGGACGTTTTCTCATACTACACAGTTTCATTCCTGTCTGTATTGTGCAGGTTTTTACAGAGAGGTTTGTTTATACATCATTCATAGCCTGATATACATAACATTGTATTTCTTAAAAACATGATAGAAATGTATTTATTTATGGCTGTTTATTTTTCTGATTTATAGAGTGATACAAAGAAATATCCAACATTCCTTCTGTAAAAAACTTTGACTCTAATATGTCAACAAAATGAAACAAACATTTCCAACCTGACTTTATCCAATGTTCAGATTTATGTTTTGGAAATGTATGCAAATTATCATATATTTAATAAGATAAGGCATCGCATGCATGTTTAAACACAACATTTCTGAAAACTTGCAATACAAAAAATAATTGTCTCAATGTAAGTAATCAACTGGGGAAGTTTGATTCTGGTATCTATTTGTTCATTTCTTTACCCTAGTGACCTGGGGTGTCTCCCCTTTAAAGAAAAAGGGGAATTTACAGCAAAGCAAAAATACTTCTGGAACCAGTGAATCTTCCCACTTTGCAACTCTGTTGGGTTGGAGCAGAACTCTTAAAAACAGATATCTGAAATCCTCTGGACATCTATATAGCCAGCTGCCACTAGGAAGAAGGGGGTAAAATATGTGCTTTTGGAATTTGGGTGAAATGATCCCTTTAATCTGGTATGTGTCACACAGGACAAGAACACATTGTGGGCAACTGGAGCACAGCACAGCAGAAAGCACATAGTGAGACATGCTAGCAGGAGATAAAAAAAACACATCAAGGGGTCGAGGTTGAGAGGAGTGGATACAGCACAGCGCCGTGTCGCTCACGTGATGATAAATTACAGCAGGGGTGCATATGTCTGCACGTTACACCTCATTTCACATCAACACACACCTCCCATGTCAGCAATCCAAACAGGTCAATCTCACCACCAAGGCATGTGATCGACAAGAGAGGTAGGCATCGCTAACTATCACTCCTCTCTCTCTACACACACACACACACACACACACACACACTCCAGTGATATTTAGTGTCCTCATGCTTTGCTGCATGTGTCATCGTCCCTTTTGTGCCCTAACTTCCCCCTGACACATTTGTCACTGCATCACTCAGCGCGGAGCGGCGTGGGACAGTTTATATCTCTGCTAAGGTGGCACTTCCAGTTGGCCCTCCGCCTCAGTCACACTACATTTTTACATTTCAGGCATTCAGCTGACACTGCCATCCGCGGCAAGCGAGCAGGGAAGTGAGCAAGCAGGTAGAGAAACCTCAGACGGGTTCTGAACCGCACTCTGGCGGTCCCTGGATTCAAACCAGTGTCCTCTTTTGGTTACGGCAAAGGCTCAAGAACCTTTGCATGTTGTGATGAACAAGAACGTTGTTTGAAGCATACCGAGGCCATTGTTAAAACTTGCGATACATTTGGATAGAAACCAGGCTGCTGTGTAGCTATGGAGCCTACGCAAGCAACTGCTGTAGCCACACTGTAGCCATCGTGTACCTCTTCCTGTGCTGTAGAAATTACGTTTATATATTACTTAATTGTTTTCCTAATTACATTATCGTGACAAATGTATTAGCTAAGCCGGCTCATGTTTAGAGGCAATGTGTTTCTGAGTAAATGAAGCTACATTCATGTGCTGCACCGGAGTCACAGGGAGGGGGTTGGGGTGGATGGCGGGAGTACAAAGTGCAGGACTGTGACAGCAGAGTTTTGACTTTGCACCTGGACTCGTACTGCAGGCGACTAAACATAAGCTTAACAAAACGTTTGATAATGCGGCAGATATTGTAAAGCAAGGCCAGATATTTTTGTGGCAAACAGTGCAGACTTCCACAAAGGCAGTTTCCATAGTATCCACCATATAACTGGGGTCCGCTCCAGCATGTTATGGGTTCTTCCTTTGTTGTCATGCTGTTAGAGCGTTTTAATAATAAAACATGGCTTAAAAAAAGTTTTTAGCCGTCACAGAGTAGCAGGAGCCGCTAACCTCGTCTCTTAAAGGGACAACATTTCTTTGAATGAGTCTGATATTGAGCGAGTATGCTGCAGACAGCAGCCGCTAAACGGGCTGCAATACAATCGCTCTGGGCAATAACGCACCGTCAATGTACGTCCAGTAGAAGTGCTTGATTTAGCCACTGACAGGCTCAGATTGTTACTATAAGTGTCTGACAACATTATGAAATTCCCTACAGACAAAAGACAATAAAACACCTTTCTTTAGCTTTCATATTTAACACCTACTTCACCTGTAAATATTCAGCCATCGGCACTCCTCTCTACAACTCTCACTCCTGTCTCCACCGTATTCCAGCAAGTCACATGACACGATACCAGACCGGATCAAGCGGCAGGTAAAGAAAACCCTCTTATTTCTCTGTCGTGTCCTTTCCATAATGTTGTCAGACACTTATAATAACAATCTGGGCCTGTGGCAAAAACTCTTTTAGTGGACTTTTGGTGCAGAATTTCCCAATAGGGTTAGATTGCAGCTCGTTTAGCGCCCTCAATACTGGAACAGTTTCAAAAACCGTTGTCCCCTTAGTCAGTTAGAGACAAAACATGGAAAACTAGGGTAAAAAACAAAACAAAGTTATTTCTCTTTAAGCATCTTCTTACTGCAGCGGGCTCCAACAGAGATGCCCTGTGCACGCAGAGAGGTCAGACAGCGAGCTAACGAGGCTTTGAAAGAACAGTTCAGATCAGAAGTATTGATTTCACTCAGCAACAGAGTCCTGGCCTGCAGCTCCGCCCACACACTCCACAATTTGTTTCAAAGTCCTAATCCAGGGTTTACACGAGGCCGGCTGCTCCTCCTGCCGTCTGATTGGGATATCGCTGTCACGTCATTATTTTTCTGAAGGCCTAAATATACACAAACAGCATCGTGCTCTGTGCACTTGCACTATTTCTGACCCACTATGCTCTCAATCTAGAGGTCTGCTGACAGGGACACATTTACACATCATGTCCCCTCTGAGAGGATCCCCGAGCATCCACATGCCTCTGACAGAGCCTCTCTCCCTCGGGGACTCTACCTGTCTTCTGGGCACATCTGAGTCTTGGATTCTTCACATCGTGGAGATGGCGAAGACTCCGGAGGTTAGATAATTTAGGTTACACCTGTTTCCCCGCTTCAAACACCTCCCTGCCTTCAACAGAAGAGCGTGGATGTACTACAGTTGGCTGAAACTTTGGCAAAGGGGTGAATGTGCTACTGCTCAGTAAGTAAACAGATGTAGTCCATGCTGACCCTTTGCTTTTACTCACGTACTTTCTTGTTTCAATATCGATCTCTGTTTAAAAGATTTGACTGTCATTCGACTTCTCTTGCCTTGTTTTTCTTTCAGGGTGTGACACTTTCAGGAGCCACTCTGACAGTATGTACATTAAGTTGCCAGTTTATTAGGTACCGCTCGCTACAACTGAAACCGTCAATAAATCTACAAGGATAGATTTAATACAAGAAACACCTGTTAGTGTAATACAGGGGTCACCAACCATTATGATACTGAGAGCTACTTCAAGGGTACTGAGTAATACAAAGGGCTACTTGTTTGTTACAACCTTCCTGAATAGTTGCACGGTTCACATTTAATGATAATATTATCATTATTAATAATAATAATAATAATAATAATAATAATTATAATAAATATTCATATATGTGAAGAGACTGTCTGATCACCTGTTAATGTTAATTATTCCTCACAATGATTATTAACAATGATTTACCATGGTAGGAAACACAGATATAGTTAAACATGCAACATTATCTATTTACGTTCTCAATCTATTTCAACATTTGAAAGTCAGAGTTATCACATCTCTGATATCTTTGTAAATATCTTTTGACAGTTTTGTATGAATGAGAACATTTGAAGCATTTTGTTCAAAATCACACCAGTTATATTTTAGTACAAAGTATCACTTCTGTAAAAACATTAAGAAATCATGAACTGTCACATCTTCAAATCATATCCTGTTTGTACAAACACTAACTTTGTAACATCGGATTAGAGTAGATGATATCAGAACCTTTCTTCTTGTCTTTGAACAGTGTTTTCAATAACGTCATTGCACCTTTCAAGACCTCTCCGTCCGAAAAGGCTTTCTTCTTCTTTATTAATAATGTGCAGCTCTAAATGAAGCTTCTGATGCTTTGTGTGACTTGTTGACCGGCCTCGTGAAAGAGATGCTGCTGCCCAAATCTGCCTTTAACTCCCGGCTTGTTCTGCCCGCAGTGCTGCAGCTGGTAGTTAGTTAGTGAGTGAGTGAGTTAGTTAGCATGGTAGCTTCTGTGACATGTACAGAAGTGTCTCCACAATGAGCCGCTTTGCCGTCGCCCCGCAAATGAGACGTACACACTTTTCTTTCACTGTTGTAAAAAATAATTCTTCCTCCCAATCATTGTGAAAATAGTTAGTTTAAAAAACGCACCTAGCGCCCCACCGTAGCTGCTCTCGCTAGCTTGTCTCAGCGAAAAGGGAAATGGAGATTTAGCTTGCGTGTGAAATTGAACTCTGACCCCAGACTGGGTCAGAGTCGCACTTACAGATTTAATTTATTTTTCCTTTTTTTTGTTAATTTATGCAAAGTTAAAATATTAAAATAAAATAAATAAATCATGGATTTATCACTGATTACTGATTATTATTGACATATTCTTACACAGTTTTATTTTTTTTGTTCTCTAAATATCTAATACATTTCTGAATGAATTGATGACACATAAAAAAAATAGGAACTTGTTTTTTTGAGTTACAGCAAATAAATGGGCTGACATGCGTCATGTGCATTAAGTATGAGACAGGGTTGCATGTTTCACACATTTGTACATAAGACACCGTTTCAAGAATTGTGAAAATTTAACAAAAATTATTTTACAGATTAGCATAACCTTGCAGCATTTAATTAATGTTTTGTAATGATGAACAAATAATTGAAACCTAATTGATGAGCCACATATATATTCATTATTTTGTTATCTAATTGATGATCCATATACATATTGTATTGTATAGTGATGAGACAGGATTTCAGCATTAACATAAATATTATTATTTTGAAATTATATTTACAAAGTTGGTTAAATCTATCTTCAATTTCATCAATTCTAACTCAATATGATCAGCATTATGCATTTTATAAATAAAGATTGCATTTAGATTTTGAGGAATCCTATAAACTGAGCTGAGAAATGTTTAATTGATTTAGTTCTGAATATATATATATATATATATATATATATATATATATATATATATATATATATATATATATATATATATATATGGACAAGGTCTTGGGGAGAAAACATTTCAGAACGTTTCTCACTCTGACTTTGAAGCAGTTCGGTATATGGCCGACTAATTCTTCTTCTTCTTCTAATTCTGCACTTAAATATAAATGTTGTGCTTAAAATGGTTTTGTAAAGGAAACTGTGTCTTCATCAGTACTCTGTTGTATGTCGGCTGCTGTTTGTCGTCCAGCAGGAGCTGATGACTATGAATATGGTCGTATTACTTTGTTACACATTCCACTGCTGCTTTTGAAGTACATCTCCATAACAGCCATGGCATACAGTTTTCTTGGGGGCCAGGAAGGCATGTTGTCCCCCCCCCCCCCCCCCTTAATGTCATGAAAGTCAATCCAACTTCATCAGTCGCAGTAATGACCGGAGCGCATGCAGGGCTCAGGTTGAGAGTTGGCCCGTCGTGTACACGTCTTTCCGGCACGACAGCTAAAACAGCAGAGGACATCTTACTTATTTACAACCGGCATCCGTCCACTTTAAGCTCACAACAACACACACACACACACACACACACACACACACACACACACACACGCACACACACATGCTAAAACTAGATGGAACGGATGAGAGCATATGTCATTTGAAATCCGATTTGAGGAAGTATTTAGATACTTTTCTAAAAGTAAAAGCAGCAACACGAGTCCTGCCTTCAATATCTTACTTAAGTGAAAGTACAGCAGACAACAGTCCAAGTCCATAAAAGTACATGATCAAAGATTTGTTAAAAACATTGGCACAAGCCACAGACTTCTGCACATGGAATAAAACAGTTTAACTACTTTTGAATGTAAAATCCATCAAAAGCTGTCAAATGTAGTTACAGGTACAATATTCCTTTTGAAATATAATGAAGTAGAAGCAGACAGTTCATTTAGGAGGGACTTCCTTCTGAATACTTATATTTAAGTGAACAAAAGGGATAAGAGGGCTGTCACAACATTTGAAAAAGGGCAATGTCCTACTTTTGCTTTCTGCTCCAGTTTCTGAACGTGAGGTAAGAATATGCTGACAAAGTTTGAAAAACTATAAAATATGTAGAGTACTTAACAATGAAAGTGTTTAGTTTTCCTCAAAAATCAGGAATCAAACAAGATAAAAGAAAATGAAAGGCTGCAATAGGACATATGTTAATATTTGTGTTGTGTGTGTGTGTGTGTGTGTGTGTGTGTGTGTGTGTGTGTGTGTGTGTGTGTGTGTGTGTGTGTGTGTGTGTGTGTGTGTGTGTGTGTGTGTGTGTTACAGGTCCAAATGAAGATGTATGGTGGCCCAGGGGTGAGCCAGACGCAGAGGTGGATAATGGATTAGTGAAGATCAATCCGGCTGTTTCCTGTGAGGAAAAACAGAGCAGATTTATCTTCAGTCCTTCGTCCCGCGGCCACCCAGGGACCACTTAAAGGAAAAAGATCTAAGTCTGATGTGTAAATATCTTCAGATGGGATGGAAAAATGGACGTGCCATCAAGAGTCCACCAGAAGAGAACAAAGAGCAGAAGAATCTTTGTAAACCTGTGACCTGTTACAAAAGTTTCTGGAGTTTCAGGAGAAGCAAAAACAAATCCACATCAGAAGTCTTTTTTTTCCTTCCTTTTTGTAGAACTTCTGTCACACTTTGGCTCCGGTTTGGAAAAGTAATTCCTCTCAAAATAAATCTTTAGGTAAAGGGAATGATCCGGAGACGGGCTGGCTCAGAGACACTGCCGTCTTGTGTCATGAGATACTAATTCCTTTCCAGCAGCAACAGCAGACAGCACTGTATTGCACTTGTGAAGAACTCTTAGTAAGTGCTGAAGAAAGAAGCTCATCGCTAAATATTGCTGTAGGTTCCGAAATGTAACAACATTTATATTTTCATATCGGCGATAGAAAGTATTTTAAAAAGAATATTTCTGATTGACGACTACGAAATCTATTCAATGAGATTTTAAAAAGCCTAAAGGTGAAACTCCACGTAAAACCATTTGAGTACGGAACACCCACTTTTAGTAGACTTGAAAAGTGGCTGTAAAAAAAGCAGCAAAAACTTCACTCGGTCCTTAGAAACTTTTCATACGACTCCTGCAGCATAATCCACTTCTGTTGTTGATTTATGAGCTCATTTTGGCAAAGAAATATGGGGATAAAATTTGCCCTTAAGGACGTTAAGTATCTACTGCAGCCGCAGTGAATGCAAGGTGAGCAAAGTGTGTGTGCAAGCAGCTTGTTCCCCGAGCAGGGCAAAACTACAAACCTTTACCGCATTGTTTATACTCTAAAGATCAATGTGAGGTGGAGAATCACATTTATGGCTATTGCAGGTAAAACAGGAAAAGAAATCACCAAACTTAAAGTTAGAAGCAGAAGAACAAGTATGTTGATAATACGGTCCAACTGGGATCATTCTCCTGCACAGTTTGTCTCAAGCCCGTGGAAAAAGGCAGATAAGCTGTGTGAACAGAGACGACAACAGAACACTTCAGCTGGCCACAAAAATGTGAAAAAGACAAAATAGAATTTGCATTTATTGAAATATTTCTAGATTAAAGATTTATGGCTGAGAAATCATGATGGCAGAGGTCAAAATATTGCCTCATGATCAGATTCCTTTAAAATCCAGTTGCACGGACACATAATTGTTTCTCAAGATAAGCAGGTTGGCTCTTCATCATCGTCACTTTAAATCTGTGACGTTGCAGGTTTTATAATATTCCACGGGGCTGTTCAAAAGTCTCTTATAGTGTTATTGATTTAAATTTGCACGTGTGTCTTCTCATACGTCACTTTGCATTCAGTCAACTCGTGAGTAATGTGAGTTAGCAAAGATTTTGTAAGTGTTAACTAAGTGTCATAAAATACGGAAGCCCTGATTCTGGTGACCTAAGTCTGACCCACAGTGTGTTCTCTTCTGTGTTTATCACTTTATGACTTTCAGGACCTTAGATCCTGAATTTCATTTTTGTCAGAATCATTTGACATGACAGTAATGTTACACAACAGAAAATATACATCGCTTTTATAAAGTACTTAAATTAGAACTTGAATATGAATATTTTTGTTCCTAATTAGAACATGGGGAAATGGTGCACTTCAGCCTCTTGTGGCCAAAATGAGTAGTACAACAACATTTATACGAATTTTAGGAATTTAGATTATGTAGCAAAAGTAAAAAAAAATTCACTGAAGTCATAAATGCAAAAGAGAAAACTACTTTAATCAGATTGATAAAACTGATCAGCAGAGTTTTGTCTTTCGCTTGCCTCTCAGGGCTTCAGTATAGTGTATATGTTTTAACCAGCACAGAATGTTATTTCGAGAATCTCAAATATTCTCCAGCACTAATGTCACAAAGTCAAATTCCAGCAGAAGCACCACAAACACACTATCAGGCACAAGCCTCCATTCCTCTCTGCTGGATGAGCTCCAAGTTTAGGATTGCGATCAGCTGCTCTCAGCTGTTTTCACCGGGAGCTGAAGACCTCCAATAAAGACTCCACAGGGAACATTTCATCACCTGAAATACAACCAGCACACTTCACCACCGCCGTGCGTTCACTCATGAACCTTAACTCTTGGCGATGTGAGTGCATAGAATGCTGTTTTGTGCATATGTGGAGTAATGCACTGAGGGGGTTTCAATTACACCGATTCTTGCTTAGAGCGCTCATTATAATGGTTCTGAACACAGTGACTGCAAAGCAGGACTCAAGCAGAGTTAAAAGCAGAATTTTGCAACTGGGACTCAGTGAGAGAGGACAAACTAAGCAGGTAGGCAGGCAGGTGACACCAGGAAGAGGCTGTGGGTAGGGCAGTGTGTGTGTGTGTGTGTGTGGGGGGGGGGGGGGGGATCAGGTGATTGGGATTGGGCAGGTGTCTGAAACGACATGAAGTCTTCTCTTGCTAATGTGTGAACACGTTTTCATTGCTTTCACACATTTTTCAGAACAGTTAACACAGATCTCGTGGAAAGACCCCGAACTCTATTGGATTAACTGTGTCAAACAAAACATGTATTCACAGCTGATAGAAATGACGAGCATGATTATGAGTCTCTGATGCACCTGTGTGAAACTTCTTTGCACAACTCGTCCATCAGCTGTCAGTCCTTATCCAGCTATAGAGGAGGCCATCTCTGTGTTCTGAGCTTTTCTGAGTTTGAGTGAAAGTCTTCATTGGTTCTTTGGTGAAGAATGAATGAAGTAAAAAAAAAAACTGTACCATGTATGTGGGACAATGACCTGCACACAGAACACAAACGCTCTTAGGAAATGTAAAATGTGCAGTTGCAGAGTGCAGCAGTGTAAAATCCTGCACTATGTTTTGATAGATCTGTCTTGGGATTTTGGGCTTGTATAGTAGACTCGTGTCCGTGGTTACACTCGTATTCATTTATGTTGTAATGGTGGCAAAGGCCCGTTCACGTCGGGCTTTGTCGAGGAGAAAGCCGCTCTTTTCCATCTTTATGTGACCTCTTTATTCTCAGTACAGCCATCTGCCCTCCCCAAACTCGTGCTGACTCTGTAAAATTAGAGGTCCAGATACATTGGTGGTGGAGTTACTATTGTGTCGACAATAAGCCACTAATTCAAATGCATTCATTTATCATTGATGTGAATAAGTGCCACATGCACATTTAAAGAGGTTACTTCCCCAAACAAAAGACACCAAAGAGGAGGGAAGAGTAAATCATACCTACATGTGTGCTGACTCAGCAGGGATAACATTAAAGGAAAAAAGTAGCCTTACTGCATTATACACCATTATATTATTATATTTTGAATTGTAACGCAAATGTTGTGTTTTCCTGTTACATAAATAAATACACTTCCAGCATAAATTGGGGCTAAAATTTTCATTAGAATGCTGAAACCCCGCTTAATATGTGTCCCCACGAATGTTGAAGCTAAGCCTACAGCATTGTCCACCACACACAGTGATTCTTATTAACAGTGGATCAAAAACACAACACACACACACACACACACACACACACACACACCCTCCCTTCCCTTCCCCATGCTGACAGGTGGTGTGTCTGTAACAAGTAAACAGGTGTTGCTTTGTGGCTCCGCCAAGAGACAGCAAGCTGAAAAACACAAAACCAACAAGCAGCAGCACGCTAGTCCTGCTAATTACCCAGACAGCGTGGATCACCTTAGTCTGAAGTTTAGTTAAAAGCCCAGTCTTTGCACTTCAAAAGCATTTCTCATTCCCCTCTGCGACTCTCCTTCCTCCCAAACTTTTGCCTTTTCATTTCTCAGAGCTGTCTTTCAGAGCGGGCCTTGAACTTTGAAAGAAGGAAGGTTCAGGGAAACGAGGCTCTGCTGTAACTCAAAGAGGCCGACAGCGGAGTGGGAACAACATGGCCGGCGGCAAATGCTGGACGCAGCAGACGACACGTCGGCGAGAGTCCAGAGGGGCTGCTGATGGTGGGAAACGCTGACGGGGACGTCCCACCGTGTGTTTGTGGATCTTGTGACAGCTTTGACGCAACGCTACTTAAAGTCAATACAATCAGCTGGCAGTAATTTGTTTGTGTGTGTAGAGGAAAGTGGCCTCTTCACACTGCAGGGTATGTCTTCATTCCTGTACCAAGCATTAGTGTAAACACTGTAAATCATATATGACCCGGGTTACAGAATATGAAGGGAACTTGGCTGACCCCAGTAGCCGTAGCAGGAGACTCACAAAAAAAGCCTGACGAAAATCTTTAAAATTATTGGGTGGTCAAAGAATATGTACACACAAAGTAAGCGTGCTCGAGTAATTCGACTCCCACCAAAGGACTCAGGGAGCAAAATAATATACAAGGATCTGAGGCACAGCTCATTAATTCTGACCCATACATGCAGGACAAGCAAGTGCTGAAACTAATTCATTTGTCCACATCAGCGCAAATGTGAAACTGGAAAACCTGCTCAAAGATGAGCTTCGAGCTTTCTATGTCAAGTGGGATTTTCTGTCCAAACTTTGCTCCAGAGAAAATTCTGCAAAGCTGAAATGAGACGTCCTGGTATTAAACATACAGCGCAAAGGACTTGTTCTACAATGATGAATATGCAGACTATTTAAAGGAATACTTCAACCTCAAATGACCATTCGTATATCAATTACTCTCCCTGTTTTACCTTGAATGAAGAATGTGTTGTTTTCCAATCAAGAAATGGGTCAAATTTTGATGTATTGAAGTAAATGGGGGCCGCGTTTAGCAACAGAAAAATTATATCAAACATCTGTTTACAAAATCTCTCACAACTCCTGCAGTATAATCCAAGTCTCATTTATGCAGTTGCTCACTACTTCCCAAACACAACACATGCATTTTTGCTAAAAACTTACTGTGTTACACTTCCACGATGTCTTTTGAATGGTAAAGTTTCAGCTAAAATGCGTGTGTTTGGGAAGTAGTGAGAATACGACTGGATAATGAGACTTGTTATACTGCAGGAGTTGTGTGAGACTTTGTAAACAGATGTTTTGATATAGTTAAACTCGGCCCCCATTTACTTCAATTCATCAAGACTTTTCTCCATTTTTTGATTCTTCGTTCGCCGTGGAGGCATGAGAGGAAAATAAAGTTTTCTTCAAGAATTCAATTTGACACGGGGGGAGTAATGGGTGGGTGAAGTATTCCTTTAAGCACTACTGGACATCAGAGGAGTATTGTCATTATGTTGATGATCCAGGCCTTGGTTTGGTCAGATGCTCCCAAACAGTCGCCTCGACCCTCAGATTGATCACCGTCTCTGGGCTCAGACGGTTCAGAACCTGCTGTCTGCTGTTTGCTTAGACTAAAAAGCTGCTAAAAGCTGGGATCAATGGGGCGGGGGAATCAATCAGGATCATCCGTGTTTATACGACTCAGGAGGATTACCTCACTGTTACTGGAATGGCCTCACAGGAATGACTGGCCATTAGAACAGTGGGCCTAAACACTGCACTGCTGTTTACATAAAAGGTAATGTGGGCCCGGCCCCGGCTCTGTGTGCCAGAGACAATTAGGCCCCGACACAGACCGTAATCCACCGCCGGGCCCGAGGTAATCAAATTCAAACATAGCTGGGCCCCCCGAAAACAATGAGGGACGGGATTACGACGCATGCATGTGAAGATAGAAAATGAATAAGCTTAACACTGAACATGTGCTTCAGTAACTGAGACTCATGTGCAGAGTCAGATGGATGCTTTTTTTAAATGGTTTGTAATTGAGTATCTTTGGTCAAGATGTATAAATGTGAATTAAAACACTACATGTAAGTTATTTTGTGAGATTTTATTTGTATATCTTAATAACTCTGATTAAGCTCCGACACAGTATTTCCGTTTTTCAATGTGAGAAATGATTGAAATGAAATGAAATGGTTTTCCCTTTGTCTTACAGAGAAAACATATAATAAAGGACAAGTTCATGTTTTTCAAAGCTTTTTGTAAATAATTCGAGCCTTCTTGCTGCCTATATTGGCCATGAAGAAATCTGTTTCCTGTAAGTGACGAGGGACAAAAGTCCTGACGTACTCCAAAGCTAATTTCAGGTTTCAGCAGAATGACTTAGACAAACGAAGTGTCTTCCAAAATGAGTTTTATAAGTGCAGAATTCCCTCTTCACGTCACGGGTTCAGCGTGCTCGATACTAAATGTGTTTGTTTGACATGTTGGATCAGTTCTAAAGATAGAAGCATTGATACCTGTTCTGAATGGCCACACTGAAGGGTGGGGTGAAAATAAGATTCCTATATGAAAATATGAAAACTAGTGAGATAATTGTGTGAAGAATAAAAGGTCTTTGCCCAGCTCCACACACCTGGCCAATCTCTGTGATTGTTGGATTATCTATTTTGGAAAGATACTAAAAAGATTTTCGATGGTTTCAGACATTTTGAGTTGCCAGGACAGGTTCAGGTTTTGATAGCAACATTAACCCAGTGAGCCAGCAGGAACAATACAAGGCCCCTGACACCGAAGCAACTAAACAGCATTAAGCTATTTTATTTATTTACGCCTGCGCTTTTCCTCTGTGACAAAAATGTCAACTGTCAGAGAATGTTTCAGAGAAAATGGTCAAATCTAGAGCAGGGATATGCTTTGCCCGGGGCCACTTTTGCCAAATGACAGGATGCCAGAGTTAACGAGCAAACATCAATACTATTTATCAGATCAAATGAAGGGACATTAAAAGGCCCATAACTTTTATTTCTTTCATTTTCTTTCTTTTCAAATTAAGTGATTTATTAACTTATCTTAACTTGGGACCGGGTGATCCTCCCATGTCACTTTTCTTTCTTTTAATAAACAAGCTCTAGTCTATAAATACGTCTATTTAGATTGTTCTCGTGCACTCTGGCACCTTATTTATATTGAAAGTACAAAAGAAATGATAGTAAATCAATTTCTTTTCATTTAGAATTAGAAAATGGAGAGCGGGTCGTAAGTCGATGATGACTGATCATGTTGTTTTTCTTGGTTTCATACAGTTTTCATTGCCAGAATGACAATCAGAAGACACTGACTGGATGTTATGTTGTTTGCCCAATTCAGAGCACCAGACGACAAATGAGAGAAGAATCAAACCTGTGACCCTTCATCGCCTCGCTGCTTTCAAAAAATCTCCACAAACGATTATTTTTACTTTTACCCTCACTTGGAACCAGTCACCTATAGTAGTAAAGATTTTACAAACAAGATCTTCTTCTCTGAGGTGATTCTGGGATGTCGAACTTCAACCTTTGTATTTTTTCAGTCATTTCTGTATCTGTGTGGCACCATAACCAAGCCAGAGCTGATACTTGACATACTACATACAACATATAACACCATAATGTTAAATATTGAACTATGTAATGACATGAATAGGTGGACTTGACCAGACTCATGTTGGTGAAATTTTTATCTGGGGCATTCAGTGTTTTGCCCAAGGACACTTGCACAGGTCACATGACTGTTGCTGGGACACCAACTAAAAAAAACTGCCATCCTAAATATGTAATCAGATGTTTTTTTAGAGGATATATCTTATTGGGTAGAATCTTATCAGATAGAGTAACATTCAGAAAAATAAAGCAAATACAATGATATAGATAAAGGGAAGAACGGTTGGGGTCAAAATGAGTGAAATTATATTATTTCTTACATATATGTTTTAAATAATCCACAGTCTGATAAATACAGTGTCTCCTCTGGGGCTGTAAACTGCTCAGAATACACCAGGCAGTTTGACAGACGCTTGTCCTGTAAGCATGTGGACGTATCAGATGATAAGGTGGACTAAAGCCTATAAATACGGCTGTGTGTCTCCCGGTGAGCCAGTGTTTAAACTCTGCTGCACCACCTGATGATCTCTGCAGCCTGAACCCCACCGTCCTGCATGTAACGCGTCATTATGTCGGTTCAACTGTTCTTACATGGAAAGAAAGAAAAGTCGTTTTTTCCCATGTCTTTTCATGTGTGATTTAATCTCGTCCTCGATCTATTAAAGACGATGTCTCCCTGTGCGTAAAATGCCGCGCTTAGTGCGTCCTAGCGCGGACAATTCCTTGGAAAATGTGCGGTGTCAGTCGCGTTTCCTTCACGCCCCGCTGCTGTGGATCGGTGCTGAGCAGGAGTGGCATCTCGGCGACAAAATCTGGATGAAAGAGCGTCCTTTAGAGCTCAGGCATGCATCGAGTAGTGAGATCATTGGCGTTATAAATATCCCCGTGCCAGCAGAACAACTCCAGCTACTGCAGCCGGGGTAATGCCCAGGAGCGCTGCACGCGTGTGTGCGCACGGTTCGTGGTGCCCAGACCTCAGGAGCGACACCAAAAATGCTAGAAGTGGCCTAGCGAGTGTCTCCTTTTTGGAAGAATGAATGTTCCTCTTTACCTTCTGACCGTCGCTCACTTGATTTGCGCCGCTGCCGGAGCAGAGCACGTCTCTTTGGAGCGCCAACTTCTGGAGGAGGGGATCAGTTCGGGACGCAGGACTTGCAGGCTCTACTGTAGGGTTGGCATCGGCTTCCATCTCCAGATTCATAACGACGGCAGAGTCAACGGCAGCCATGAGCCCAACCAGCTGAGTAAGTCACTCCAGTTTCACTGTGCATGGAGCAGCCGAACTACTAAATTATAAACGTCTGACGCGCAGATGAATCCTGCGCGTCCCGCTGAGAATGCGCGCTTGGATCTACATTCCTGCGTTCGCTCTAATTCATACCCTTGTGTTTGCAGTTGTATCTATTTTAGATGTCATCCCTGGACGGTTTAACAATAACGATTTACACAGGAAGAGTGTAAGGAGCGCGCACCTAAACTTAGGCTGCCTGACCCTGTGAAATATCTGAGCAGCGGGCTTCTGGTTGACGAGCCTTGTTTGTGTCTCTCCGGGATGTTAGCAGGTAGACTATTTGTGGAAGTAACAGGTGCAAGCAGTGAGGATGTGTTGGATTGCCAATCAGCACGATTGTAATCACAACAATGTTACTCCATACACTGCAAACATATCCACCGTGGAAAAATAAGCTATTATTATAATTATTATTGTTATTATTATTATTATTATTATTATTATTATTATTATTATTATTATTATTATTATTATTATTATTATTATTATTATTATTATTATTAAGGTCTATTGCTGAATCTTTAAACTGTTTGCCTTCAAATCTATTAAACAATATAGTTTGCTTTGGATGCAAATGCAGTGATTTAACTTTTTTTTATCATATAAAGAAATGAAGAGCAATAATAAGTTGACTTACAAGTTTATATTATAGTGCTCTGTGGAAATATGTTTTTAGACGATTTATTAGAAATAAGGTTTTTAGAGTTAAAACAACGTTGAGTGACTTTGCAGTGCAGATATAAGAAAGGTGATATTGCCCAGATTGATTTGATGGATACTTATTTATTTGTGTACATAAAAACACAAGTGCAATATTGGTCCATGTATATTGGCCCGGATTATTGTCCAATTTATAAGAATACCTCCAGTCAAAAGTGGGAAAATTCAGATATAACTTATGAAAGACATTAAAACATGTCAGTTAGCGAGATCATTTCCTCAGAATTGAGATTTTTCTTACAACAAGTGACAAAATCTTAAAGTAAGGAAGATTACTGACATCAAGATTTCAGAAGATGTTAAAATGTTTAACGATTTCTCTCCATTTGAAAATATTATCTCTTAACCCAAACAGAAAATAAAACAGAAAACAGTCAAAACTGCTCCAGAAACTATTATTCAGCACACAGCAGCTTTCATCTGCGACCAGAACAAGGTAAATTAGGACGATTAGCATGAGTTGTGTCTGGAAACCTTTATGTAAAACTTAAAATATAATGTTAAATAAAGCAGCTTTCGTGCTAAAACTTTGACCGCCCTGTATGTGAATCTGGTCCTGTGTCATGTAGGCCAGAAGACTGAAGTCGTAAATCAGATTTTTAGTCTTAACTGCACCATCAGATCCCTCATCGCTGCTCCAAACAGCCAAAGCTCACCGTGAAAGTGCACTTGTGCCTCCATTTCATGGTCCCCTTCAGAAGAGTTGTCAGGTTACATGGATTTCAACACGACAGGCATGTGGTTTTGAATCCTGCATGACAGCGCTGGAGACGAGCAGGAGACTGGGCGTCTTAGATTTGTAATATGAAGATTCTTTAACCACCACACTGCATTACATTTCATATCACTGCCTCACAGAACACCCCAGATACTTAATACACAGTCCAGTTACTGCAGAGACACTATGCGCCCGGAACAACATCTTATCATTTGACTTTTCATTCATTCTGATGGATTTATTGATTTGACAATATCGTCTCAAAAGTCCTCTGTGTGTGATGTGGCCATTCCTTTGTTATCCTGCATGCAGGTATCGGTGGACAGTGTCCCACAAAGGCCCAAATGTTTAAAAAGGTTTCAAACACTTTTGGCACAACCCACTGTTCTGCATTTCCTGGCAGAACAATACATCAAAATAATTATGCTCGTATGCATTTATACATATATATAATACAGATTGGACACATGTTGAACACGACATTCTGACTATTCAGTTTAGGCAACTGGGTTAGGGTTGTGGAAGGTATGGTTTTGGTTAAAAGTAAAACAATTGTTAAAAGATGCTAAAACACGTTGTACACCACGCAATGACCACACTTTACCTTGTCTCTGCAATGTGTAAAGATCACTTGACTTCTTGCTTTGGCAGCAAATGTTGCCACATCAAATGCACATTATCTGTATATGAATGTAATTTGTAGGAGGAAATCCTTCCCAACTTTTGGCCAGTGAACTGAAGCATCAGGGGTTTAGGGGGCCTTGCTAAAGAGCACACTGGCAGTCACTGAGGGAGGGGGACTCGCTTGTTATGTCGTCTACAGCGTACCCACCTGCCAGTCTGTGGCTCAACCCTCTGGTGATCCTGCCTCTGTGAACTCCAGACCCCCGACTGTTAGTACCACAAGATCAAGTTAACCACTTACAGATTTGTGCTTGCAGACAACATTAAAGTAAAACTTCACCAACACAATTACCATTTGCATATCAACAACTCATCTGTGTTACCTTGAATTCTTGAAGAAAACTTTGACTTTCTCTCATGCCTCCTCGTTGAATGAAGAATCAAAAAACGGAGAAAAGTCTTGATGAATTGAAGTAAATGGGGCCATGTTTGACTATAACACTCTCACATAATGCACAAGTCTCATTTATCTATTCATTTGCTCACTAATTCCCACACACATGCATTTTCACAAAAAAACTAAAACCTTTTGTTTTTTGACTTGTACTTGTAAACAGTGAAATAGTTTTGCTGCTGTGTAACGCGGCTCCCGTTTACTTCAATTTATTAAGACTTTTCACAGTTTTTTGAGTCTTCATTCACAGTGGAGGCCAGCGAGAACAACAACGTTTTATTCAAGAATTAAAGGTAACACGTAATTGATATACAAATGTTAATTTTGTGGGTGGAATATTCCTTTAATAGCCTGCAATGCATGTAAAAGTCTTTGTACTCGACGCAGCAGAAGGTTAATAAAGATATAAATTGTTGACTGCCTGGTTCATTTGTACTCACTCAAAGAGGAGTAAAAAGGAGCGTATCTATGTTCTATGTCCCCAAAATCCTCGAGATATGACACATTAACGAGACTTTTCAAAGTGTTTTACATTCTCAGCAATGTATAGGTCAAATGTTGAAATCCGCCACCTACAGTTACAGCCAACTGATGTTATTCTCCTTGAACCCAACGCTCTTAAATCTGTAGGCACGAGAGCTTTCTTGACTTTAGACATTCATATCTCCACAGTGGCTGAACACATTGTTACCACTCAAACTGCATTTGAAACATCAACATCCCTTCATTATGTTTGCACTGTGAATATAGCTCGTACCCATCTTTTACAATGTTAGATTATATCAAGAACATAGGACCCTGGCAACATGGGACACTTTGAACAAAGGGATGACCCCAGTAAAAATACACTCTGTCATCCATCAATCAGCAGAGCATGTCGTTTGTCCTCCTAGGTGTCCTGGAGCTCTTTGCGGTTTCTCAGGGGGTCATCGGCATCAAAGGGGTCTACAGTAACAGATTCCTGGCCATGAATAAAAGAGGACGGCTCTACGCCACTGTAAGTATCCCACACGCTTCTGTTTGTCACCCTGAACTCTCACCCTCAGTGCATACATACTGCTGACTGTGCAGGGTTACTACTGTACATGTTATTTTGAAGTGACACTTATTTGTTCTTAACAAGTGTTGGCAGCAATGCTTTTGTCCGATCATATGGGAAACGGCTCTTCAAATGTTTCGTTAGCTCTGGTGGGTTTGGATTTGTAAAAGTGATAGCATCTTCCTAATGTTTAAACGTAATGCTGAAGATTCATGTAAAGCTGCATTAATTGATTGTTTGATCATTTAGGGGGTAGACAAACTTACACAAAATGTATCAGACTCATATCTTATATGAAAGTTCATTATGTTCACCTGCCAGAAGTGGTGGAATGTAACTAAGTACATTTACTCAAGTGCTGTTGACTACTTACAGTTTTGAGGTACCTGTACTTTACTTATTTTTTACATTTTCTGCTACTTTATACTTCTACTACACTACATTTCAGAGGCACATATTGGATATTTTACTTCGCTACATTTTTTAGATGGTATTTCTACAGCGTGATATTGCTACTTTATTTAAAGAAGAAATCCGAGCACTTCAAACAGCCAACTGCTCCTGTGGGAAATTTAATTGATGAGAGCACTGAGACTGAACCAATATATGTGCTGCAAAATCAAAACAGTGAGCTAAAAGAGGCTAAAAAGCTCCGTAGAACTAAGTTGGGTTATATATATATTTTTTTCATTGTTAATATAAATAAATATTGATTATCAGTGCTAACATCTCTAAACTACCTTTTAAAAATCAATGTTTACAAATGCAGACTTTCTTGGACGGTCTCTTCATCAAGTAATTCCCTCATATGAAAAGTGACAGAGGTAATTGTGTGGAGCCCTCCAACAAGCAAACGTTGTTCGAAGCATACTGACGCCTCTATTAGATTTTCTGAGCAACTCCTGGCCAAATGATTTAGTTACACATGTTGTTCCCAAAGATCAATAATATTTTCCCTGCTCAAAGTTTCACATTGTTTACGTCTGATTATGATGTATTATGACTTCCTGCCAGTGTCCGTACTTACCAGAGCAGAATTTAATTTGACGTAATACTGTGAATCTGTATCTCATTTGCAGCTCACATGATGCCCCGCTCTGCTGCAGCCCAACATCTTTTGAACTCATTTCATGGGTGTATGTCTCCATCAAAACCTTTCCTAGTTCCCAGCTATATTTGTCTTATTTATTAGTTTGTGCAGCTTTGCATCAGTGCTGCATAACAAAATCCCCAAATTTGACATCAGCATGTCATGGCATACTGCTGTAATCTTTAGCCACAGTTTTCGAAGACTTTCAAATCCCCCCAAACACACAATAAGCTCAAATCTGCCCACAGCAGCTTGGCCTCTCTGTTGTAGGCAGGGAGGCCGGCCGGCCAGCAGCAGCCGGCCGCACTGACGAGTCATCTGCGGGAGCCTTGGCAGGCGTATAGATAGAAGCTGCTCCCTATTAGCATGTATTAATGGGAGGAGCAGATTAAGTCCTGTCTGGGACGGCTGATAATGTACAGAGGAGTGAGCCACAAAGTGAAGATCAACATGTTGAGTAAACAATCAGCCAGGCAAGCAACAATCGGAGAGCCGGAGAGCCTGTGAGCTGCTGTGGGTGTGTGTGCTGAGCAACTGCGATTTATGCCCCCTCAGCTCCCGGTATTGTTTTATGAAACCCTGTCAGCGGGGAGTGATGTGGCGTCCTTCCTCAAAGTGCATTCTCCACCGCAGCTTTCTAGATATGTACTAATGCGACTGTGAGCTGTCCACCAGCAGATACATATTCAGTTGTGATTCCAGCTTATGTAAGAAACTGGGCAGACATGGATAATGAGAGAAAATAATGCGGCAAAGCAAAACAGAAGACTGCGGGGGTATAGCCTCAAACTAAAACCTGATCATTTATGTTCTTCTGGAAGTTTGTCATGCATAGCCCCGGTCTGACTCAGTAAGATATTCTTTGTTGTGGTCTAACATGTCTGCAGTCTCGTCTCATCTACCCTTTCATCTCCTGTTCCCAACTGTCCAAATGTCAGAAATAATAATCCAATTTGCCACATCTTCTCCTTCTGCACTGGCTCAAAGGTCAATCGGTTGTTACTTGCGGCTGGTTTTGTTGTGTCTGCATGACATCATCAGGCTGAAGTTGATGCCGTTAGAGCAGAGCTGTTCGCATGTTCCAGCTTTACTTTGGCTTGAAAACATTTGTCCATTCAAAACTTACATTTTCAAATCAGTTCACACACAGGCCTCAACTGAAAGTTGCTGGCCAAAATGACACTATAACACATAACGTAAAAAAAATGAAACAAAAGCAAATATTTCCATCATAATACAAAATACAGCTATCAATATGAACCGGTTCAACCTTAATTTGTGCTATGTGCCTGCCATTTCATGATACTTTATCATTAGAGATTCATAATGCAAATGATTTCTATCAGCTGTAAATAGATGTTTTCTTTTTGTTAGAGTTTAGGTCTTTCTCTGAGATTTATTTAAACTGTTTTGAAGAAAAGTGTGAAAAATGTGTGAAAGTGTTACATTAGCATAACTCCTAATTTATTCTCATGATCGAAGAGCAAGTTTACTCACAGATCAACACAGCTGGAGCTGCCTTTCTACACAGAGCCTTTGTGATTATTTATATTTGTGCGCTAGTGTGTGTTGCTCTGCAATAAAAACTCCACCGCCAACTAGCATTTTGGCAGTGGAGTTTCTTTGCCACTGTGTTGAGTTTCTTCATGTAGCTACCTCAAATAATGGCGACTGAAACTAAGAGGATCATGTTAGACTTGCACCTAATAAATGTTGAACAACAGTAGTAGCCTACAGCAGATGACAAAAGCTGCATTTATCAGACAAAATATCTACGTACCAGTCAGCTAGCTTGGCTAGCTAATAGGCTGCAGCAGCTAGCCGTAGCTACTGAGCAAACCATTCACAGTTGTTGTGGTCTGCGTCGCCACAACATGTAGTCACATTTTTGAGGAGGTGTACGTCAGGCTCTGGCGTAGATTCAATGCAGAAGTATAAACTGGCCTTTATTCAAGAGCACGTCAGCCGAAGGGCAGTCTCTTGTTTTTTGTGTTGAATTCTCTTTATTTGAGATGATTCTGAGATGTTTGTGCACTTTAACACTTTTCAGCCATTAGAAGCTGATACCAGGCTTCCTGACATCTTTACAATTATTATATAAATAGTTTTAGGTGCAATAAATTAAAGTTTGATATTTTAATCAGAGCTCCTTGCAGCTTTAATACTTAGTGTAGATACCTTTCACTCTGAGAGACTGGTTCTCTGGCTCCAACCGTTGCAGTCAGAGCTTATTTTTGCCTCCGGAGCAGCTCTGCCTCTAAGAAATATTTGTATAACTAAAACTCCAATCTGTGTCTACAGCTGCACTGTGCTATTTAACCGCCTTGATGGTTTGGGGTGGATGTAAACCTTGGGGGCCACAGACAGGCTTGGGCCTCATGTCGGGGTGTCAGATGACATCCTGAACCTTATCTTGTTGCATCGTCTGTCATATCTAATATTTAGATGTTTTCACAGTGGCAATTTATTGGCTGAATAATGGGCGTAGACAGATGCACATTGCTCTGCACGACCTTCTCAGCATGCCATCACAAACATAATCTTTAGAAAGGTGAAAGGGTCACCTGCATTTGTTAAACCAACAGTGACAGAGAGAGGGAGAGAGAGAGAGATCGAGAGGGAGAGACAGAAATGCAATCACTTGATTGTTGAAACTCCTTGGTTTTGAGTGAAATGTCTCTATTGGATAAATTTGATTAACATTTGGTACAGACATTAATTTCCCCCCAAACTTTGTGTAAGAAGTGGACGTAGTCACCGTGACATTACCCATTGGTGTGTTGGTTCACGTTGTGAAGCATCGAGTATGCCATACTCGATGGTATTGCTAGCACCATCTTAGTTTTTCGGAAGCAGAAGTGACCATATTTGGACGAGAGGGTGGAGCTGGGGAAAATCGAGGCTCGGCGTGGGCAGGTACTGTTAGCATAACAAACGCTAAGTTACCAGCTAACACTAGCACTAGCTATCTTGGCGAACAAAGTGCATTCGTAATTAATGTTAACTGTGATATTAATTAGGATACTAATTTTATTGTAATAACTATGGTGATCCTGATATGCAGCCTTAGCTGCACTAATTAGTAAATATGAGGATGCTAACACGCTAAACTAACATTGTGAGAATGGTTAATAATTATCTACCAAATAGTAGCATGTTAGCATGCGTGTATAGAAAAGCAAAACATTCATTGGTATTTGTTTCAGTTATGTTGTAGTTTAAAAAGTTTTCCGTACCTTAGACAGCTCAGTGTCTTTCAACCAGTTAGTTACAAACCCAGTCCCTTAAGTTTGTGCATATGAGAGTAGAGTGTAAGTGTGGCTGTACTTCAGTGTGTGTCAAAGAATTTAGTGGCAATGGTAAATAATAAAATCCCCTATCCTACCAATCTGTCAAGTGGTAAGAATAAAAAAGACACATTTGTGAAGAAATATTTTTTTGAAATGTGTAACTTTCCACCTCTGCCCTAAGTACAGCTAACCCCCAGGATCATGGGAAAGGTCCCTTTAAAAGAGTGTGACCAATCCAGCAGGGCAAGAGCCAGGTTAGACAGCTGTACAAGCATTATGATTTTAACAATAAGATCTCTGGAATCCGGCCACGGCCATTAAATCCTATGAAACACAGCAGGAGCCAAAGCGTTTCCTGGTATGTGTGTGTGTGTGTGTGTGTGTGTGCGTGTGTGTGTGTGTGTGTGTGTGTTTGTGTGTGTGTTGTGTGTTGTGTGTGTGTGGTGTGTGTGTGTGTGTGTGTGTGTGTGTGTGTGTGTGTGTATGTGTGTATGTGTGTGTGTGTGTATATGTGTGTGTGTGTGTGTGTGTGTGTGTGGGTGCGTATGTGTGTGTGTGTGTGTGTGTGTGTGTATGTGTGTGTGTGTGTGTATGTGTGTATGTGTGTGTGTGTGTGTATATGTGTGTGTGTGTGTGTGTGTGTGTGTGTGTGTGGGTGCGTGTGTGTGTGTGTGTGTGTATGTGTGTGTGTGTGTATGTGTGTGTGTGTGTGTGTGCGTGTGTATGTGTGTGTGTGTGTGCGTGTGTATGTGTGTGTGTGTGTGTGTGTGTGTGTGTATGTGTGTGTGTGTGTGTGTGTGTGTGTGTGTGTGTGGGTGCATGTGTGTGTGTGTATGTGTGTATGTGTGGATGTGTGTGTGTGTGTGTGTGTATATGTGTGTGTGTGTGTGTGTGTGTGTGTGGGTGCGTGTGTGTGTGTGTGTGTATGTGTGTGTGTGTGTATGTGGTGTGTGTGTGTGTGCGTGTGTATGTGTGTGTGTGTGTGCGTGTGTATGTGTGTGTGTGTGTGAGTGCGCGTGTGTGTGTGTGTGTGTGTGTGTGTGTGTGTGTGTGTGTGTGTGTGTGTGTGCGTGTGAGTGTGTGTTCGAGTACATTCATACATGCTCCAATGGATTTGTTTCCAGATGTGTAATTCCATGACTGGTAACAGAGCTGGTGTGTTTCTCAAATGTAGCGTTCTGTTAAATCATTGCAATCCACCCATAGCAGTGACTCGGGAGTTCTGTTCAATTTTTCTAATCATCTTTAAAAACAACAGCCAAAAGGAACAGTCGGTCACTTTGAATAACTTAAAGGTTTGTACTATTCTGCCGCGGCCGCAGTGTACTCTCTTGTGACTGGCATGTTTACCAAACGCTGTAATGGCATCATTTTCTGCTATGCTGCACTCTTCAGCAAAGCAGAACAGTTTGTTTTATTTCAGAATGGCAGGAGGTTATACAACAAAGTCATACTGCAGCGAGAAAGCAGGCATCCCTGGGTACATGTCAGAGTTTCCCACCCGAGATATTTTTAGGTACAAAACGGGAACATTCAATGAATATCTGCATTCTCCGTTTCTGAAATATTGTGTAGGAGAGTGCAATGTGTTGCCAGTGATGTCTGTACATTTCTACTAAGCGTGTACAGTGGAAACCTCGTATCGTGATCACATCTGTCCTGGTCAAATTGATCACTGTCTTTATTGCTCCTTCAGATTACCATCTAATTAACATTTGTATGTTAATATTTATAACATGAATATAAAGTAATGAAACAGACAGCGTTGCTATTGACTGTATTTTATTGACTTTATTGAAATTATTGTACAAATGAATTACTGTATTTCAAATAAAATATAATATACTACAGTGATTTTGTAGAAAAAATCCATATGTTGTCATATATGAAAAGAAATGCACACTGTAAGTGAAAAATGTAATGACTTTAAGCTAATTATTTAAACAGCATTTGTATAGGAATGATTCCATCCCAAGCTTTTTGATGTATAAGCGGTTTCCACTGTAATAGTAAATTGTTCAGAACATTTTGGTAGAGGACATTCAGTTCAGTTTGGTAGGTTTTAGTTAGACCAGCGGAAGCGATGTTGAGAGGATTTGGATTATCAGATTATTAATATCGATGCATTAATAATTTATAAGCAGCATTTTAATTTGTAAACCAGCCTATATCGCAAACATATAGCTAGCATCATCCCCTGTTTGACAACTTTTAGGTTTCTCAGTAAATTATAGCAAGAAGCAGTTTGTCAGATGAAAACTGTTGCGTCAACATTGTTCAACCCGAGTCAGAAACCATAAAGTCACATCTGCAGAAATATATAGGCTGTATCAAATACCCCATTTTCTTCTCATCGCCATACATTTCCCAATGGGGGGGGGGGGGGGTGCAGTGAGGATTTACAGGTCGTGATAATAGTGTTAGACGTTTTCTCCACTCTGAACTCTGAACTCTGTCGCAATTACAGTATCACAAAAATGAGAAATGTAGAAATTCAGGGACAATTTCGGTCATTACATACAGCAACAGGTCTAATATTCACTTTTTGTTTTCAATGTGTTGCCCTCCCTGATCAGCTTTTGTGTGAGAAACATCATTTGGCTGTTATGCATCATTTCTTAATTACATTTAATTGGAAAACCTGTTACATGATCAAACAAAGGCGTCTCTTATGCAGATGCAGTACAGCCAGATGGTAACTGGTATCTGGGTCTGAAAAGAGAAGCCAATGATATCCCCAGCAAAACCTGAAAGTGGCTGAAAAAGGTTTCATGTGCCCAAGCCCTTCATTATAGCTATGTTTTTACCATAGACTGAATAAAGGAAGTGGATGTAGTCTCCGGCAATACATTAATACTTGCATTCTCTCTAACTTCCAGCAGGGGGCGACTCCACTGGTTGCAAAAAGAAGTATGGTTGTATAGAAGCCTATGAACAATTGACACTTTATTACCTCAGTAAACATGTCCCTAATTACTCTCAATCTCTAGTTTCAAGTCTTCTCCAGTACATCATAATGTATCTCATTTAGTAAATGATGGTCCCAGTTACAGTACAGTAGACGATAAAGCAGGGTATGCTTTAGGGCGTGACTACCATGTGATTGACAAGTCGCTACCCCGCTGTTGTCCGGTTTAGGTGCTCTCCGTGTTTTTATCTGAGAACTTTAACCCTTTCACAGTGTGTTCTAGCTCATGAATGTTAATTATAACAATTTGGTCGCCTAAAATGTCTTGTTCAGCATTCGGTTGTACTTAGACCCACCCTCTCTTGTCACTTCTGGTTAATAAAAAGATGGTGACGGCAAAAATGGCAAACTCGGGGCTTTAAAAACAATGGGTGACGTCACGGTGTCTACGTACACTTATTTTACTCAGTCTATGGCTAAGGCTCACTGCAAATTTGAAAGGAGTTTTCATTTGTACACTGTAATTGTTATTTTGAAGAGAAACAAATGGCTTACTTTATATTACGCTGTGTCCCTCCTGCTACTTTCTCTGTGGAAGGAAAACAGTAAGGACAGTTTACCTATAAGATCGCAAGTTTCTCACAGTAGCAGTGTACGTATGTGTATGAGTGTGTGTGCGTGCGTGTGTGTGTGTGTGCGTGCGTGCGTGCGTGCGTGCGTGTGTGTGTGTGTGTGTGTGTGTGTTGGGCTGTGTGCACTAAATAAAATGTAATCAGTGGGGAGAATCTGGCAAAGGTCATCTTCCAGATGCTTGTTGGTGGAAGCTTTCTTGTAAAGGAAGAAGAGCCATTACTTTTTCTTCCCCCAATTTAAAGACAATTATCTTTGCGGCAGCTAACAAGAGAAACACAGGGTTAGGTTACAGGGTAGCATGCAAACAGAGTCCTCACATGTTGTGCAGCTGAGCCTTGTTTGCATGAGGACAGATCCAGTATCATGTGGAACAATTTACAAATTAGGCAGATGTAAAGGTTTGCTAATCAAAAAATAATTGACTGATCTTAGCCAATTAACTGCAGTTTTCATGAGTTCCATAAGATGAAAGGCAAGAGTTAACACCTGTTAATATCTTCCATGTTCTTCTTTTGTAGGAATGGTTCACAGACGACTGTAAATTCAGGGAGCGTTTCCAGGAGAACAGCTACAACACTTACGCCTCAGTAATCCACAGGAAACACAGGACTGGTCGCGACTGGTTCGTGGCCCTCAATAAGAGAGGGAAAGCTAAAATGGGCTCCAGCCCGCGGGTCAAATCCCAGCATGTCTCCACTCACTTCTTGCCCAGGGTCAACCTGCACGACACCAGCGAGCGAGGCTTCACCATCACAGACAGAAGCAAAGAGAGGAGGAAAACCCCACCGCCACCCAAACCTCCTCTAGCGAAAGCTGTCCTTGCAGGGACACCGCCGAGACGTACGCAAGTCAAATACTGGCCCAAGTACCGGTTTGGATAGATATCATAGTGTTTGGCTCTATCTGGGGGACACAAAGGTCATAGACGTTGGACATATAAGTGACAGACGTCCCCAAAAAACTGACAATGTTCATTTATCACATTCAAAGCATTCCGGGGATCCGAGGTGTGAAAAACCTCAAAGGGCTGCCAGGTACAATAATGAGCTTGTTTAGCTTTTCTTTGCTATGATCATAGTTGGGAGTTTCCGCTTGAGTTGATGATGCTCTGTTTAGTTTTATTATTATTGTTATCATTTGTGTACATGGTGAACTTCGGCACTGCCCCAGCGTGAGAAAATGTCCTTCAAATGAGGTGCTGTAAAAGATGGAATCCATAACTTTATGTTTAATCTTGGTGAGTCATACTTGAAAGAAATATTTTAATTATACATCAAAGACAGAGAAGTCATCCACCCTGTGTTGCTATCCCGCAAGCTGGAACGCAAACATTCTCAATCAACATGTAATGTCCTCCAACATATGTTAGTTGTTAAGGGACTGTACAAAAGTTATTGTGGGTTTGTCTGGACGAGAAATATTTTGGTAAATTTGCCTGAATTTTACGAGCGACCAGGGGAGGGTTCTCACTCCAGATTTATATTTTTTGTGATATATACATTTTTACTCACTGCATATATATTTTTAATATCACAATAATAATAATAATAATAATAATAATAATAATAATAATAATAATAATAATAATGATAATAATAATAATAATAATATAATAATAATAATAATAATAATAATAATAATGATAATGATAATAAATGTGCGTTTTGCAAAGACACCAATCCTGTCTATGCATCAAGACTTTATTTTCTCACTATGATCAATTAGCAGCCAGAACAGACACAAATCTCTTTTAAACAAGATATGGAAATTTATGGGGATTATTTAGCATTTTTGTACAGTCCCTAAAGTAATAAAATTAGGCACCAAAGCACAGTTTTTGTAAAATTAAATGAGTTATGTTGGCTCTGGTTCTGAACAGAGTTATTCATTTTATTTCATTATAAAACACAAAAACCCAGCTCAATCTGTTACATTGGCAACAAAGAGGGAACTGCCAAACATAATTGTAAAGTCAGCCAGAACGATATAAAGTCACTACTCACATAGACAGCAAGTAAAAATGTTTTAACATCTGACTACTCCACTATGCAGATGACAAAAACATGATCGTTAAACAAAAAGTAGGTTATGGATTTCAGCTTTAAACACTGAAAAATAGTTATATTGAGACATGAAATGCTTTCAAACCTGGCTTGGAAAGTGCTTCAAACACGTCTCCTGCCTCACATTGACCAACTGTCCCTTTGCTAACACCAGATTTGTGATAATCAACATGAAAACGGGGACTCTGCTTCTCTGGAGGCTCCCCCTCTCCTCTTGGACAGCTGTGAGGGATCAAGGAGAAAACTGTCCATCAAAACTATCATTTTAGCAACCGGCTGTCTCCCAAAAAAATCCAGAGTCATGACCTCACGGCATTCCCCCAAGGAGCAGCGCGCACCGCCGTCAGCGCGGAGATAAAGATGCCGAGAAATAGCGATCACTTGTTTTGTGGAAGGTTGGAGCGGGAGGTGTATCAGATGGCAAGCAGCCGCGGAATGGCCATATAGGAACATAAGGACATCTCTGGGGAGGAAGGCAGGCTTTGGCCTCCCCCAAGAGCCTGAACTATACATTTAAATGCTGTCTTTTATTTAATTGTTTGAATTACTTGAGTTTGTGGCACAATTGGTCAAACTACTTAGATCATATTCCACTGTCAGAACCCATGGGGAAATGTTCCACGTACATAATGTCACAATGTATGTCACATATGTTTTGAGAATGATATAACAATCTCAAATGTCGGCATAATTCCTAAGAAGCCTGTAACAAAAAGAGTGAAAGTATAAAACATGTATCTATACACTTTGTATTTAAATTGCAATCATGAGAACTGTGAGTTTAAAGGTTTGGGGTTATGGATATGGTTGATTTTTTCATATCTTCATTTTTTAATCTTGGGGGAAACCTTTTGTGCAGGGTCAGGAAAAAACAAGCAATCAGGAAGCACTCAGGAGTTCTGCTGCCTGCGCAGAACACTACAGGTGATGAAGTATTGGGTTTTCATGTCTGGTTCAGGACATATTGTAAAGCTACACGCTTAGACTGGATTCAGGTCTGGTCATTTTCAAATATAATTTATTACAATATTTTTGTCTTTGCTAATAATCTGCTCCCATGTGTGCTGTGTGTTGCAAGTATATATGCAATGCCCATTATATATCCCGTGCGCCACATTAGCCTGGCGAGCTAACCGTCAGAGATGGATGATATAAAGCACAAATATAGTTTGGGTCTCAGGTTGGGTTCGGGCGCAGTCATTGTCATTTGGGCTGGGTCTTAAAGATGCAGGTAGTCTCAGTTTTGAGCATTCATCCATCAAGGGTACATTATAATTCAAATGTGTTATCATTATATTAGAAAATTCTGTTAATATGCATCTTGAACCTTGAATATCTGCCAAAAAATATGCAAAATGAGAGACAATCATGGGACAGTACCCATGTTAGATTCCTGAGAAAATAGGAAAATAGTTTAAAATAGAATCTACCTACGTGACTAAAATGCCTTTACAGAATGTCTAGACCAGCACCAAAAATGAAAACAAAACTATAAGGAAGTCAAATGCTTCTATTGTAAGGTTAATACACAGGTTAATGCAGAGGAAAGATACATACTGTATATACTGTGGTGTTACGCAGTGTTTTTGTCTTTGTCCATGCAAAGTGAAAAGCTCCATGATCTCTTTTTTTTGTTATGATCTTCTGTGATTTCATCATGTTGTGTGTTCCTCATACACATCCCAAAGAAATATTTTTTCTACCAGAATTCTTTTTTATATAAAACCTTATGTATGAAGAAGAGTTTTAATGTAATCTGACTATTAAAAAAATACACATAACAGCGGATCTTCATATGTTTGATGCTCTTTGGTGTATTTATATGTTGGGTGAGTTTTAAGACACTTAAGGCCAAACATCGTTTTTTTCATGCACTGGTAATTTCTTAAGGCCCTGTCACACATGACAGAAACGTATGCCGGCGCATACGAAATATCGGCAATAGGTTGATATAAATTAAGGGTAAGTTGTGATCGTTTGAAGGACGCAGACGTTAGGCCGAACACGCCAGACATACGGCCCTGTCACACAGCTCCGTAAGTAGCTCAAAATGTGTCAGAGTCCAAATACGTCCAACTTTTCCACAGCGGCGTTGTAGCTGACGCATACATAACAAATTATTATACGTATGTCAAACATTGATAGCGTATCACTTACTTATTTAAAACGTATCAGAGCGTCTGGCCAACGGAGCTGGAAAAGTGCCATCTGGTTCACGTCATGCTGATGCTGGAGAACGGGTAAAATGTACTCTTGTCGCAGCCTCTCAGCATCCTCCATGCTCTCTGATGCTGGGTTGATGTATTCATCAAGACGTGCTGTGAAGAAGTGAGGATGAGCTACTCACAGGGACCCTATATATTATATTCAAACCCCAATAAGCTCCCAAAACTGTACTGTAGAAACACGTTTAATAAGTTACTCCGTCGTCAGGCATCATCTTAACATAGGGTAGGAATAGATTATCCACTCGTTATCAATACATTGTTGGTCACACGTATATCAACGTAAACCAGCGTATTGCCGATATTTTGTATACGCCATATTGTTGTATACGTTATGCATTCGTTGGGCATTCGTCTGATACATTTTGTATACGTAAGTGATGCGCTATCAATAGGTTAGACATGCGTATCTGTATATGTTCACTTTTCCGATCCAATCCGATGAAAAGTTGGACGTATTTGGACTTTTCATATACGGCAGCATACGATTCTGCCATATTGATATGTGTGACAGGGCCTTTAGACTTTGGTCTACTTTAAGATACCATGTCTTTTTGCAGACTAGTGGAAAGAAAACATCCAAAATACATGTTTAGGTGTTTATTTTACTAACTTTGTGTACACAATGTATGGAATTTTACAAAACAGGCCGTTTTCTCAAATATGTTTTTTGTCATAATCTGAGCTAGAAATCACTTCTTCAGTACCATCTTTATACACCAAACATTCTTATCTATATTCTGAAGGATTTTACAGAGGGGTTTGTTCATGTATCGTTCACAGCTTGATTTCTATAACATTGTATTCCTGACAACATGGCAACATTGCCTCAGTTGCATATTTAACATAACATTTCAGAAAACTTGTAATACAAAAAAAAAGGAATTGCCTTAATGTAACATGTTACATTATATTACATTAGTTCCCCTTAAGAGACTACCTTCTTTAGATGAATAATTAATTGCATTGCAGGTTATAAATGTTATAATTAGACACTTGTGATGAAACATTTGAGAATGATACAGTATCAGTAGTCACTGAATTCCCAAAGCACAGGAGAAGAAGAAGAGTCCAGGATCACAGTGGCAGACTAATGAAAGACAGGTGTGTGTGTGTGTGTGTGTGTGTGTGTGTGTGAGTGTGTGTGTGTGTGTGTGTGTGTGCTGATGTTCTCCAACTCTTCTGAGGTCATGACAGTTTTTACTTTAGTCTAAAACCGGCCGGAGGGCTGATTACTGACAACTTTCTCCATCTTCTCCTCCACTGACACTAATGACTCAACATTTAGCCTCGTTAACATTTCGTGTCACTATGTTACAAAAAGAGATTTCTTGCTGCTCTCTTCAGAGGTCAGATGTCTGGACCCGAACAAAGTCATAATATCTCGGCCTCTACACCATCAATTTTGATTATGTTTTTTGTTCTTGCAAGTCCCCCAACTTTATGGAAGTTAATACAAAATCACTTCTTGAATTGTATTATCCAGTATGGATTTAGCCAACCCTTTTTTTTACCAAAGTGCACATGATGGTTGCAAGTTTCCCCAGAAGTGAAAGCCTTTGAAGCAAAACATTTTGCCAAAATAGTTTATTTAGCCTAAAAATATATCCAAAACATAGCTGTGGAACTTTAAACTTTAACTTTAAACTGTGGAAGTGTAAATTAGTTTTTTTAGAATTTAATTTAAAAATGTCCAGGCCTGGTTGACTGAGGATGCATGTTTGTTTTTAGCACAATCATGGCTTCACAGTCACACAATAAAGTATTTTATTCTAACACATGTACCACTTATGTGGTGTCATTCACTTGTTCAAAGACAGAAAGGCAATAAACAAAGAGCGATGTTTCTATTTCAGTTTCAATTAGAATGTCTCAGGATTAGACTTACTTAAGAATTATTGATTGCCTTAAAGGAAGCCCAATCAGCACCGCAGCAACTCTTCACCTGGAGTCCAGAGAGGAGTAATGACTTCCTGAGAGGTTATACATCTTAGAATTACATCCTCAACAAGAAATGTTGGCATGATCTTAACTAAAAAGCAACATGTTTTCGTTTTGCCTTGTAAGTTGGCAGTTTTTCTTATACTCTATGTAACTTTGGCTGAAGAGGGAACTTTTGTCACTGTGAATAAAAGAGCCAATTACACAATAATGACATTGAATTCCCTAAGACTCAAATGCTTTAAAGACGTCTTCACTGGGTATCTGAGTGACAGTGAGTGGAATGGGACCACGATCAGGAAAGAGACATGCGAGGTGTGTTTATTTCTTCTTTTACTTTTGTAATAAAACAATGACAGGCTGAAAAATATCTTAACAGTGAGATAAACAGAAAAGAGTCTTTGTTCATTACAGTCACATCACATTAATGTTATTATGTTGGTCACAAGACCAAATAGGATCACACGCCTCAACGCCAAATCAGGCCAGGGAGGTAAAGTGTATGTGTGTGTGTGTGTGTGTGTGTGTGTGTGTGTACAATATGTATAGATGGGGGGATTGGACAATTATGCTGTGATAGCTGTGTACATGCCTGGTGTACTTTCAGCACGGACCACACCACCTCTTTGAACTCATCCTTCCTTTTGATCTCAACTACTCACCTGTAAAGTTTTGTGTTTTTTCTTGCATGGTTGGAGTATTGAATTAAAAAGGGTTTGTTTCATTTCTTATGAATTCATAATATCATTTGTAAAATGTGTTATTTCCTCTTTGAAAATAAGTTTTTTATAGTGTTTGGACAAAATAATTGACTAATTCTTTGTTACATGTTTTTCTGAGAAAAGCAGAAAAAAACATTATAAAAATCTGAGGATCAAAGTTTACTCTTGGAAACTTCAGTTGACAAACTGCAAAAATCTTTCTTTTTGGATTTGTTGTTTCCATGTTTCCCGGAGTGCCTTTTTCCACAGCAGACATTTTGACAAGTCATAGTAGGACAGGCTGTTCTCACACTGTTAAATAGCTATACCTACGAAAAGGTAATGCACTGTAATTCGTATATATCACATGAAATCAATTCATATTTAATTCATGTAATTGGGGAATCAGGAAGTATAAAGAGTGATGTGGGATCTAGGTGGTTGGGTGGGTCCAAAAACTCTGGACTTTCACCCCAGAGACCGCTGTTTGTGTCCCGTGTGAAACCAGAAGTCAACATTGATTTACTTGTAAACGTCACTTTCGTACTTGAGTTACGTCAGTTCCGTATTTATTTTACTTTTCCTAAACCTAACCGCGTTATTTCCTGTGAAGACAGAAGTTTATTTAAGACTGAGGTCATACAACGAGCAGAAATCGACACGTGCTGCCGGACATTTGTATGAGAATGCACGAAACATTTGTAATAACTTTTTGTAGGATATAATACGAACCGTTGTATGAGAATATGTATAACTATGAAAAGGAGAATAAGCGGAATTACTGCAAGATCCTCACATGAACGTTCATTAGAAATTCAGTTAACATACAGAAGAGGAAAGAGAGAAAGAGTAATCACCATGAAAAAGATTGTTCAACACAGAATAAGCACAGAAGTTTCGTGTTTATTATTCATACTGGTGTTAAATAATGAAGTGGGTCTTTATTTCTAGGTAAGAAAACCCTTGGTGACCTGAGAAATAGGATGAAGCTTGCGTGACAAGTCTTTATTTTAAGTTGATCTTGAAGGAGCAGGATCCCTCGTTAACCAACTTACATCTCAACTGCTCCGCCACCAACCCTGCCTTCCATCTGCCTCCACTTCCTTTTGTCTGTCTGCGTATGCATAAATGACATTGCTTTTGCATGAAAGCGAGCTCATAACAACATTTTAAAATCATTACCTCACTTTCCATGGACGTCATTGCAGAGCCATTAAAAGTCACGCTGAATGAGAAAATTAAACAAAATGATGGTAAAAGATGATAATGAAGGCCAAGAGTCACAGTATTTCTGTAAATGGAGCCACTGAACTTTTTATTCTGTGTTTTACAGTCAGTAAAGGTGCCAAACAGTGTTGACTTACCAGGATATTAAGGATTGACATCATGGGTCTGGATAACTTTGTCATATCGTACATTACTCCAGGTTTAGGCTCAATATGAAGTGTGTATTGAGCTCAGTGACAGACATTGTTGCAGAGGACATGTAATACTTTTTTCAACTTTGAACTTAATTGAGTTGAATTCAATAATTTACTATGTTTAGCTCTACCTAAACCATCCATCCATCCATCCATCGTCTACTGCTTATCTGGGGTCGGGTCGCGGGGGCAGCAGCTCCAGTAGGAAACCCCAAACTTCTCTTCTCCGGGCCACATCCACCAGGTCTTACTGGGAGATCCCGAGGCGTTCCCAGGCCAGTGAGGAGATATAATCTCTCCACCGAGTCCTGGGTCTTCCCCGGAGTCTCCTCCCAGCTCAATACAGGAATGAGTCCTGAAACCGGGAAATTAGTTGGCACTTCCGCTTTCCTCTATTGAATGGGTTGCCCGATATAAGGTCAGTGGTTGAAGGTGCAATGTATAATTCGGAGGCATCTGCTCCAAAAAAATAGGAGGCATTATTTCACCTCTACTACTGGGTCCATACGATCTAAATTCATCAATCATCAAAACCATCAGTTATTAATAAAGCCTACTTTAGAATGTTATCCTATCTTTATATTTTAGTTGTAGTAGTTTGCCATATTTTATATTGTATTCTAAGTTTTTAGAGTATTCTTTATAATGTGTATTGTATTCTTTAGCTATGTATCTCTCTCTTCTAGTGTTGATATATTTACTGTGTTTATACGTATTATATACGCCTGTCTGTCTGCATTCGACCAAACTGCTGAAACTCTGAGAGCCGGTTTAAATAAACTTATATTTTATAATCTTCATGTGGGGTTTATCCATCTGTGTATTAACTGGGGGCTGTTTTGATAGTTACGTTTTGATAGTTTGTATATTGGCTTTGATCCGACTTCAGTTAGCGGCTGTGGTGGCTTTCCCCAGCACCAGGTGTCACAGCAGGCTGATGGCGCGCTGGGTCTAACCTGTGTAACGGCAGCAACAGAAGGATCACAGTTCCCCAGGATTAGACCATCGGTGCTGTGACTAAACTCAAGATGCTAATTGCTAACGTCCGTCTCCCGGGGCTGCCGATTGCTCTACGCTCGGCGAAACACCCTCACAGCGGCTGTGAGGACGACGCGAGGGTGTGCGTTGTTTTCTCGTTTCTGCCACTTTGAAAGTAATCCAATTAACAAACTATAAAAGACACAGGCACCATACACAGACCATGGCTGTAATATTGAGAAGCCTGTCAGGCAGCTGTACTTAGTCTTATGCTATAGTCTTAGGGCAGACTGGTGCTATAGTGAGTCTCTGGAGCAGGGGTAGCTACGTGAGTCGCCCGCAGAGCATGTTCTAAAAATAGCACTAGTCACCATGAAGCTCCGTCTGAAAATTGTATTTAATTGTTTTGCTGTTTTGTTTTTTTAAATCAATAACACTTTAATTATTCTTTATTTTAAAATGACAATATTGAATACAGCCCATAGGAACCCACGGTGACACAGATGTCACACAACCTTTAAATGTTCTGGAAAGTTCCCTATACAGCTTTACCCTTGATTTTAACTCATGAAGTCCCTAAGTGACACATACTGAACATCCTGGTGGGTAATGGGCCAGGTCATGTGATTTTCTGTTGCCATAACAACATTTACAAGATGGCCATGTGCCATGACAACACATGTGACAGAACTAGCTAAAATTAAAAAGCTTGTTTTTTGTTGCTAAAGGTAAGATGTAAGCCATTTAAGAATTAGAATTCTTACATAACATGTCCTTTATTACATTCAACCAGTTGTGAAAACATTTCTTGATCAAATTCATATGAAACAAATAAGATAAATATCACTGTATCACATTAGTCACAATAAGAAATATGTTTATGATCTGCTCAGTTAATTTAGCTGATTCAAAGATATTTAGTTAATACATTTTATATTGTTCAATTCAAATAATATTAAAACAGACAAACAAGATTTTCTACACTGTAACGGTCATATTTCAATGTCATTTAATTTATTTTCTGTAATATGCATAAGAAGAAGCAACACAGTGTTCAGGATGCACACTGTATGATACAAGGTGTGCCATAGTGGCTGACAACATGTCACACAACCAACTTTGTAGGAACACTCCGCAACAATCGCTTAGCTGGTTGTCAGCTGGAAGAAAAGTCTTGCCAAGAGAAGCAGAGGATCTGTTGATGCCAGGGTGGTGAAAGAGGAACGCATGGCCATTGTCAAGTGGTATGACAACAGATCTGTTACCCTGATCTCATCCTACTGTGCAGTTGAACCTCAAGACAAAGCTCAACGCTGGAGCAAGTCAGACAAAGCATTTGTGGAAGTCCACAGGCCACACATTGTCAAAGAGTACAACACATTCATGGGGGGGGATAGACCTCCTAGATGCATGCGTCGCAAGGCACAAGTACCACATGAGGTCACAGAGGTGGTACCTCTACCTGTTCTGGCAAACCATAATGCTGGGCCTTGTTAGCGCATGGCTGATCTACCGCTGTGATCGTAAACTATTTGGTAACCACAAGCCACTGAAACAAAGGAGCTTCCAGGCAGAGATCGCAACTAGCCTTATTCTTCTGCATTCACAAAGGGGCCGCCCATCACTCAATCCTACATCTCCACCACCACCTTCCAAGAGGGTTCATGCTGGAGTTCCAGATGATGTTCACACAGACCAGGTTGCACACTGGCCTGTGAAACGTGACAAGTGTGACCGTTGCAAATTCTGCAAAGTCAATCCAACCACCAAACTCTGTCAGAAATGCGATGTGCATCTTTGCTTCACTGAGGAAAGAAATTGCTTTAAATGTTTTTATTTGGCCTAGACTAAACTGCCACACATGCTGGAAACAATGGTTCAAACATGGTTTTGATAATACATGTATTACATGTACAATATGTTTTTGTTTCTACACTTTAAAGAAAAAAGTGTTTTTATCAGGTAAAAAAGACCTCCAATATGAGACAGTCTTACTTATTGTTTTCAGTTTTCACATTTTTGTGTTGTAAACAAATCTGAATTTTTTATTTTTTGTTATACCTAAGAAGTAAAGTTACAATTTTGTGAAAATGCAAATAAAAAGACTAATCTTTGTTAACAAACATAAAGACACTCTTAGGCTGATATATTTTCAAATGAAGAATAACGTTATCATTAACGCCCAATGTGTATGTAACTTTTCAGACCTCTGACACTAGGGGGGGTATTTTGAAAACAATGTCAGAAATATGTTCTGTGTGGTCTATTTAGTCTGTGTTATGTTCCCCTTCATTTTCCCCAAAGTAGAAATGGGTCTGGGTTCTTATGGGATAGAATTTAAAAAACAAAAATGTTTTATGTATATATGAACCCTAACCCTGTAAGCTAAATCTCCATTTCCCTTTTCGCTGAGACAAGCTAGCGGGAGCAGCTACGGTGGGGCGCTAGGTGCTTTTTTTTACACTAAACATGGCAGAAAAGCGAAAGAAAACTAACTATTTTCACAATGATTGGGAGGAAGAATTATTTTTTACAACAGTGAAAGAAAAGTGTGTATGTGTCATTTGCAGGGCGACGGCAAAGCGGCACATTGTGGAGACACTTCGGTACGTGTCACAGAAGCTACCATGCTAACTACTAACTAACTAACTAACTAACTAACTAACTCACATACTAACTAACTAATTAACTAACTAACTAACTACCAGCTGCAGCACTGCGGGCAGAACAAGCCGGGAGTTAAAGGCAGATTTGGGCAGCAGCATCTCTTTTCACGAGGCCGGTCAACAAGTCACAGAAAGCATCGGAAGCTTCATTTAGAGCTGCACATTATTAATAAAGTACAAGAAAGCCTTTTCGGACGGAGAGGTCTTGAAAGGTGCAATGATGTTATTGAAAACAATGTTCAAAGACGAGAAGAAAGGTTCTGATGTGATCTCCTCTAATCCGATGTTACAAAGTTAGTGTTTGTACAAACAGGATATGATTTGATGATGTGACAGTTAATGATTTCCTAAATGTTTTTACAGAAGTGATACTTTGTACTAAAATATAACTGGTGTGATTTTGAACAAAATGCTACAAATGTTCTCATTCATACAAAACTGTCAATAAAGATATTTACAAAGATATCAGAGATGTGATAACTCTGACTTTCAAATGTTGAAATAGATTGAGAACGTAAATAGATAATGTTGCATGTTTAACTATATCTGTGTTTCCTACCATGGTAAATCATTGTTAATAATCATTGTGAGGAATAATTAACATTAACAGGTGATCAGTCTCTTCACATATATGAATATTTATTATTATTATTATTATTATTATTATTATTATTATTATTATTAATGATAAAATTATCATTAAAGGTGAGCCGTGCAACTATGTTATTCAGGAAGTTTGTGTCAAACAAGTAGCCCTTCGTATTATTCAGTACTCTTGAAGTAGCTCTCAGTATCAAAAAGGTTGGTGACCCCTGATCTGGAGGAACAAGTGGTATCATGACAGGACGGGCCGGCGCTAGTCAGTTAGCATGCTAACTTCAGTAGATATCTCTGCAACATAAGACATAGACGTCTTTGACATAACTTCAACACTGTTACCTCTTCATTCTTATTTTTATGTTTTAGGCTAAGTTTTACACATTGTACATTCATTAAACATTTTTGTTCTATGCCATAAAATATGTTAATAAATACCCCAGTCGTGAATTTTGAAGTTGGTTGCTAACAAGTGACTAAATGAGAATACTAAACGCCATCACGCCAAACACCCTTTAGCCTAGTGGTAATGACATTGAAGTCATGCAACCGTGGTGTAGTTCGTTTAAAGTCTAACGTTAGCTTTTTACTGGTGATTGCATTTACGCTTCAATTCTTTTTTAAAGTGGTGTTTATTTGTGAAGATTTTCTTACTGAACAAAACGTGCAAGTATCATGAACTTTTGTGCAATAATCCAGGCATGTACACAACTATCTATACATATTGTACACACACACACATACACACACACACACACACACACACACACACACACACACACACACACACACACACACACACACACACAGAGTAATACCAACCTACTGTGGCTGCAATGTATGGGGAGAACGGGGAAACCTGGAAAAAAATAACACATTTCTAGAAAAAAACAATAACATCTAATGCTTGACTGTCCATTCTGGGAGAGGGATCCATCTTTTGTTGCTCTAGCTGAGGTTTCTTCCATTTTTCTACATCTATATCTGAATCGAGGGACAAAGGACAGAGGGTGTTGTATGCTATATCGATTGTAAAGCCCCTTGAGGCAAATTTGTGATATTGGGCTTTAAAAATGACATTTTAGAAAAGGTAAAGGCCATCAGAGTCTGTATGATGGTTCTGTGTCCAGAGTGATATGCACATTACAGTATGTCACCTCGGCCTACCTGTATTTTTTAAGTTTTTGCTGAAAAATGTGTCTAAACCTTTGGCCCCATGATTTTAACTGCCCTGCCAAACTGCAATTCTTCAATTTCAACTTCATAGGTCTGTATTCATTATTTATATATATATTCTAATATAGCCTATGTGTGGCATTGAATGAACAGCTCTTTACCATTTCAGTCACGCTCTACACATCCATGGTGAGCCTGTTGACTTCCGCATCCTGCGACGTGCCGTCCACGGTTGCTATAGCAGCCTTTCACAACACAGAACACGTGAAGATGGATTACAGCACAGCCGCTCGTTTCCACGATTCTGTAATGCAGTTTAAATACTACGAAGATTATCTCGACTCCAAAGTCACACCAATGGATTTATTTTACCTAAAAGTGAGTCACTATGTTACAAACTATTGACTTCAGCCCTCACTCCAGCATCAACTATCTTTCTCAATGTAACCCCGTTGTTTTGTAAACTACGTCAGAACCGCATTCACTAAACAGCCAGTTTAATGTATTCTTTGCGATAATGCAACAATGCACGTCACGAAAACTTGATTTCAATTTTTCAAAATCACATAGTCTGCCTCTTCAATTCGGCATCTACCGAATCCCCTTCCCGTTCTTATTAATACAACAACACCACTTACTTCAGATATGTTTTTTTCAAGACCGCAGCAGCAGCTAGCTGACGTTCTAGAAGATTATGGAGCAAGAATTGCGATTTTACACGTTGACTTGCTATGAATTTATTTGCTGTTTACTAAACTAAGCATTTACCATATTGAACATTGTATTTTTATATTGATGTCATTTTTCGAGGTAGGCCCGATGCCTATCTGGTTTATAGTCGTCTTTATACTCTAAACAGACTATAGACTCGAAACGACGTTTTTGATGACAACTTTTCCAACCTTAAATATAGTCATGTTAAAGTACACAAGTTTTTATTAGCACGCATGAACTTGCTGTATGTAAGCAGTGTATCTGAAGTCGCTCAAATGCTGGCTTTGACATGGTGATAAGTTTAGCTGGTGTAGTACCCATGATCGCACGCTAGGTGTCAGTCATACACAGGTTTGGTAATAGGGGTTTAAGCTATGGGTTTACCAAGCAGCTACCACCAATTCTCATTTAAAGTGTTCTTAACATTCAAATTCGTCATATAATTTCAAAACAGTAGAGACAACAAACATTTGATTAAGTTGCCATGTATTGTCAAAATGAAAATTTATGTTAAATGTATGTTTAATGTTAAAAGACACCAAGAAATCTCAGTGAATCCTTGGTCCTATAGATAGTGTGCAAACACGTGACAAAACTGTGTGACGTATGCGTGCAACGCCATGTTGGATGATATACAAATCAACAATGGCGTCTAAAGCGAACAACAACAGCAATACAACTCCGACTTCTTCTAAGTATTCTGACTCTCTGGAGTCCTCTGCAAAGGCAAGATTCAGAGGAAAAAGTCCAAATTTGCGGCCGTGACCCGTACACGCTAAAGCCGTCGGATTATATTGAGGATTTAGATTCATTACCGCCGATTGAATATCCGAATATTGTGAACTACCTTGTGCTATAAACGTTGTGGAAAACCAACGCACAAATGAAGGCATACAAGAGCTTAGATGCTTATAATTTCTTTGTTTCTGGCTGGGTTGGTAGTCTTCTTACCAAACCACTGAAAGATGACAGGGTGCTCATCCATGCCCGTGTAAATCACTCTCAAAGAGCTCGAGATACACCGCTCAAGCCGTGGTTTGCGAGTGAGAAGAGCGGCGATGTTATCCTCGCACACTGTGATTGTATGGCTGGAGTAAGCGAAGCATGTTCTCACATTGGTGCTTTGCTTTTCGCAAGTGAAGTAGTCTCAAGAATAAGCCAAACAAAAACATGCACAGAAGAAAAGAGCAAATGGCTGCCATCACATGTAAAGAAAGTGCCTTATTTACCAGTCAGAGATATGGAGCAGTAAGGTCTTACAGTGTTCGGGTATATCATAAGCACAAATGTTTAACGTAAACATTGAAACATAGCTTTAGCATGAGCTCTTACCAGATATAAAGTGGACGCCACACACACGGGTGAATTGTGCTTTTTCTTCTGTTAAGTCCTCACGAGTTATGTTGCTAAACCACAGTTTACGGCATTTAGTAGACAGCAATTCATCCCTCTTTTGTGGATCGTTGTTTGTGATGATTGTAGGAAATCTAAAGAACCGTTTCTCTGGGTCACGAGTAGCGTTATGACCACAATTATACACTGCGCACACGATTGCCATTTTCTTTCAATCTTAGACGTTTAAATACAAAGAAAATTACGAAGCATTGCAGCAACTCACACGCGAACGGGCGCCGTCTTGGTTGTGTATATCATCCAACATGGCTGATTTACGGGTTGGGACGTAAGCGTGACGTCACATGCACACGATCTATAAAGTGATACTTTTTAGGAGAGTTCACCTAATCCCATTTAGGCCCACTTTGACAATATGTTCTCCAATCTGAACCATAATTAAATTTATAGGACATTGAGAGACTACAAATCTGAAAAAGCTTTAAAGGGATTTAAATTGTCTAGTTTTCTATTTTCAAATGCTGTTATTACTTGAAATGTGTCCATGAAATGTAAATAATTATGTTTTTTTTAAAGAGGAAGTGTCTATTAGTCGCTACAAGTTTATAATTTACATTTGTTTTCGCTTTGATGTAGCTGTCCTCTAGTTTTTGGTCTTAAACCTATCCAGTATACAAATACTTATAAATAGGCTTGAATTGAACCTGCTCATCAGAAATGGGCAATCCCGCTTTTGTCCAGCAGATGGCACACTTGCTAATGATATGCGTAGCTGCTGCCATGGGCTACTTTGTTTGAACACCTGTGTCCACACAGAGAAGAGAACAACTCATATCAGACCTGATAATCAGCTGCAGTCAATCACTATCAAACTAAATCAACCCTGTGTTATGACACACCATAGTCAGCCCAGGTCATCTAACCTGTGCAGTCACGCTGATAAGGCCCATGTTCTGATAAATCAGCTAATTATAAACATAATTTTCCTGTTACTTAGGACTTGTCACACTGTGACTATGAACTCATAAACGTGGAGTAGTTAAAGAGGTATTAATACAAGGTCATTTTTGCTTTTGCCAGGATAGATTACTGAGTATTAGTCCAGGTCCTGGTGCGTCAACTGAAGCAGGTCCTTCAAACAGACGTATTCAATGAGCCTTGAAAAGGAAGACAATGATTTTCAGGCCAATTTTAGGTCCGGCCTATGTCTGAGACTCATTTCTGGTAAGCCACTTCAAAGTTGAAGGAAAATATAACTTTTCCTCTCGGGTGCGGACGCAGGCCTGGCTGCTGGGATTTTGGGTAGGAGGACATGTGGCCGGAGCTTTGATCTTACAAGCCACGGGATTTGACAGCAAGATTTGGTTTTAAGATGATGACTTTATGGCTTGGCTTTAATGACGGCGAGTCTGCAAAACAGTGATTGGAATAATGTAGCTAACAATCCTTACAGAGGCACTGACACATGGGCACGAACACAAACACGCACACATACGCGCACCAAACAGACACACGTAGAAAATGAATGGAGCTGAGCATAGGCAAGAAATCACACCGTGCCCACAAAACTAAACTGCAATATCTGAAGCTTGTGGTGTGGCAGAGCAGGCTATCACTTTCATATTCTGGGGTATCTTGAGGCTAGAGTGGTTAGTAAATCCTAAATCTTACTGGCTGACAAAATAAAACATTTCATTTGTAGGGATTTTTACGATCACTCAGTAGGGATTGCTGATCTAGACCTAAATCCAGGATGTTGCAGACACTGGATGTACTGTATGCTTCGTCTAAAATAGCCACTGATTCATCAGCTAAGCTGGCCATACACTGTACGACTATACTCAACTTGCTTTGGTTAGGGGCCTTTTCTTTGCAAAATGATAGGAGACCAGGGGCCAGTTAGGACATTCAGGGATTAACCTGGACCTCTGTTGGGGGATCCTCCCTGGGAACTTTTTTTGTTTTTATATATAAACAAGCTCTATTTTGATGCTTTTTTAAAGCACTCTGGCACCTTTTTTACAATTAAAAGTATAAGAACAAAATTCACATTGTGAATCAATATGTTTTTTATTGTGAATTTGAAAAAGAGTCGGAAGGCCACCTGGCACCCTACGGGAGACATACTTGGCCCTCAGGCAGAAAGTTGAGTATCACTGCTGTGCAATTTCAGCCTGTTTCTGACCCGTTTTTTAGCAGCAAGAGTCATTTTAGGGTCAGGCGTCCATTGCCTTGCAGTGTACAAGAGGGAGCGAGGACCAATCCACCGCTCCCGACCGACTGTCCGACGTTCGGATAAATGTCTTTTCCATTTTTGGATGGCCGTCGTCAGGCTCTCGCATAGTTGTAGCTGAGCCGTGAGTCGCTTAATTTAGTCCCCACTATTCCCCAGTAGTTAACAATGTACAATCTAAACATAGCTAGCTTACCACTAATTCTCTCTGCAAAATGGACCAGGCATATTGTCCAAGTCTTCCCAGCCACCTGCGAGTTCAACACACAGGATGCACTTGTCATAGATGACTATTAGCATTAATGTGAACCCTGCTGGTGTAACGTTAAAGATCTCCGCTAGCAAACAAACTTCTCCATGCTTTCAAACTAATCTTTATTGACAATTGTCAACTGTTTTATTTTCTATTTTTACATTTTCTTGTGGCTTGATGATCTGACCATAAAGTGTGAGCTTTGGCTTTACATTGCAGACAATTTACCCGTACAGTGTGACCATTACATACATCGTACCGTGTATTCCCAGCTTTAGGGGATCAACAGAAAATAAATTGTTTAAATAATTTGTTAGGCAAATGTGCCAAATATTTTCTGGTTCCAGCTTCTAAAAAGTGAAGACATGTTGCCATTCTCTCTTTTATATATTTGTAAAATTAAATATCTGCAGGTTTGAGGCTGTTTGGCAGACAGAACAAGCCAAAGGACGTCACCTGGAGTTCAGGGAAATTGTAATAGTCATTTTTCACTACTTTCTGACGTTTAATAGTAATAAAAATAGCACTCACATGCCAAAATTCGAGATTGACAAGATCCAACTATCTCCAGCCGTGACTTCAAGCTTTATCCCCTCTCCTTGACTGACTCCTCTCCTTTTTCTTTTCTCTTGCAGAGCAGGGAGTTGGCCCGTAAACTGGTGGAGCACGGCCACAAGGGCACAGTCCTGAGCAGGGAGGAATTTGAGGAAAAGAAAGCCGCTGCACAGGCTGCACAGGCTGCACAGGCTGCAAAGAGCAACACTTTCTACAGCAGGAACCGGCCAATGTGAGTTAAATTCTCACCCAAGCCACCATGCTCACTGACATGTCATTTGCATGAATAACAGGGAAGACAAATTCACACCAACCACCAGTCCAATTCTAAAATATCAGGAGGCTTCGATATACTCTGAAAATGAAATTTGGCTGCATTAAAGTCTGAATGTGGTCGGTGGATTTTGGAATCAATCAGTCACCATGCCTTGGAGAAGACATTTATTCTCCTGGTATCTGCCTCTCTATGTTAGTGTTCTGTGGTTCATTGTATAGACTTCTCATTCCCTGTGAATAATATTTTACATGAGTGATCCTCTGCCTAGAATTAGTTTCTTGTGGTGGAAGCTGTGCAGTCATTTCTATACTCGTGCTGCGATGCCTCAGCCGCATTCAGCTCCAAACCAGATCGCATGTTTCAGGCCATATTTTATGACAAAAAATGTGACCTTGACATAAATTATCCAGTTTTTTTTAAATCTCATTTTCTTTATATGATTGCCATTCTTCTCGACTGTCAAGGTGTTTTGCGTGACTTCAAATCGGCAAGATGTCCAAAAAAAAAAGTTCTTCAGACACAGGGAGGCATGAGAAGGAAAAGCCACTCTTCATCTGGTGGACTTTGACCCCTGTTGTTGAGCAAAACACCGCTGCAAGACCTCTGCTGTAGCTGATCTGGACCTCTGACCTCCCTGTATAAGAGGAGCTAGAGAAAGCGGCCCTGTGGAGTTTGATTAAGTATTATTGTACAGTAAATAGCAGTGTGTACTCACACTAACACAAACACAGAGGGGTGGCCGTGTTGCTTCAAGTGCTGGGAAAGTTATCGCAAAGACAATCATTTTAATCCCGTTTCTTTTAGAATTAGACCATTCCTGTTATCAGGTATTCTACCAAGAGTTTGCACTTGCATGCATTTGATTGCCCCCTAACCTTGTTGAGTAGAACTTTATTAAAAAAATGTAAAGACGTAATATTCGCATTCTGTATGAAAGTATTCATAACATCACTTGTCACATGTCAATGATTTCCACAAAAAACCGCCCCTGGTGTTTAAAGGCTGTTTAGATATTGAATTTATTATAATATATGACAAAGAAAACAGAACATTGTCACATATGAGAAGCTGCCAATTAATATCTGTTGTTCGGCTAATCGATGAATTGACTAATTGTCGGCTGTTTAGGTCCCACATTATCCTATATTTGACTATCGGCACCGTTGCGACCCCGAGCAACACAATGAACCAGCTCACTGAGGCCCAATTACAATCCGACCCCTTCTCCCTCTCCCTAACCACTTCCATTCCATTCCCGCATTCGCTTGGAGGGTCCACCATCCCAAAACAATTAGCGAGGAGTGGAAGTGGGTTATAAAACCGTCCAACAGTAGTCTACATCGATGCTGACTTAACAAACTCACTTTACTGATGCAACCACCCGTACAAACCTTTAATGGTAAACTGATCAAACTAAGACAGACATTTCATATTGTCATACAGATGTGAACTTTAGGTTACATTGTGTTTAGGGTCGTTTAGACGTGTTTATTTGATTGTAAATTGTTGTATATTTATAGGGACTGTTGCAAAAGCCAAGAAGCTCATAAACATCACGTTTTAAAATGAGAAGATGTTGACAAAAATAACAAGACAAAACCCCCAAAGAAGCTTCGTAGGTTGCCATTTTTGAAAGCCGCTGAAATGAAACCCTGATTACGAAAAAGTTACGAAAGTTACAGTTCCTGTTTCCTCCAGAGAGTGGGATGTCAGTCCCGAAGCTTGACGTTGTATTTTCACCTTACATCTTAAAGAAGGGTTCTTAATTCACCCTCCAACGGAGTGGGATTGGTCCTGGACCTGTATGTTGCCAGATCAAAGTGTGAGCTAAATATATAAAATATAGTTCACAGCCTCTTTTTTATTTTAATTCCTGTGTTTTTGAGACAGGGTTTTTCTTCCTTCCTGCAACAGCAGTATGTATGAGGAAAATGTAAAAGGACTTTTTGGGTGAAGTTCTGCTCTGCTAATCAAGGCATGACAGGTCATAAAATCTGAATCTTTTATAGCTGTATCCGGTGCGGTAGCGGTTTGAACAGCTTGTATAATTCTTTATGATTGCATTTTTACAAAAGACAGGATAAATGGGAGTAATTCATCAAGTTCATGTCCTACATGAACAAGGCTTTTATTTGAACAAGGCCTGCCCATCTGTCTAAGTTCAAATAAAAATGCTTAACATAAACACGCTGAATGACAAACACTACAAACTGGAGTCTTCTATAAACTGCCCCCCCTGAGGAAAATGATCACACAGATATTGTTCTCATTCTTGATAAAGCCATGTGGTTGTGGTATCTCCTTTGATGACAAGCCAGAACAGACTCTCTCACACACACACACACACACACACACACACACACACACACACACACACACACACACACACACACACACACACACACACACACACACACATGGTATCCAAACATTTACCTGCTAGGTGTAGAATTTGATTGAACTCTCAGATGCTTATCCAAATGTGCAGATGTCTCCCCCCCTCCCCCTCTCTCCTCCTACAAACGTCTGTGAACATCAGTGACACTGGTGAAATGGGAGCCTCCACACCTGCAGTTACAGTGATATTAGGCCACAAAACCCTTTTATCTTGTCCCAACAGGATCCAGGGAAATGTTGTACGGGAACATTGGGATGTTGTAATATACGCAGTAGTCTGTTCCGCCTCCAAGATCCACATCCAAGTCCGTTTCAAACGATGTTCGTAAGGGGCCCGACAGCGTTTGAGTTACAGGATCAGAAACATTCATAACATCCAGTCAAATTGGTTTTGAAGGAATACTTCACGGAAATTGTTTTGAGTATTAAATACTCACCCCATGTAGGTTTGAAAGGTTGTTAGTCCGTTTGGATTCACAGCAGTTACAATGGATTCCAATTGTGAGTCACATCAAACTAAAGCATCTAAATGTGCGTTAAAACATTGTCAAACTACAACAAGCTATGATCCAAAATATCATATATGTATACATATATTACATATTTCTCAAAGGGAGGTATGTAAGTAAGAATTGTTTTGGTGTCTGTAGCAAAAGTCTGATTAATGCACTGTAACTTGTTAACTAACAAAATCAATTTGTATAATCCACGTAATAGTGAACAAGGAAAGTATAAAGAGCAACAAAGGGAGGAGTTTGTGGTGGTTGGGGGGGGGGGGGTCCAAAAACAACGGACTTGCCCCCAGGTGACCGCTTGTTCCTGTCCCGCGTAAAACCAGAAGTCAACCCTGATTTATTTGTCACGTAACTTCCATACGTAAGTAACGTCACGTCACTAATTATTTTAAGCCATGTGACATTATGTGGCTTTGTTGCCTAAACTTCACCAAGTATTTAACAAAATACTATATGCATGAAACCAGCGGAAATTGAAACTTGTTGCTGGATATTCGCACGGACAGTAATAACTTTTTGTAAGATATCATATTAACCGTCGTATTAGGATACGTTGCTCAGATACTGTACGAGTGTAAATAAGGAGGAGTGATTTAAGATTTTATGCTTTTTGTTGCTTTTATTTGCCTCTGTATGTCTGGGCCCCCATTGGTTTAAATTTGAAGATAATATAGTTTCATGTAGTCACATAAGACAAAATAGAAGCAGCGATTCCTCACAATGGAGAAGTTTTTTGTTTGAAAAGTTAATTAAAGGATTAAAGGATAGTGATTAATCAGTTTCAGTTCTCATCTCAGAGCCATCTTTCAGGAGTACAGATGAATATTTGATTAAAAAAAGGCCTACAATATGTAACGTTTCCTCGAATGACTAGACCTATGTTATACAGTATATCTCAAAAGTGAGTACACCCTTTAGATTTTTGCAAATATTCTGTTATATCCTTTCAGGGGATAACATTATCCTACTGAAACTTTGATATAACTTAAAGTAGTCAGTGTGCTGCTTGAATAACAGTATAGATTTATTGTCCTTTGAAAATTACTCAGTACACAGCTGTTAATGTCTAAACAGCTGGCAACAAAAGTGAGTACACCCCATAGTGAACATGTCCTAATTGTGCCCAATGATGTTGTTTTCCCGCCCTGGTGTCATGTGACTCGTTAGTGTTACAAGGATTCAGGTGTAAATGATAAGCAGGGCTGTTAAATTTGGTGTTTTGGGCACAATTCTCTCTGAATGCTGGACAACATGGCACCTCATGGCAAGGAACTCTCTGAGCGGCTGAAAAAAAGGATTATTGCGCTTCACAAAGATGGCCTTGGCTATAAGAAGATTGCCAACACCATGAAAATGAGTTGCAGCACAGTGGCTAAGATCATACAGCGGTTTTCCAGGACAGGTTCCACTCGGAACAGGCCTCGCCAGGGTCGACCAAAGAAGTTGAGTCCACGTGCTCAGCGTCATATCCAGAGGTTGGTTTCCAAAAATAGACGTGCGAGTGCTTCCAGCATTGCTGCAGAGGTTGCAGAAGTGGGATGTCAGCCTGTCAGTGCCCAGACCATACGCCGCACACTGCATCAAATCGGTTTGTATGGCCGTCGCCCCAGACAGAAGCCCCTTCTGAAACCGATGCATAAGAAAGCCCGCAAACAGTTTGCTGAAGACAATGAATCCAAGAACATGAGTTACTGGAACCATGTCCTGTGGTCTGATGAGACCAAAATAAACCTGTTTGGGTCAGATGGTGTCCGGCGTGTGTGGCGGCACCCTGGTGAGGAGTACCAAGACAAATGTGTTTTGCCTACAGTCAAGCATGGTGGTGGCAGCATCATGGTCTGGGGCTGCATGAGTGCTGCCGGCACTGGGGAGCTGCATTTCATTGAGGGACACATGAATTCCAATATATACTGTGACATCCTGCAGCAGAGCATGATCCCCTCTCTTCGGAAACTGGGCCGTAGGGCAGTTTTCCAACATGATAATGACCCTAAACACACCTCCAAGATGACAACGGCCTTGCTGAAGAAGCTGAAGGTTAAGGTGATGGACTGGCCAAGTATGTCTCCAGACCTAAACCCAATTGAGCACATGTGGGGCATCCTCAAGAGGAAGGTGGAGGAGTGCAAGGTGTCCAACATCCGTGCGCTCCGTGATGTCGTCGTGGAGGAGTGGAAGAAGATTCCAGAAGCAACCTGTGCAGCTCTGGTGAATTCCATGCCCAGGAGGGTTAAAGCAGTGCTAGATAACAATGGTGGTCACACAAAATATTGACACTTTGGGCACAATTTAGACATGTTCACTATGGGGTGTACTCACTTTTGTTGCCAGCTGTTTAGACATTAACAGCTGTGTACTGAGTAATTTTCAAAGGACAATAAATCTATACTGTTATTCAAGCAGCACACTGACTACTTTAAGTTATATCAAAGTTTCAGTAGGATAATGTTATCCCCTGAAAGGATATAACAGAATATTTGCAAAAATCTAAAGGGTGTACTCACTTTTGAGATATACTGTATATGTAGTTGAGTTGTTTATACTCATTATCCCAAATGTTTCCAACAATTTGCAAACCCAAAGAAATGTGTAATATTAATCAAAGTAACCGTCCGTTTCATTCTGTCAACTCTCATATCCTCTCTGATTATGCGTCAGCGTTGTGGGCGTCTTCCAGAAACGGACTTTTCATAAATAGACTTTTTATACAGTTCTAAGCACCATTTTAATAATAACCGGATGAAGGATGTTAGTCATCGGACGTCTGGATTCTAAAGTATCAGAGAAACAAGCTGAGCAAACGTTAAAGACACTGATTTTAAACGTGTTTTCTCCCATGATGCCATGCGACTTCACGCTGTCACCAAACTCCGTCTTTTGTTAGTGTTTTAATTTGAGAGACACATTGACCTGGCACGTGTTTAATGACAGTCAACACCCCAAGTGTATTAAGGAAGCGGAGTTGTTTCCATTTGGCTTTTTTTGACACTGAATTTGACAGGAGCCATAAAGCAAAAAATATAACAAAACATCAAAAACAATGAGAAGAGATGTTTAAAACACTTAGCTTCCCATCTGCTCAGGTCATTTTATTAACACAGAAATAGTTGGTTAAAATACAAAGTAGTCTCAAAGAAGCCCCTCTTGGCTCACTTGTATGGGACTTATGCCATTATCACTTATAGAGTAGTTTGTTTTTCATCAGCGCTCTGCAGTAGACAGATGAAAATATTCCGTTAATAATCGGACATTGCTGCAAAAGACATCACTCATAACAGTTTTACAGTCTGTTGTTCTGAGCAGCAAATTGTTTCTGAATTCTCTCCAAGGTAATTAACCATTTACATTAAATGTGATACTGAAAATTATTGTAATTTTTCTACATTAAATTGAACCCTTCAATAATAATTGGATACTTCTGCTGACTCACACTTTTGTTGGTCATTATGTCAGCTTAGAGGGAAATGTGGGTAAATATTTTTGGTACATTTCACCTGCTGTTTGGATTATTGCTTCAACGGCAACAACCTATAAGCGACTATAAGTCGAATTAACAAATTAACAGCTTTCATTGCTTTCCCACACTTGGAAATCGTGCAAAAGACTTTGACAAGACAGAAAAAACTACACAGCATTTGCAGACTTTTTCCATCAAAAGTGGCAAGTTTGAGCCCCTCTCTGTCTAATTGCAGATTGCTCTTTCCTCTGTGGTTTTGTTTTCTGATTGGACTTCCACCAAACTGACCCCCTGACCTCCTGTTATGGTCACATTGTGAAAACACGAGCCTCAGGATGCAATGTACCACCTGCAAAGTGGCCGAGCACAATCAGTACAGTGTTCTGAAAAACGAGTGTGGCCACACAGACTGGCAGCTGTACGGTAAACACAAACTCAATGTATTTGTTCCTCGGCTAGTAAGGAAAACTAAAATAATCTTGGATTTGCATTTCTGTGTGCCTCTTCTCAACAAATGGAAATCTTTGTTATAAAAATGTGTACTTCCCTAAAGACTTTTGCACCTGCATACTTATCCCCTCATGGCACTGGGTACCCATGCTGTTTTTGGGAATGCATTTCGCCTTCCTTGTAGACCTTAACCTATGTCTCCCAAGACATGTTAAATAAAATGTATTATGTCTTTTTTCACTCTTCTGTCACTGCTCTGTGTTTTTTCCCCTTCCTTTCTCTTCTTTTCAACCTCCCTGTGCTCTCTTGGAGACCTTTAGTGCCTGCAGGTGTATAAATAGAGCTGTTTTCAATTAAGGGCTAACCTCGCCTGTAGCGTGCATCTGATCAATGAATGCCCCTGCACCTGTGGTAATAAAATACCAAGGGAGTGGAGATAGTGCCGTGAATGCTAATCAGATGTTGCCCTGTTGTTGCCCTGTCTCATTCTTAAAGGACAACACGCTCCTCCTGACAGCTTGGCTGTGAAAGGGGTGGGGGCTTTGCCAGCACACCACAAAAAGACCAAACAAAAGACCTGGTGCTCTCATCAGACATAAGTGAAATACAATACTTGAATGAATGGGATGCTTAGTCAGTTGTGCGGTTGTTTAGTTAGGGGGAAGCTGAACGGGTAGTTAGAATCAACAAATAGTGAAACAGGGTTGGTGGGTTCTGATAGCTTCAATTTTAGGATCCAATTTCAAGTTGGTAAAATACTTAGAATTGTTAAGCTTTGAGTCTTGGATAACTTTAGTCGTATCCAATATTATATCTGCTTTTTTAGCAAAAAGTGACATAAAACATTTGGTTAGTTGAACGAGCAAATATGTAGTTTATCTGGAAAATCTTTGATTTTTTACTTCCACACTTTTACTTTTTTCAGCCTTTTGTTTCTTAAAAATGTGAAAGCTGAACCTAAATTATTCTGATTTAGGTTCAATTATTCTGATAATTATTCTGATAAGTTTGTGGACACTAGTCCACAAACTCAAATTGTTCTCTCACTTCTGGTACTAGTGAAATACCCAAGTACTTCATGACATCAAGACTTTGTGTTAACAAAACATTAATGTCTTTCATTAGATATTACGAACAGCTCAACCTGCCAGAAGTTGGAAATTGTGTTCTGTTCATAGCAAACATTGACATCCATATTTTGAGTCTTGATAGCATTGTGTTTTATCTTGGACAAGAATAACATGTGATATAAAGTCAGGGACAAACAAGAGGAGCAGGGGAGCACTGCTGAGCAGACGTGAGGCCTCCGTTTCCTCTCTGCTCCGGCTCTGGCTCGGGCCCAGAAGTCCATGTCAGCATATGTCCTGACCTCGCGTGCTCACGGCAGCCCTGCGAGGTTTCCATCAGGCTCCCCGCGATCTCCCCACAGTCCAAACCACAGCCATGCTCATTGTCCATTGTGCTGCTGCGTTTTTACAGTCTACCTCAAGAATTCTCCGCTCTCTAACTCTCTACTCTATATTAAAAGTGAGCTATCACTTGCTGTGCCAAGTAAAACCAGTGCTACGAACACGCACAGTGAATACATTTCACTGCGGATCCAACCTCCAGATGCTTAGCGAAAATAAGATTGTGGATGTGACTGACATGAGAAGCCTCACAAAGCTGATCCCAGCCTCATTTTTAGCGAGCCAAACCCCCGCCACTCTCCACGACTGCTACTCTGGCGAGGGCCCTCAGGCGACGAGGTTTTGCAGGCTCTATTACATGTGCTGTCAAGCCAATTGCCTTCCTTGCTCTTTGTGATTTTGGACGGGTGTCTAACTTTGGAGCTCTCCCCTGCGAGCTCTGTCCAGAGACACACATCCTGCCAGGCTTAAGCTCGCCACCACATCCCACCACGCAGTGCATAGATCAACATGCACCAGTTTAGGACCAGCTGGTGCAGCAGATAATAAATAACAAGCTGTTGTTTGACCTGGATGTTTCCACATTTTAGAAGTCATTCCATATTTCATATTAATGACTTGATTAATAAAACTTCTGCCCTCAAACACTCACTGGCTAGAGACACCAAAAACGTTAATACGATAGTAACACGATAATAACAGGTGTGACACTGCTATTAAAAGGAACCCATCGTTCATTGCAAAAAATAACTTTCAAATGACCAGTTTTGTTGTGACCCACAGCTGCAGTAGGTCTACCAGAAGAGAAATGATAACGCGGAACCTTGTTTGTTATAACCTTAGAAATAGAATAGAGTAGAACGGACAGTAGCAGGACAGAGCAGTCACACTCTGCACATTGCTATCACCAGAAGAGTGACAACTTTGTTCGGCTCATTTATCAAGTGAAGCATTAAAGCATGGCGGAATTAGCTTCACTGGTAACAGAAAATGCGCCCAACAGTGTCTGGTGGCTGGCAGCAGTGCTGGTTCTAACGCTCCCTTCCAGTGTTGCCAGTTCAGATTGACAGTTTCCAGCCCAATCTCAATTTAACACCAGCTCCTGAGAAGGACAATCTACCTAGCTAACTCCGCAGCTATCCGTCCCCGGAGCTGCATCCGCACACTTCCCAGCGAGCTGTGTTGTCGCCATCACAGCTAACAACAATCGGCATGTTCTTTTGTACGAGTGAAATGACTACGGAACTTACTCAGGTATAGCATAGCTAGCTAATAGTAGTTTAGTTCAGTAACTTTCTTTTGGTCATGTGGCTGGTTGACTGGAGTTTCTTTGCACAGTTGCGTACAAAAGACTCATACCATGTTCAGGAGAGGGGGTTGTCATTATGAAACAGGTTACATTTTTACTAAAGTAAACATAAGTAATGGTGAATACTTTGGTTCAAAATATAATGTCATTATCGTTGCTTATATTTAGGATGAACAGGATTATTGCAGGCCTCCATGCCCCCCCCCCAAGAAAGCTCTACCTCTTTTTACCCCCTTATGGCCCCCCTGTGGCTCTTCTAATCTGGCTACCAAGTCAAACTTTCTTCTTCTCCTTTGTACTTCTATGTGCTGAAGATGAATGATCTGTATGATGGATTAAGTGGTCTGTAAGGCTGTCCCTGAGTCAAGGTCTTGAGGACAAGGTCTATGTAGTTTCATTATTTCCACCTTATTTGAATTGATTTTGGAGTGTAAGCATGACTCCACAGTTTTAGACAAGAACGTTTAGTTCCAACTCCTGAATAGTCCGAGCAGGATATAACCAGAAATAAGAAATAGATCTGTTGCTAAGGAAATTCTTCACTAATCAGCAGTTGAAATGAGTTGAAAAAAACGTTTAAATGGTTTCATACGTGTTGCTTTGCATTACAATGTAAGCTAATAAACTGATGAGGAAGAAACCACAGTGGTGTTAACATGTGCAAGACAGACAGGGAAGAGAGCCTGTCCTCTCATTTTAGGACTCACGTTGGAGTAGTCAGTCTTTTCCAAAACTTTGAAGTTTCTTTTAGCTCTCTCCAAATCTACACATCAGATTTCACTTCAAAACAATCTTACTCTCTATGTTTGGACTACATCCATCACAGCATGTTCCCCAAATGCAATACATCTAATTTTACCTCAATAAGAACGAGGTATGAAAAAGATGACAATGATTCCTTTGATCAACCTTCAAAAACATACACTTCTCAGGCAGGCAATGCGCAATGTGCAACCTCCCCAACCCCCAAAAGCCAAGGTGGCCACAATACACAAAGCAAACTCAGGTAGAATATCATGCGTAGCACATGTGTAACTGATACATTCAGCTCATTGTAATCAGAGGTGACAGAGGATTTTACAAAAAGCCCAAAATAAAGTAAATTGTCATGCTGTGTGGAATTTCCCTTGACGTCCAGCAGCCCAAAATAATATTTTTCATAAGATTCATTTTCCCAACCACTCACAGGAAAATTATTCTGGTACAGTATGTACTGTATTATTGAAAGTTCCCATCTGCTATACCCGCGAAATCTGCAAGCTAATGAAAGCTTCAATCTGTTAATCTGTCTCCAGAATAAAAGAAGAAGTTATTTCAAAGCACAACATCTGTTACGAGTCATGAAATTAAAAGCTCTCAAAAACATAATTTGTCCAGTTGCTGAATATTTATTTGTAAAACAAAGACTACGAGTGAGGAATGCTTGCCCCCCCCATTCCTCAAAGAACTTTTTAGTGACATTCCATTAATTATGTTGGGAATTATTTACTGTAGCAATGTTTTGCATGTGTGAAAGACGACACAACCTGATACAGATCAAATTAGTTTGGCAAGGGTGATGAAATTGCACAAAAATTGGGGCTCGGGGCAACGTGCTACAGTATATTGAATTTCTTAAGTTTTCCCTGTAATAAGTGTACAGTTCCTCCTTTCAGCTGTGCAAACAGATAATGGAATAGTTTTTGAGTCCAGCAAAGAGATGAATCATTGTCGTAGGTCAAGGACACTTAGGCTCACACGTTTTCGAAGGTGACAGATGTGAATATATGCAGTAGGAAACACATGAACAGCAGGCACTTAAAAGTGTCAAAGTGCAAGCAAGAGGGAACCTACCGACCACGTTTTACACAGTTGTGTCAACTTTGTCAAATTAGCACATACTCAGATTCAGATTTTACGTTGGGGAAGGAGACTACGGTATGTGAATATTATATTCCTTTACCACAAAAGCATCATGTGACAGTGCCATAAATTGGAGCGTGAGTCAAAACCATGACATGGTCATATCATATCACGTGAAAACGTTTGGTGACAACCTTTATCAGATTAGGAATCAAAACTGGTTCTGAATTTCTAAGAATTGAAAACTTGCATTTTAGTTGTGCTGATTAATTCCTGAAAGTGAACCCAATTAAACACTCATTCTACCTCCTTCCACCTCACCAAATACCATTCTCAAATGTAACGCTTCAAACTGTCTTTAAATATTTATCAGTTATTTTTTAAATCAACTAGTCTTCACATCGGCATAAATGCGATCCATCGCACAGCACTTATTTAAAGAGAAAATATATCACTTTAAAGCCGGTTTGCCTGTTTCTCCCATTATTTCCTTCTTCCAAAACAGTGATGAAGAACACCAGGAGCAAATGTCAGGAGTGTTCATTAAAAAATGTAAAATTATGACTGGTGTTAACTGCATGCCAAATTAATCAGAGCCCAGATAAGAAGGCTATATATATATATATATATATATATATATATATATATATATATATATATATATATATATATATCAAAGGTAAAAGATCTTAGAAATATGAAAAACACTAAATCCAGAACATTCCTGTTTCTCTGTGCATAGTATTTCCTGTTTTATTTTGAAAGACTAACTTCTCCCGTGGTTTCAGTTCCTGCCCTGTGTGTTTCCCTCCTCCTTGATTAGTTTCACCTGTCCCTCGTTAGCCCTGCACTCCCCAGACCTCTGCTCACCTGCTCTCACTTCCACATTAGTTAGTCACTACAAGTGATTGAAGCTTTCCAGCAAATTGGTTCACAAAAGAGTTCATTTCTCCAGGCTTCATGTGCTCACAAAACCACCTGTTGGTGACAGACATCATCTCTCAACCATGTGACCTTTGAGATACAGTATGTGTACAGTAAGGCTTGGGAATAACTATAAATAATGAAAAATAAATGTTCTCTATGTAATCCATTTATATCAATATATCTATTTTCTAGAAAATATATTAGGATTGTAAAACATAACAGTATAATGAAACTAATTGTCACAAGAGTAATGTATCCAATATGTGTCAATCAATTATTTGGGCAATAATTGTATCATAATACAATGATACTAACATTATTATCAAATCAAATCAAATCAAATCAAATTTATTTGTATAGCCCAATATCACAAATGACACATTTGTCTCAGTGTGCTTTACAGACTGTACAGGATACGACACCCTCTGTCCTTAGACCCTCGCATCGCACAAGGAGAAACTCTCTAAAGAAACCCCATAATTAAAGGGGGGAAAATGGAAGAAAGGGAGAGCAACTGAGGAGGGATCCCTCTCCCAGGACGGACAGACGTGCAATAGATGTTGTGTGTACAGGATAAACAACATAGTACAAATACAACATTTGACAGAAATGATGTTGTGATCAAAAAAGAGAATGGCAGCAGGGGTAATATTAATGTTGTAATACTGGAAAGTGGTTTAATGGATCTGAACCACGTGGTATCAACGGGCAGCAAGGCTTCAGATGTCATCAAAGATGTCCTCGGCACAGCACTAGTCACTACATATACCGGTACATTTCTTTTGTTCCTTAATCAGTTCATCTTCGTTGCACCTTTCGTTTAGAGTTCTGTTAGCTGTTAGACCACGACCTTTCCTGCTGTTTCCTGCTAGTTTGAAAAACCTGTAAGCCATTTAAATTGAATCCTTGCGTCCCTGCTCCCTCCTCATCTTTTATCTGCGTTTGACTCCTTCCCCTGCTTCCTGCTCTCCATGTCAACATGTCTGATAGGGTTAGATAGTGTAGATATTACTGAGAATAAATAGTTTAAAACATCAGTTTAGGACCCTGGGTTTTTCTTGTGGCTGAGTACATTTCACTGTAATGCTGTTTATACATGTGTAAACATGCTTGGAGGATATTTGCTTTGCAGTAACAGCTGTTCACCCCAAACAGAGGTGGACAAAGCATTACATAATATCCAGTTTATAAAACAGTGGACAGGAATTTCTTGACAACCAATCGGCACATATGTTATAATATGTAATATGTTCACTCAGCCTGTTGCCTGAGATCGGTTCCTCCACCGGTGCCATGCTATTGTTAGAACAGTCCAAAAAATGTCCCATTGGACCGAAATATGTGCTAATATACATACATTGGATAAAGCCAAGTACAAAATTGTTTCATTTTGTTGACATGAAAGAGTCAAATGTTTTCTTTTTCTTTATTTTCATCCTTTTATTACAACATAAATCATTAAATACGGTCAACACAGCCATAAAAAAAAAGAATGTTTGCCATGTTTTTAGGAATAAAATGATCTATAAATCAGGCTATGAATGACATGTGAACAAAGTCCTCTGTAAAAACCTTCAAAATAAGAGATCTGAGAAAGTAATTTTGACAAAACAAAACACTACAGGTAAATAGGGTAAAGCATTGTAACTAATAAATATCACCATGTAACTTCCCCAGTTGATTACTTACATTAGACAAATACTTTTTGTATAAAAGTTTTCTGAAATGTTATGTTCAAATATGCAAATGAGGCATTATCTAATGCTAACTTTTGGTGAATTTAGGAGAAATCTATAGACACAAATAAAGTTAGTCAAATAAAAACCTAAATGTGTATTTTGGATGTTTTCTTTCCATTGGTCTGAAAGAAGACAACATAGCCCAAACTCTCAGAATTGACCAGTGCATGAAAAGAAAAAAAGATTTTTGCCACACCTTTTTGTTAAAATAATTTCATATCTATAGTACAGATGTTATAAGAAGGCTTCTTTCAACAAGCCAGATGAGACCGTTCACACCCCTTACTCACTTTGTTTCTACTAATGCCACGGCCCACCTGCCTTGACCACAATTCAAAAACAAGACAGTAAAACACACGGCTGGATCACAGTTAGCCTAATACCTAGTCATTAGCCACTAATAACCATCATTTCATAGTGAAATTCTTGTTATCCCTACTAAATGAGGCTTGATAAGAAATGTGTTAATTGACGGGAAACTCAAATTTGCAGCGGCCCATATGTGTTGCTGAAGTATTATTCACTGTCCGTGACTGTGTGTGTTGCTTTAGCTACTGGATGGGGTAACCCCAGTCACTTGCCTCCTCAACACCTGTGTTTACTTTGGGGCCTCGGCCCCCATGACCCAGCAGCAATCCTTCACTCACTCAGAAGATGGAGTGAGGTTCCAGCTTCCAAATATGTGCTGTCCTTGCACTTTTACCACTGTGTGATTCCTCTAAGACTTTCATTATGGGGCACGGGCCAAATGACTAGTATAAATTACAATCCTTTTCCAAATTCTAGTCAATTTCAACATTCAGATCCTGTTCTCTTTTAATGTAATGTTAAGCTCGGCTCAGAGCAGACATTGGCTTTGGCTTTTGTCCCTGCTTGTTGTGGCTGTTGAGGCTTTTTAAAGTGCTTTGGGTATGGAAAGTGGATTTGAGGAGCCATTAATGTAGAATATAACTGAACTTTCTGTGGACCGTAAAGCATACACAACTGCATTCAGTCATTTTGAATATTCAGCATGAAAGAAACAAATTTAAAACTAGGGGATTGCTGATTCAAACAAACAGGTGTTGTTTAGCAAAGTTTGGCATTATTGCATCCTCTCACAACTTCTGAGAAGCGCTAAGTATTGAACCTCAATACTATTTTGTTACAGAGTACGTGTATCCGTTGCAGCAAATACAGAAGATTACTTTTATTCTTTCTTTCTTTTACATTTGTTTTAATTTCCTGATTCAATTTTATTTTAATACAATTATTTTTTTTAGATAAAGTTCTAGTGCAGATGTAAAGTTTTCTTTTGTTATAAAATAGGTATTTTTTAGAACAACGTGTTTATATTTCTGAAAGTATAAAAGCTGTGCTTTTTTTAGTACTGAAACAGGTATCAGTGTTTTGTCAATTAAAAGTATTAATTTCATCATCAACGCTCATTTTAAGCAAATAGGCACCTGCAGTGTTGGGGAAAGGTCTTGTATGATATAACAGCAAATACGGCAGTGCTTCATCAGATATATAAAAAAGATCCATTGATGAAACTAGCTGAACATGAAGTCTAATCATGGGTCGGCCTATCACGATAATTATGTTATCGAACGTACGATAATATGGACATGACGTCAATGATTTTAGCTGACCTCGATATGTTGGTTTACATGAGAACATTTAAGCCAACATGAGGCCAGAATAAACAGCAGGGTTTTCCCTACCGTACTAAGACTTGGACAATGTGCCGACATTGCACTTTCTTGTTAACGGAGCCTGAGAGTCCATTTTGTTGCTTCATTTTACTCATGTTTAATTTATTTAGGATATTTTAATATTTTTTACCGTTCCAATTATAATGTCTGAATGTTTTTTTAAATGTGAATTTAAAAGGACGTATTTACATTATTATGCTCTTATATTAATATTATTATATAAGAGGCATAAAATGGTCTTAAAATGACAATAATATTGTTTATCGTAATTATGTCTATGGGTCCAGCAAAATAAGTTATTGTGACAGGCCTAATCTTGATGATTTAAATGAGGTGAAAATGAAGTAATTGTTCATATTCTTCAGCTCTGGTTTATGCTTAAAATACTTGAAAAGGGGGAAAAAAAGACTTAAATTATAACATAAATTCATAACACACATGGAAAAAAGGGAAAATGTAAAATATTCATGTTCATTTCTCACTTCAGATAGCTCAATAGAAACAGTGGTGTTCTCTTTTTCCAACTTTTAATTTAATGAATGGCCTTTCTACATTTCTTTTACTGCCTTTCTTCTTCTGCGTTATTAACCCCAGCTGAGAGCTTCCGAACGACCTGTTTACTGCCTTTAACATGTTAACTCGGTGTGGATCTGATGAATGTTTCGCAGTCAGTTCTGGACGCAAGCCAGAGTTCTGTTGCTCGTACTGCAGTGTTAACTGTTCAAATATTAGTGCCAATGTTTTTTCAGGTGCGGACACATTAGTGTGTGCCAAAACCATGTTTCCATGGAAACAGGCCAGCCTAAGTGTAAAAAACTGCAACAGTATCACATAAAGTCATTAAACTCTGATATCATTAATATTTCTCTGCATACAGAACTTAGGAAAGGCACCTGTGACATTGTGACATTCTTCATGATCTTTGTAGTTTTCAAATTTCTGTCAGAGTAAAAATGTTGACCTATTGACAATATGTATGTTTCTGTTAAGATATGGTATTTAAAGTATTTGGGAGTGTCCTGGGATTTTGACAGCTTTGCTGAAGCGCTCAGCTTGAGTATCAGGAACTTTGATTGCATGTCATGCTCGCTTGTTGTTGCATCTCGCAGGAGTGAATAGCTTAAACTTATCTAAATATGTTATTAATCATGCATTTTAATTAAGCCCTGGTATATGTTGTATTGGGCTTACAAGTAGTCAAGAAAGTCATGGAGACGTGGAAAGGAGATATCTCTGTCTCTATCTCAAAATGTCACTCAGTCCATTTCAATGAGGAGTATTGTTAATGTCAGAGCAGAGATAGGCCATAGTGCCCTGGAGCTCCAACATGTTAAGGGTGGAAAGCTTCCATAAAGAACCTTTAAGGCTTCATGTGATTTTTTTTTCCAGGTTAAGAGAAACATTTCAAACCGTTTGAGTGTTGTCTTTTCCAGGACACTGGCAAGTGCAGGAAAAGAACTCAAAGATAACTTCCTGAAAGCCCTGGCAGAGCGAGAGGAGGCCAACCGCAGTGGGAAAATGACTGTGAGTACATTATTACAAGCACTCCAATTGCTACGTAATGGGATTCCCCTCAAATATTTCTGCAATTCCATTAGGATGGGAACAAAATCCATACTGTGTCAAGTTGTGTGGAAATACCCCCCCTCCTCCGTCACTCCCCAAATACCAAGAGAGCTAGCTACCTGCCCCTATCCCGTCCATAAAACCCCATTTACTAAACTCCAACAACCTTGTCCAAGGTGTTCTTTTCAGATGGAACCACCAAGATCTTTCTAAAGGGGCCTCACATAAGAGCTGAGGTCCAAGCCTGAAGACATAAGACATAAATACTACTGATAATGTGCTTGACTTACTTGTATGAAAATATTTTCTTATTGTTCTTGAAAATGTAAATATCACAACCATGCAGCTGATGAAAGACGTCTTAAGCTCAATAATTTCTTCATCCATGGTGGAAAGGGTCAGCGTGATGTATATTTGTGGTGTTGACACACTCGCAGACATTGTGCAGTATAAACAGAGTTGCTCTTGGACTGTATCCGAGCCTTTATACTTGTAACTTATATCATCACCTGCAAGAGGTGTACAGATCAGGTGTATTGTCAGTTGAATGGCATGCAAAAGTAAACTTATCCTTGGCTACAAAGACTGACTTTTGGGATGTGAAGCATCAGGTGAGGACAGAGTCGTAAGATGGTGCAGGTGGGAGAACAGTAATAAGTAGATATAGTTTGGCTCACGTCTACACAGCGTCTGCACAGCAGTTGCCAAGTGTGAGCGGTGCCAAGTAGATGCCCGGCTGAGTGCTGAGAGACAAGGATTCCCTTGCCCATCTCTCTGGCAGAGATATCTGAAAGAGATCACAGAGTCTCAAAGCTTTGCAATGTTAAGGTTGCAGGGGGTTTCTTGTGGGAAAATAGGATGCCGGGGTCATTACCACTAGCGTCACAGTCCTTGTTTATCTGTAGTGAGCTGAGAGGTGTGTGTTTCCATATTCTCCACAATGGGGCAGCTGCAGTTGAGCTCCGCAAAGGCCTCCTCACAGATTCTGTTTGTGATTTTTCATGGACAGAATCTCCAGGTGCAGCCGATGAGTAGAGTGCGGTTGGCTCCATCAGACCGTGACCCCCCCAGCACACACTTGGGCAGCTTGCAACCGAGTGTGAAGCGGTTGGTCCACACCGCCAAGTCTGAGGTACTCTGCCAGGAAATAGTCAGAAAATGCCTCCTTTGGCTTGGGAGTGAGTTGCTGCCCCAAGTGAAGGACTACAATTATCTTTAGGTCTTTTTCAAGAGTGACGGTAAGATAGTGCACAAGATCAAAAGGCGTATTGCTGTGACATCGGCAGTGCTGCAGGAATGAGTCCTTAAACCCAGAAATGAGTTAGCATTTTAGCAATTCCGGTTCCCTCATCTCAAAGTCAATGGGTTTTTTGAATGGGTTTTTGGTTCGATACCTGAAATATGCTCCATGGTTAGCAGAAGCATAAGAGATTTTGTTCTACAACATAAAATCCGTCTGTAAATACTGCAGCTAACAAGTGCTCATGCGTCCCCCTTTAGTTTAGTGGTGGTGCGACCGTGCTGTAGTTCGTTTATTGTTAGCTTTTTATTTCTGGTGATTGCATTTACGCTTCAAAGATGATAAAAGAAGTCTTAATTTGTAAAGAAAACAAAAGGTGTAAGTATCATAAACTTTTGTTTGCCACAGAGCTTCTTTCCTGCAATAATCCAATGGAAAAAATCCCATTGGCTCTTTGTCGCGGGAACCCGTGCGATGCTAACTTCCGGATCGGCTTACAAAAATACACCAACCCTGCAGCTCTCTATTGTCTGCCATGGTGAAGGTGGAGCGTCGGCGTACACATCAGTCAAGCTTAGCTGTTAAGTGAGTCCTACAGTGAGGTGTTCTTGAGTCATGGATAAAGCCTGCATGCTTAATTAAACTTAGATGCACCAGGGAGAGATTTTAACCTTTGACCATGAAGCTGACTATTTTTTAATACAAACATTAATTTTAACACAATTGTCTCTACTTACAGTATATGATGAATGGAATGTAGCGTTTGGGGGATTGTATTCTGCAGGGAGTGTAAGTGTTGATAGACTTCAAATGATTTACTTCCAAGATGCTGGAGTACAAAAAAGGAGTTTTGTTTGACCTCCATTTACCTGCCCCTGTGGGCTTTGCAATTATGAGATCACATGAAGCGCACGGAGGGGAGTAGAGGTAGTAACACCAGAAGTTTTCCCGCTGGATGTTGACTGTGTAAACAGTACCGCGCAAAAGCCTCCCCCCCCACCCTCTTTCTTTCAGCCCTTCATATCTTAAAACATGTGAGATGTATAACTGCAGCTTTAAAATACACCTTCCTGTATTCAGAAAAAACAGAGCGCCAGAATAAAAACAAGCAAAACATCATGTTGTGTGTTACCAAGTTTTCCTGACATGATATTTTCCCACCTCTACTTATTTTTTTAATCCCCTTAAGAACTTCCTTGGGTGAAAAATTGTATCGGGAAGATGTTTATTTTCCTTTGGGCCCAACGCTGTTTCAAATTGAACCCACATTTTTGCGCTTAATACCTCTTCTCTTTGAAACCGTTTAAGTAAAAAGTAATCTTTACACAGTGTGACGAGGCTTGACCTCGTTGGTATATTTACATTACACAGATGAATTCCAGACAACATTTGCACATGTGTGGACATACAGTAAACCATGTGTTGCACCTCATTTCATACAAACTTTAGATTCAAATTAGACTGTAACTATATTTATTAACAATAATATTGTAATTTGCTGGTATCCATGTGGTATTTCTACATACAGTATGTTACACATGCTGCACATTAATACTAACAATCATGCAGTATGAAGAAGTTGGACTCGGTTTGGATGTCTTCCCTCTGCACTTAAAATCCTCTTTATGAAAGTGTCAAATTTCCCACGTTAATCTTCGATAAGGTTCAATAATAAGACCACCCAGCATCGTAAGGTATCTTTCACGCTGGTCAATGTGGGCTTTCTGAAAGCGTCTTGAAACACATGACTGAAGCTCCTATCTGCAAGGCTCCTCCAACCTGAGGATCAGTCCCACTAACGCATTCCAGGTTCTCATATCTATTGTTTTTACTGCACTCTAATGCATAGCAGACCTGCTCCTACACACGTTTTTCACTTTTTTTTTCCCGTTTTTGTTTAATGTTTGCACATTATCGTTATTTTAAGTAGCTTTTAAAGAGGACGTATCATGAAAAAATAGCTTTTTCAGTGCCTGTTCACGTACATTTTGGTACCTTGAGTGCCTACTAACCCACAAACTGTGAAATAAGAAATAAGACTAAGACAACCCAGTCAATTTTTTGTGAAAACCGGCGATTGTCCACACTTTTCGTGTGTGTGTGTGTGTGTGTGTGTGTGTGTGTGTGTGTGTGTGTGTGTGTGTGTGTGTGTGTGTGTGTGTGTGTGTGTGTGTGTGTTTGTATGGGTTAGGGTGTGATGTGATATTTTACAGCTGCAGTTCACCATGCTACTAGTTTCTGTCTTCTTTTTGGATATCTGGAAAGATTCCCTGGGGCTAGACTGTTCGTACATTTGAAAACTAATTTGAGTAAAGCTCTTAAAGTGAAGCAGATTGTGTCATACAATATGAAACATGCTGCCTGAGTGGGTATGTAGTGCCTGATTAGTTTGAAATAATTAAAGTTGGTCTTAACTGTTTTTTTTTGTTTTTGTTTTTTTAAACGAGCACAATACATCCCCTATTAGTCATTCTATCTAGTGTGCTTCAGCAGACCCACCAACTTTGGCAAACACGTTATCAGCCAGTCTTCCTTCATGTGGAAATCTCCATATGTGGGTTTTAAAGTCATTTAATAATCCAACACAAATGTCTCTTTTGTTTAATTTGACTTCAAACCTGTACTGTCTCTTTGTTGTAAGCTCAACTAGTGTTTGGTGACACGGTCTTAAATATCACCTCCTTCATTTATCACAAAGAGCTTCATCATTGTAATGAAGCACGATTAAGACACATGGAAATCATCAATTTTAGGTGCATAATGGAGAAGGAAAAGAAAACTTAAAGCTGAGTTATTGGCTCTCCTTTAAATGGATGACATATGCATTGTCATCTTCTGTCCCATTCATCAGAGGGGTCACTCTTTTGTCTTCTTTTCCTGTCGTGCTCAGCCTTTCAAGTCAGGTTGAAATTACACCTGTCACTTAATACACTTGTCAGGTTATTCTGTGTCTTATATCCTGCCCCCTCATGGCTTTACAAAAGATTGATAGCAGACGTGACTCTTGATGAACGGAGCTCATCTTCCCTTTGTGTGCGGTCCCTGCCCCCCCTATTATTTCCCTCTCTTTAGGATAAAAGCAAATTAAAGTATACTTTGTAGTCAAAATATTGACGTTGATTCATTTTTTCCTATAGTTTTCTAATAAGCACTCTTGGTCTGTAGAAGGAGCCCTCCACTATCTTTCTGATCGGCTGAACTTGTAAAGCTTTCAGTGCCTTGCCTGCATCGTGCTTCTACTTCCCGGCCCTGTTGCGAAAGCTACTCCACTGCCAAAAGTCACACACAAACAAAAGCTGCACCTGGGCAGCTTTGGCTTTATTTGCACTGGGTAAGAAGTTAAGTTTTTTATCAAATCCAGGTCACACCTGCACAGGATGCCTGAGGGTGTCCATTGTTGGAAGGTGCACATCTGAAACTGAAGGTGTGCTGCCACCGCCCACTCTGCTGCCTGTTTGTTTTCAGATATTTGTAGAGAGGCTCTGATGGTATTAATGTGGAGTTGCAACATATCAAACTAATGTTAAGCTAATGAATGAGCACAGTTAAAATCAGTAACGCACGCAGTGAGCCTAATTTACTAACGCTTGTAGGGTTCTTTAGCCAAAACTAATAAACACACAGAGATTGTGCATATGACATGAATGAAAAAGGATTCAAATATATTAGATGAATAAAAGCATTTGCCACATTTTATCTTCCATCCAAGTAAGTGCAGTAGTTCAGGAGAAACTAGTGGAAATGCCCCGTCTTGCAATGTTAAGCTATAAATAAAACAATTCTTGCATCCATACTTGTTTGATGGGCAATGGCCCGACCTTCCAGCAGATTTCATATAAATACATGAGTCTTTTATTTGTTTTATATCTGGCTAACTAACACATTTGTTTTAATTTTTTTACTTGTGTTGTCTTGGCAGTCGCTATAATCAATAACATCAGAATACAGATTTGAGTTTTTCCCCCAATTTAACGTTTCAATGTATACAAATGTACACAGCACAGCACAGCACAGCACAGCACAGCACAGCACAGCACAGCACAGCACAGCACAGCACAGCACAGCGAAATTTAGATTTAGAATTTAAGCCATCCCAGTATTAGGAGCAGTGGGCAGCTATTTTATATACAGTGCCCGGGGAGCAGAGAGGGCGTCTGGTACCTTCTCAAGGGCACCTCGGTAGTGCCCAGGAGGTGAAGTGGCACCTCTCCAGGTACCAGTCCACACTCCGTACTTGGTTTGTTCGGGCACTTGAACGGCTTCCCTCCGGTTCCCAAGCCATGTTCCCTGAGCTGTTCCCGACCTAATTCAGCAGTTTACAAAATCTCTAAAGTAAAGAAGTTGGATAAAATGTCATATTGACCTGCCATGATGATAAAAAACTACCAAATATGACCCAAGTTGAAACAGTTGAAAAGCATATGGTTACTCATGGTGCATTACAAACAAGCAACATGACGGACATGATGATTTATGATGATAATTGATGATATATTTCACCTTCATCAAATGTTGTTGAACATTGAATGATTTTTCAATGGACTAAAGCACATATTGTACCCGGAAAGTAAATAATCCACTGCCCTTAAGAAGCATATAATATGTTCCCTAGTGTTTAAGTAAAGCCATCACTCACTCAGTAACAAGAGGGAGCTTCATTAAAACAATGCAGCTGGCACAGTGCCTTGCCTAAAGAGTGAATGAGTATGTTTGCTCTCAGCTCATTCAGAGGCAGCAGGACTATAACAGAAGTCAGAACTAACTAAGGGGAGTTGCATTCGGCCTGTCAGACTGTGTGAACATAAAGATTCTTATGACAAATCACTTCTTCAAAGATTTTATCACGTAAAAGATTCATGAGTTCTGAAAACTGGTCGATTTGAGTGTTAAAGTGTTGTTTCAGGAAGGACTTATTAATGTGCTAGACATAATGTGAGAAACTTTTAAATACCATAACAGTAATGAAAATGTATGTTAGGAATCATCTAAACCCAAAACAACAAAAATAAAATGTATGTTACAAAAAACGTATAAGCTTTGTCTGTAGGGGAGTCGGGCAAGTAAGTGACATTTTTAACCTATTCCAGTTCTTAAATTACTTTTTTTTTTAATTTTATTAGTAGAGATACATGGCCTTTTGCAAACGGAACTGTTCTTGACTTCTAGTAAAGTAGAAGTAAATGTCACCTGACAACTTGCCACTGTTCATGGATCTTACTTATTTTATACCGGAGAAGAGCATTGTGTCTCATCTTGTTTCAAAAGCTCCTGAACGTGTCTCACTCTTCAAGCATCTAATTCAGTTTGTGTGCAGTTTTTACTCGTTGCATTACACATGTGCGTGGTATTTCAAATACGTATATACTGCTATCACATGAAGGGACATGCTTTGTAGTTGTGATTGGTGGCCATGAATGAATATATTATTACCACATAGTTCTCAACTTTTATGTTATTCTGTAACTGTTGACAACAATGTTCTTTTATTATCAGAGATGTTTAACTGACTTAAAGTCACTACTCAATTTATCATTTTGTTCTAAGGAATGCTGATTTCTTTATTTTTTTATTAAGACATTAAGGAAAGCTGTCTAGAAGAAGTGAAATGTCCTTTTAGTTTTACTATTTTGTTAGATCAATTTGACGGTTTAGAAATGATTTTCAGTCTCCCACCCTTTCAGTTGTGGAATTTAGCTGGTTGGCCTGCGCTGCATGTCTCATGCCCAGAGGGGACATCCTGCATAAAGGAAGTGTTTGTCTTTGGTCTGTGGACCCAGCGAGTTCTGTATTGATAAGCTCCCGTCGCTATAGATAATAAGGTGGTCAGTCATGCAGCCCAGAGATCAAGTATAGCATTGAAATTAAAGAGGAATTCCCAGCCCTATTGCATTACAGGCCGTGTGTGTGTGTCCGCTGCCCAGTCCCTTTGTCCTTGTCATGGGCAGTAAAAATAACAATGGCAAGTTTGATTTCAAAGCAGCAGGACCAAGGTGGACGGCCCAAAGGAAAGAGTCCTGCAGGGCTATCATATGACCTTGACTTGAATGGTGTCACAGAGTTGTGGAGAGGTGGGGATAAGGCCCCAACAGTTTGCAACCATCTATCAAGTGGACAAAAGGGACTTTTTGTCTAGAGAAGCGACCATTGATACAGACACAGAAAAGCCTACATGATATGCCCTAAATGACATAAAAACAAACCCTGCTGTTATTTTGGCTCTTGATTCATGTGACCACTTTTTCTCCCGGTCTTTGAACTGTCATACTTTGGCTGCACTTTCTCACAGTTGCAGGTCTTGAGGAAACCATAACATTTAACTGTGAAGTATTACTTTTGGCTGATTACAAGACGTGGATTTCATGGCTAGTGTCTTAGTCTATAAAAAGAAAATGGATAGCCAAAGCATTATGTGTTATGTTAGTCCACACAGCCAACATGGCAGCTGTGCCCCGTCTCTCAATGCATTGTCTGCCACTGAGGGATTTGGAAAGGAATGAGGAAAAAGAAAGCTAAAACCACCATCATGTTATATACAATTGTCTTCGAGAGCTCTCATTAAAAGACTGAAATGAATCTGATTCATACATATTTTAATATTTGCTCTGAGAGATGCAGCTGCTATCAATAGCAGAGCTTTGACATGCAATATTTTCTTGAATGGAAGCATAATTAGTTGGTTAAGTTACAAAAGCCAAATTCAGAGAGAACATGCCGTGGGCCATTTGGAAGCTGTTTCAGGGCGGATGAAAGGTTTGTTTACCCATGAACTCAAACATCACATATCACCCGACTGGAAGTGGTACAACTCCACTCGCTGTTCTGCCACTGAAAGCCTGGATGAGCCCCACTGTAATGATTTATTTTGCGCCCCTCCCTCCCGTGAACAGCTGCTATTGTCCAGAGACATCGCCCCAAAAATGTGGCCCCTGGACCATTTTCAGAGTAAATGAAAACGGATACACTTTATCTAATCTCTTAGGATTTTATATTTTAATTGAATGCATTTAGTGGATTTTTCAAATACGTTGGGGACGCGTGGATCATCAGCATTAAAACATCCATCAGCATGATTTGCCACAGGGAAGATGGGGAATCATATTAAGCTGTCAAGTTGGTATCAAAGGAAGTCTTGCATTAAGTAGAGGCCATCTGGGAGTCTGGATAAACTATGATTGCTCTTTGTCACCAGTCCTTAAGAGCTCTCACTTTGGACACAGTTAAAGATTTATTGGGGAGCAGATTATTGAAGGGATTACTTTATTTTCTTTTGGTATTAAGGCTGTCTCTTGTGCTTTATCTTGCATTAATATCTCCTAAATCACAGGCAACACAGACTGTAGATAAACAGGAACTCACATCGTTGTAGCCCTTTTCCACTAAAACGATTTAACAGTCTGTAACGTGGGGCTTCCCATAATGTATGTTTTGAAGAACCTTGATTTTACGGTGTATTTTACAAACTGTGACTTTTTGAAGAAACGCAAAGGATAATGCCCAACGAGGTGTCCATTATCAGGAATTAATGGATGGCGGGTGGCCAGAATGGACTGTCCTACTAATACCATTGTCACTTGCCAAAGAAAACAAATTAAGACCATTAATATATATTTTCACAAACCATAACTCTTTTATGTGGGTTATGTTATGTAACACCTGAGGGTTTGACTAATACCTGGAATCATTACCATCCCATAACGTTCTTATGCAATGGAAACGTTGTTCACTACTCCATTAAATAGGACAAACCTTAGATACGACTTGGCAACTGGAAATATTTCTAGTCTGCTCAACTCATAGAAGCCTTTGGCCCTTTAATGTCCTTCGGCTGCTCGACCTCAACTCTTGGTGATTTCCAGAGTTTCCTGATGGACAGAAGACTTTATTTGTTGCAAAAGTAACACTAACCGCTAACTGCTACTAGCTTCCATCAGCTAGTTAGCTGTTAGCTCAGTTTGCCGTGCTGCCAGGACTGGAAGCTTTGGACCACTGGGAGGTTTTGAGGCCCGGGTGGGGCACAGGTTGGAAGCGGCACCAGTGTCATGCCATTGCCAGAGCCATGTGAGCAGGCAACAGAACCTGGTTAGTTATATTAGCTGGCTTGCTAGGTGTTGTGTTGTTGCACTTGCTTGATGTTTGACTGTGTTAGCAAAGTTGTCAACTCGCTAGTTTCCTTGATAATTCATAAGTAATGTTATCATAACAAATTCACATGTAACGTTACAGCGGTGTATGAGTGATGTGCACTCTGAAACTGTACAATACCAGATCCATTTCAGTTAGAGTAATCAGGGCTTATCTTTTAGTAGGACTAATAATGCAGGATATTTCAATTTAAATCCTTGATTGAGCTGTTCAGCTTGGCCTTATTGTGGCTGAAATCTTTTTATATCAAGGTCACAGGCTTTTCCTGTCCGATAAGTCTTTTACTGTGAGGTTGAAATGCTGTAATCAATCATTATTTACAGCCATATTATCTTTTGCATTCCTTTCATTTGCACTTTTCATGAGCTCATGAACCTTAGCATGTTTTCACTCCAACTCCCATCCATGTATTAGGAAGACACAGGATGCATGTGCTTGTTATATATGAGGGAGGATTGAACATCTGTGTTAAATACTACCTAAAGGTTTCTGGCTTGTCCCTGAAGGAATGTGCACCTGCCATGTGCAGGCGGTGTTGTTTTAGACTCCTTAGGCTCGAAATCAACACTTTGTGTAGCAGGTCCTATAATAAACCTGCTATACTCTGAAATATAGCAGCTCAAATACCTTTAAATCAACAGTAATGGATGAAAGTGCACAAAAACATCTCGCATAAATATCTATGGTCTCAGTCTATTACTCAACTCTTCAAATTAATTTACAGTATCACATTCAGTAATATTAATGCAGCCATTGCTGCTTTTGTTTACATTTCTTCTGCTTCCCATCTTTATGACATCATCCTTTTGGATTTCCATCCAAAACAGTGATTAGACTGTTCCAGTTAGTATCTGGACCCATCTTCTTCCTGGCCTCCTGTCGGGGACGGAAGCCAAGGGTTACTCACAGTCTGAACTCAACTTGTAATAATCATCTGTTCTGTGAGGCTGCAGGTGCAGTGTGTGTAAGACTTTTAAGTAAATTTGTAACTACTGTGTCCATTTTAAAGACTGATCTAAAGAAGTAGAGAGCACAAATCATCAACTGATATAGAGTCCCTAACTGGGTACATTTATATCTAAACATTTTCTAAATAATGCAGGAAATGTCTTTTTTTATTTTACCACAAGAGCTATTATTTGCATTAAGGAATACATTGTGATTTAATTGAAATAGAAGTGAACTCAAACAGACCATGGTGTTGTTTGCATAAAGAACACTTTCGCCAAACCCATGAAGACTATACATCCTTTCACTCTAAATCCAACCGCACGCATCATTTCAAGACATGGCAACACATCCTGTAAGACATCCCCTAACCCTAACCCCTAACCCTTGTTATATTAACACCTTTGTACACAAAGTTCATTTTTCAACTTAATCTTAACTCCATTATGATTGTACACCAGTTTTGTAACTGTCGTCAGACACAACTTTTCCCAGTTTATTTCTGAATGAACTTTCCGGCCCTGTCTACACCTGGCATTAACATGCATGTCAAGTGATCCGATCACACGTGGACAGCTCGAGTGAGCACTCGTGATTTCACTTCCCTGCTCTGAATTCAAATAAACTCCAGGCGGGAGGCAGGATTGCACGTCCTGTGCCTAGTCTGCCGGAAATTAAAAAAGCAAGAAATAGAAATCACCTGGATGTTTTACGCACTCTGAGTGAATTTAAGTTAAACCTGGTAGGCAGTAATGCAGCGTATATGTCTAGGGCTTTTATTGTGAAAGGTAAGAACGGAATGAGTGAAGCTGTAATGCGCTGCCGTTGACGAATGTAGGAGCAATAAAGCATTTGCCTTCTTAGCCCAGACTACAGAACCTCTGCTTCATAAGAATAGGTGCAACTCATAACCTTCGGCTGCAATCGTTTAGGAGGATCCAAAGGACAGCCGTGGCTGCTGTTCAGGGTCAACTGGGTCAAAGTAATGGAAGCTTCCAACCTATAGGAATGTATGAAACCGGCCTTCTTCTATAGTCGATCTTGAAGCTCTTCTGCAGCTCCAGGTATCAGCCTGTGAAATGCTCCCGTCCTTTCTCCTCTCAGAGTGTAAAATTCAGCCTTGGTGTGCAAACTTTACATGTATCTATGCAGAAGCTATGGTATGTTCTGTAAGCGCTACTGAGGTTCACTAGGTCACCATTTTGGCTAACAAGGTAGCCCCATGAGTGGTGAAGGAATCCATTTATGGTCAAAACATTGATACCCAATCTGGGAATTCAGCTAATGCTTATCTGCTTCTTAGAAACATATGGAGCACATTCTTCAGAATCTTCTTTGTTTTATCACTACACACTGGACTGCTTTGGCTGTGTATTATTCCACCTGAGTAAATATTGGACGGCATCTCTCCTACTTAGAGCAGTGCACATGTCTTCCAGAGGCATCAACGCTTCAGCCCCTGTACCTTCTCTCCTTGTTTTTGGCGCAATAACAGTACATATGGTCCGTCCTCCTGACATAAGAGCAAGTCCAGGACTTTGATTCGTATCCTGAGAGACCAGCTGCTATTGATGGACAGTTTCTCATCAGGTCAATGCCAGTATGTCTCTGTTTCCTGCTCACGGTCCCACTGAAATGCCAAAGATTTGAGCTCATGGTTTAACTTTCAAGCTTGTAGAATGTAGACGGGCCAAATTCTCAGCATATTTTCATGTCATTGTAATGCATATTAACACGTGTATGAGGTCCATGGCAGAGAGAATTGCAGATGGTTTGAGCCTATTAACAAAATACAAGGGATTTTAAATCATTTTCATTCAAGCTGGCTGCTATTTATCAAAGAATATTCAATGTTGGGGTCTGTTTTGATCCTAGTGTTGTACCTTGTGCTATAAAACACATTTTATTAGACACTTAAATCCTTGAGGGGACTGAAATTAGGAAGAAAAGTGTTAATATGGTTGTTGTTTTTTGATGAAAATTAACTAAAGGTTACACACATTATTTACGCAGTGCCTTACGCTAAGATGTTGTAAAAACAAGAAAGAAAAAACATAAATTGTAAATTGTAATTGATCAAATTAATCAAAACCTATGTATCATATTGAGAATCATGTATCTGACATTTCACATATAGGTGTTGAAACTGATAGAGGAAATTGGTTTAATGAGCTTTGTTGGAGGGCAAACATGAGGGAAAATGTGCACGCCCATATTTGTCAGAAAAGCAATATGTTACCTATTTATCTTATGTCAGATAGTGAGCTCAGAAGACTTGTGATGTGTTTTGAAAGCTTCAGGGTGGCTATACATGAGTTAATGGTCAGATAGTGTCATATTGATGCACATTTCTTCTTAAATATGTTGTTTTTAAATTTTTAGCATTTTAGGAATTTCCCTCTATGACTCTATGACCTTCAGTAAATGATTTATAACCCTGAGCCAGAACATGCAACATTTGAGGGGAACAACATTGTACATTGCATTTTCTGACCTAAAGGTTAACATTGTTTTCATGTTGAGTTCTGTTACCCAGGCCAGAACTGTTGTTTTTTTGTTTGGTCATTTGCTTGTTTTTTAACAGTTAAATTGTTTTTTATTTCAGCCCTTATTGAAAGCAAGTATTTTATCAAGACCTTTCTCCCTTTCCCTCTGACCATGTTATTTGTTAGCTTTCTTGCATGCCATGTGTTGAAAGCAGATATACAGCACCAAGTGGGAAGAGGGAACAAGACAAGGTGTTGCCAATGCATTATCCTGGCATGCTTATAGTCAGTAGTGAATCAAATAAAGGAACAATAAAGACTCAGATCTTGGGTCGGGTTCGGGTTTGCTTAAAACAGTTAAGCAAATTTTCATCTTAAGTTATTCGTTTGAGTTTGAACGCGGGTTACTTCGTGCGACTGAATTAATCTGGTTTACTACAGTGACATGAACCGAAAATAAACAGATTTTGCTGTGATTTAATTGTATAATCAATAGATGGATCAAAAGGATGCTGAAATAACTACATCGTGATGCCAATTTGTAAAAAGTCTGAATTCATGCTATGTCAGGGCTGTCCGCAAGACGACAAGCAAACCACTTTTAAAAATGCTTGTTTTCTGAATGGAGCTGGATCGAACAGGGCTCTGTGAATAAAGTATCTACTCCATCAACACTCACCACAAAATAATGTTAATTAGGCAAAAAAACGGTCGTTACATTTTGTACACATACTGTGTAGCTTTAAAATGATATAAACTCACCGCCATTTAAGATGTTTATTATGGATGACATGTGCCTATGGATAGCTACAGTTATTTGTTTCCTCTATTTCTGATTAAACAACGTCAGGACGTCATTGATGTCAGGAGACTCTCAACAAGAAGAGATTCTCGAGTTGAAAAATGTCAACTCGTTTGAGTACGCAAATTATGCAAAGGCCAGATGGTTTAAGATGGTTTTGTTTACATGTTGTTCTAAACACGCCTTCCTGAGAAGAACCCTCAAACAGCGAGTGCTGCGTTGGTTTGGTTGGAATAAATAGAGGAAGAGTTTGGACACAAGTGCTTCGTCTGAGCAAATAAAACAAAGAACATTTGCCTAAAGAAGCTCACACTTATCATCTGAAAATCCACGGCAAAATGCATCACAGCACCGCTCTCCTTTAAAGTCCAGCACAGAGAGCACTGGTCCCACAGATGACTAAATGATGCTGTTTATTACAGGAGCTTACTCCAGCACATTTTTTTGTCTCCACTCCAAATCACACACACACATATCCAAACTAACATTTGGCCACAGTTACCACAGCGGCTGGCCAGAACTCACCTGCTGCTTTAACTATTTTCTTTAGTTACCTACCAAAGTGGCTGGTACAGTAGATAAACCTCCAAACCACAGTCAGAAATCCCCAGTATTTAGTTGAGATCTGGTATTCACTTTCCATCCTGACCTCTTAGTCTTTTTTCAATTGTGTGCTCTTACAGTACTTCCAGCTCGACTTTATTTATCAGATACGTATTTCCAGCCACCATCTGGCTTTGCTGATATCACAGTGGTAGCCTGGTTGTAATATGGATATCCCCCTCATTTATCTTATCCTCTATGACAAAAAAAACAAAATCCACTCATCTTGTCTTTGCAGAAAAAAAGTCTGATATCAGCCAGCAGAGACCAGGAAAAGGGTGAAAAAGATAAACATGTTTGCACTTCCAGACGTGTAGCGTTGCTCTTATTGCTTTGGACAATGTTAGTGTTGTCTTAAACCACAAGCCCCCTTTTTTAGTTATTTCAGAGCCACAGAAAAGCAGAGATCAAACAGCATCACAGTCTCTATTATTCTTTTCCTCCTGCAGGGCTGAACTGAAGTGCATTTCATGGTTTGAAAAACACTGTGAATTCCTTGTGCTGCAGTGTGACAGCCGGCGATTGCAGGAGTCTCATGGCAAGCCCAAAGGGGGAGCTTCTCAGCAGAGCTGCAGGCCAACTAAAACAGAATCATGTTTGAACACCTATTTCCACTGGGAAGGGGGGGAGGGGAGCTCTGCAAGCTTTAATCAGGATCTTAAAACAGGCGAGCCTTTGATAAAGACTCTGCTCCGTGCATTTATCTTATTCCTCTGAAGGCTGTGCTGGCTTATGTCATCCACTTTGATCCTACTTTTTTAGAGCACGGTGTCGGACATATCTCTGCTGCCGAGAACACACTGGTCAAGCTGTGATGTGGAAAAAAGAAAAAACCAAGAGACCCCCCCCACCACCACATCCGAAGTGCATGAGTGTGTGTGGTATGTTATACCTCCCACGTTTTTCTTTTTTTGGGTTTTTTTTCTCGTCCTGTATGGAAACGGTGCCATTAATTTTCCGAGCGCTGTCATAAACATCACCTCCTGGTTTAAAGAGGAGCTGTGACAGGGTGCTGCCCCACAATGTGCGAGGGCAACAATATTTGACTTGGACGTGTTCCTGGTGATGAGGCCAAACCCCGCAGCAGGCCTCTTGGCAGATGTCATGCCTGAGTGCTTTGGAATAATGCTGATAGGAGCTGAGCTAGACTGGACTATACCCATGACAGGCTCAGTTTTAATCTGTGCATCAGTATTCAGAGCACACCAGGCAGTAACACTTGTTCTGCATACAGTTACATTTCCATCAATAATCAGACAGATTGGTTTAAAACAAGTGTTATCCAAGCTACACCTAGCTGCTGAAACCTTACAGATGCTGCTCTGAACATTCAGTGTCAGACAGTGTCATAAATGTAGAATGCCCTGAAAAATCGGAATCGAGGGAGTCTACTAACCACTTTGCTGTGGCACAGCAATAGTATGCTTTTGATTTACTCATGTTGGCACAAGGTGGTGATTATTGTATGCATTTTAATCTAGGCTCACAGCACTAATTACTTTTAAAGCAGACCTTAACTATTTAGACAGTAGGGGCATTAGTTTTTCCCAAAATACTTTTAAAATGTTTTTCTCATGGACTAGAAATGATGTTATAGTGACAGCAGAAGTGGTTTGTTTGGGATAAACAAAGAAAACTGTCGATTTAGCATGAGTTGCTAAAGCCACAATGTCTGAACAGCTGATATTACACAGAAAATAAAACTATTTGTGGAACATCCAACATGGTTCTCTCCACAGGTGGTCTTCGCTGAAGTGCAAAAACACCACAACAAAGACCCTGGCGCTTCTAGTCAAAAACATTTAACATAGTTTGAAAGAAATTTGTTGAATTGATCATTATTTCTGCTTCATATTCTAAATCATCACCTGTAAACGTGAATATGGATTTAAGAAATCCTGACTGTCCCGGCTCGTATTTCTTGAAAAGAATCCGAGCCAAACAATGCAGTTGAAGACTTTAGAGGAAGTGCAGCCAGGAAGACAATGGGAATATTGAGAATTCCTCTGCGTCATTAGGGAAGACCAGGATTTGCAGAGACTTCCTGTTTGCGACTAGCTCGGGGCCAGACCAGCCTGTGATGTTGGCATTAAAGAGAGACGATAACCTTTGAAAGGATACCTTAAACAGGCCAGCCACAGGGGGCATGTTTTCTTTCCCATGACACATTGAGCTGCCACTTAGCCCACATAGGGCAAGTTCAGCCCACCTCCCTTTCCTTCCCCCTTAGGGCCAACTGACAGATCATAAACTGATACTAAAAAAAGAGCTCGCAAAGGGAAATTTACGATAATGGTTTGTGAAATGACTTTCAAATTACAAGGAGTGGAGGTGCTCTGTTTTCTGTCACAGTGTTGTGGTCACGGCAGTACAGCCATCTTTTAGGGTGCGCAGGTGGGAGCTGTTTGGTAAAGAGCTCTGTGGCACTTGACCCCATTATCACTGAACATTAGCTGTGCCAGCTCAACACACTCAACCGCTCTATTTATTTATGACCGCTGCTCGTTGTAATTTGTCACTCAAATCTGGCAGGATTTCACCTGTAATTGCTCCTTAAAGTCTTTGTGATGTAATTCTCTTCCATTCTGACACAGATTTTTCTTCTTCTTCAATTGAAACATATCCGTGGACATTGGTGACCCCGTCGTAAAGCTTCAGCTGTTAGTTATCATGTGCATTGAATGTTTAGATTTACAGCTTTCACCTCGGTGTTTACCATTCATAAGATAAACAAGTCTGAATTTCTAAACATTGATTGGTTTAAGTTCTGAGAGCCTGACAATGTTACGGAAATGTTTTCGCTGGAACTTAAGCCCGTGTAAAGAGTGAGTTCATCCAGGCATGTAAAGTTTTAACCTTCGGCCAGAGTAAACACGACTAATAACCGCTTCTCTAAATAAACACAGACCCTTGCATAAAAAGGTGCTGAGGAATAACTACAGCGGTAACCTAAAGGTTAGCTGTGCACTTGTTACCAGGAGATCAGCACTTTTAAACCCAGCAAAAGGCTGAAAAAGATCTGTGTGGGGAAGAGAATGGCCAACGCTCAAGGGCAGCATTTAATAAGTCGCAAGGTGCCCTTGAGCAAAGCGCTTAACCCCAGCTGCTCCAGTGGATCCCATTGTCCAGCAGTATAAGACTGGTCTGTACTGGGCGGCAGATGACTATGATGTCAAGAATGAATGTAAGGGAATGGACTGAAAGTTTTTGGGTGGTGTTCTGTTATTTGGTTGGTGTAATGTAATTGTTCATGTAAATGTTTTGTTGTCACATCCGTTATATTGTTACATTATATAATTTCCCACATTTAATTTAGTCGTAGTTAACTTTACGTGAGTAGGATCATTCTAAGTAGGAAGAAACTTTCAACATTTTTGCAGCACATATTAATAATGGCTGTGAAGATACGTATCCTATAAGTAACTGAATATCTACCTACTGCTGATATTAAACAAAATACTCAATGTTTTACTTTGAAAACCATCTATTGGAATTGATATGATATAAATGCCCCTCTTTGAAATGTGTAATACTCAATGTCAAGTTATTGAAATTACTCAAATTCATTGAGCTCAATTCAGATCCAAACTCACTGGAAATAGAGTTTTTGAAATTGACCTTGATTGTTGCTTCCGTGGTTCGAGGTCTTCTGATAAACTGATCCGAAGCCAGTTAACCAGGAAACCACTTTCTTTTACTTTCTCTGTGTAGCAAATCCAAACTAACATTTCCAAATCCAAGGATTTAAGTGGAAGTAAATATTTTGATGTATTCTGCTAAATATTGATGTGAATATCTGTGTGTTGCGTTGGAATTGTGGCATTATGGTTGGACGATTGTAACTATAGAGCACTAGTTAAAATAATCTGAGATATTCCCTCTGATTGTTGCTCCCAGTCCTGTGAGCAGTTCACTCATCTCGACCACCACACAGGAGGCTGCTGCCTCATTGAGATGGTTGGCATTCTTGGTACTTTCTCTGACATGTTTGGTCTGTAACGAACAGGCTTTGAAAGCTTCTGTCAACGGCAGAAATGCCTAATAACGTAGAAAGAGTTTGTCTCGGGTCAAAAGAATTAACCTCCAGTTGTGTGCGTGGCTAAACTCGGATAAGAGTCAGACAAGGAGCATGATAGTCAGGTCTTTCAAGATTTATTTGAGGTCCCTCCCACTTTTAAAAACACACTTCAGTTAATTTTGTGCGGCCTTCTTGGTATGTGTAAAATGTCCTCCTCTTCCCACCACACACCCTCATTGTTCCCCACATAAGGACACTCGGCATACTTTCAGATTAGCTAAAAGTGAGGCTTTGGGGTATTGTGGCTTCACTACCAGGACACGTTTGCCTTGTTAGCTTGGTGATGTTACTCAGTGGCTTAACATTGCTATTTTAAAGGGACATGCCACTGAAATGCCTCTGGGATATTTTGCAGGAATTAACTTGTGACTTGGTACACTCACTTGGTACACTTATGTATGCTGTATTATTATATGCTTAATTTGAGTTGTATTATAATTTAGATTTTTGTTTGGGGAAACAGCAATTGAGTTCTTCTTCAAAAACGTTCATCCAGTCAAAAGAGAATAAAAAGTGGTTTGACCACAAAAGAAGGTTAGAAAGTGAAAAATTTAAACAAGTTGCAAAAACAACTATAACCACTTTTTTTAGGGTTAAGAAAAAATATCTTTATTTTGTTTGTTAAACAACGTTGACTGTTGTTTGGAGACCCACCCTCGTAACCCTACATGCCGACATTTGTGGCTGAGACACGTCACAAACTGGTATCCTCAACATGTATGACTATTTCAGAAACAACACATTGTGTTGTTTCAGTAGAGGCAGTAATTAGCTAGCTGCATTGCTGCAATGCATCTCCAAACAAATAAATTGGATACAGTTTCTTTAAGTTTTGCGAGACTAAGCTGCAAGCCACGTCCCTTTTGTTTTGGTTGGTGCATTTCAGCTGTAAATGTGTGCACGCATTGTGGGACGTTCTGTGCCATTAAAGCCATGTCACACTACTTCCACCTCTGCTACTAAGACTGACGTAATTAAAAATGTAATGTTTACCATCAATGCTGGTGACTCCCGAGTGAGAACAGTGTGTGAAATAAAAATGACTAACAGTAAGATCATCAGCAGAACAACAGGTACATCGAGAGGCGGCTCAACAGCATGAATAAAGCACAGTACGAGAAATGATGAATGTGATGCAGTGAGAAAAGCGACAGCATTCATTTTTTTGTTCAAATGACTAAAACGACTTAAAGTGGAAGTATCGTGAAGTAGCTATAGAACCTCAAAACTCGGAGGGAGGAGCTGGAGGTGGATGGATGGGTTAACCACTCACTTTCCTACTAATGTTGGTTTCTTTTATCCATGACAGAGTTCTTTCCCTCTCCTCAACCAAGATGCTCTTCTTTTAACCACAATTGAAATTGTTCCCTAACCATCAACCAATTACTTTTTGCGACCCAAACCATGATCTTTCCATGACCTTAACCCATCCATACCCTCACCATAGATAAGCCAGACTAGGAAGCGGTCGCATAAATCATTTTTGTAATGGTCATTTGCAATGGTTTGAATCTGAACGTGCTAATGTGGGGCAGTTTGGAGGACTTGATGGCTACAGTTGAACCACGTGGTCTTTGTTTTGAGTCCTCTGTGCATCTGCCATGCCATTCTGTATAATCTGAACATCCTTAAATGATTACAGCACTTTAGAGGACTATGTGTGCAGCTCGAGAGGTCTGGACTTTGATGTACACTATTCTAGCGCTCTATATAGGCATATCTCTTCTATTACCACATGCAGTTTTTCCAAACATAGTTTTCTTTCCTGAAGCCTATCTGCATCTTCAAAGACCTAATCATAACCTTCCTCTGCTGTGTTTATTTCTGTCTGCTCAACCTTTAATTACCAAACTGGAAATCAATCTCTTGCAGGTCTTTCATTTCTTAGTGTTTGACCACTGAAATTATTATCTGCTTTTAGCCACCAATAAAATGTCACCACATTGTTCAGAGGGAACATGGATGTAGATATAATTGGGAGACTGAGCTGTCTCCACTGTCGCTCCTGACAGAAAGTGGTATTATAGCAGCACATTAATGTCTGTTGCAAGTTTAGTTATACCGTCACCTCATTTGCCTCTTCAAATACTTTGTCAAAGACTTAATTACAAGGCATGTCCGCAAATCTTCCTATTTGAAGCTTGCAGATGTCGCTGAATAAGAAAACTGACCCAGTCATTCAAGTGTTGCTACATAGTGAATCACAATGTGCATTTCTCTCTCAACTTTATAATAATACTCTGTAGGAATCTGCCTTTAACAAACACTTTCAGTACTGACTGCATGAACAAAAGTAATTGAATTTAGTGCAAACATATCCCTTAAGCTCTACCCAGCCTGTGCCCCCGCAGTCATTTGTCTGTCTTAAGAACTGATTGTGCTGTGTACACTTTCCCTTTCAAAGCCTTACACCTGTGGCTTTGTCTGCTTGGGAATGTGTCCACAAATATTAGGCTTTGATAACGCTGCACCTGTTTAATAAGTTATTTTAAGCAAGGGTAAACAATAATCACGGAACAACTCCTCATTATGCCATGAGCAGGGCTATTAGAGCGCTTATGTGTGTGTTTCTTTTAGTTCAAAGGCACACAATTCTTTATACAGCTGCAAAAGCTCAAAACAACAACGTTTCTATTTGAAGTTGGACTGGGCAAGCTTCTCATATTAATGAGTGTAGTGGTTAAAAGCCATGTATGGCTTTCAAAACAGACACAAATTATAGTGATCTTTTATAAAGAGGGGCAGAGAGCAAAGTTCAGACAGTTTGTTTTCAATCAAGCTTCCTCAGTGCATTTCTATGTTAAAAAAAACACCTGTGTAATCATGCTGAATCATAGCTCAGTTCTCCAACAGCCCTATTCCCACTAACTGAGATGCAATAGATTCGGCATGTTGCATCACAGAAAATGGCTACCTTCTGCAGAAAATAATGCTGATGAAATTGATGAAAGTAAACCAACCATGTAGCCAAGAGTATAAATGTAGGTGGGCCTGTGGGATATAATGTGTGAAAGAACTAAAGTGAGCTAGGAGCAGCTAAAGGAGAAAAGCTTTGGCCGTAAAATACCAAACTTGATGCCCTCTGGCACATTGTAATGTCACTATTCCATCATATACAATGATTTTAAAGGGCCTACGAAATGATAAACATGAATTTCTACTGATGATAGTAAATGCTATTTGTGGTGTAAAATGATGTGTTATTAATGACACAATGATCGCAGTATTTAATAAATCACGATTTAGTATGTCGACCACCGATGTTTACATTGCCGCTACCGGAAACACCCGACGCCGTGTTCTGACGTCACAAGTAGAACACAGTCCACCAGTTGAATACACAGACAGCAGGGCAGACGTGGCGATGTCGGACTCTGGCTCAGATATTTCGACAGAATCGAGTGACAGTGAGTCGTCAATAGACTCGTTGCACCTTCAAGAAGAGGAGTTTATTGAAGAGGGTGTCGTGGATTTAGATCATGCGGGCGAGTTTAACGTGGTGGAAACAGCAGCTCGAGACACAGTATTCAAGATGGAGACACAGACGGGAGCGAACATGCGGATGATGGTGACGGTGATCCTGGATTTGGCTGAGATTCCTGTGCGGCAACAGTACATAGACAGGTATATACATCTGACTATAATTCATAGAACGTCTCAATAAATAGTAAATACATCATAATAAAACGTAACATTATCCTCGATCGTAAATAGATCACAAGCTATCCTATAGCGAGTCGATAGCTTGGTTTCCTTGAATTGTTATGAATCCGACTAGTTGTCCACAAATTGCTCAATCGCTAAATATTCAATTATTTCTCTACTCGACGTCTGTAAAGCTTGTTAACTTGATTCTTTCTCGAAGTTTCTGCGGTTGAGGTACATGTCCTTACCACTCTTCTTTTGTACATTAAGGTGTACATGTGAAAACTGTACAATTATGGAAGCAATTGAAGAGCTGCTACCAAGAAAAGGATGTCATGGAGGAATTCAATGAATATGAGGGACATGGTACAAACATAACCTGCATAACAGATCACCCAGGATTCAAGTCAAAGTGTCTGGATGTTTGGGTGTTGCAGACAGCCTACCAAAGGTATTCGAAGAGGGACAGACAACAAGCAGGTGATCAGCCACGTAATGAGTAAGTTACTTGTGTGCACAAATGTGTAGAGCTCAGAAACTTTGATGTATTTATGGGAAGTCAAATGGTCACTCTGGCACAGTCACAGAATAAATAGATAAATAAGAAAATAAGGTTGAAATGATTACCATTGACATGTATTATCTTGTATTTTACAGAATGTATCACTATGTGGCATACCGCCAGCTGGTGAGATTCTGCTGGGGAATACTTGGTAAGAACCACAGACTGCCATCATGTGCCATTCAAAGATCTGTGCTACGTTTCCATCTGACAACTACACGTCGTTCAAGTATCGAGCATTTTATTAGAGTCAATAACAAAACACAATGTCAGTTCAGTGATTGAATCTGCTTCTATACAGCACAACAGCATCCCTCTTGTTTGGTTCTAAACACCAACTGCTGAGTGGATCTGGGACTTCGAAAGGTTCCAACATTATCTTCTGTTACGACCCGGCTTGGCAAGGGAAAAGGAGTAACATAAAACCAGATGGTCATGGTTTAAATATAAATAGATACATTTATTAATATAATGTGGACAATTGGCAAACAATTACTTTTAGACAGACAAATGGAAAGAAAGGGAGTGCTCTTACACCAGAGCAATGAGGCGTCAAAGCCAACTAACAGAACAATAAACCCCAACCTAAACATTTCTAAACAAAACTTGGGGTGACAACTGGATCAATACAAAATACAAACTAAAGTCATAAATAGCACTGAAGCACCTAGCGATTCCAACACATTGGATACAGAGCACGTAACTTTAACCGATGACATTTAATGCAACCGAATCTAGTATCCACACACACGAGTACAAGGCATATGGCTGACAACACCAGCAGCCCCGACTGTAAAGCTGGCTAGGCATTTGTATTCTCTGCTCTCTCCAGTGTGCCTGGGATTGGTGGACCGGAACAGGTACACGCCAATCACCACTCAGTCCTCATCAGGTGGGTGGAGGAGGTGTCGCTGCAGCCAATCAAGGGGCGGCGGTCACACATCCAAATCTGCATACTTAAATAGGGAAAACAAGGTGCATGCATCCACAAAGTAATCCCCGCAGATAAATAAGGCCGTGGCCTTAACACTTGGCACAAAGTGTAGAGTCTCGGTCAAGAGTTCAGTAACATACTCTGCAAAGATGTTTTATAATCAAGCATTATATATAATATATATATATATATATATATATATATATATATATATATATATATATATATATATATATATATATGTATGTATGTATGTATGTATGTATGTATGTATGTATGTGTGTATGTGTGTGTGTATAGATATATATATATATATATAAGATATACATATATATATATATATATATATATATATATATATATATATATATATATATATATATATATATATATATATAAGATACCGTATTTTCCGCACTATAAGGCGCACTTAAAAGCCTTTAATTTTCTCAAAAAGCGACAGTGTGCTTTATAATCCGGAGCGCTTTATATATGGATTAATTCTGGTTGTGTTTACTGATCTCGAAGCGATTTTGTGTGGTACACGGCGCTCTGTCAAAATGTTTTAGTACGACTTTTGTAAACTACAAAGCCGCACTGTGCTGCTTATTTCTATGTTTATAGAGTTGGGACATGTTTTTTGACTCAGAGTGAGCGCTCATTGGTTTGTTGGTTTGCTGGGGGCGTGTCAGAGTGAGCGCTTCTGCTTTGCGAGGATCTTTGTTTACGGAGCTGCGAGATCAACACGTGGAGCAGAGACGCTAAAAAACTGTGTTTGTGTCTGTGATGCTTGAGCCTTGGAAACTATTTGTCTTTTTACGAAGTAAAATAAGAACAGTAAAGTCAAGAAAGCAAACCTTGCATCTTTATTGGAGGACTTTTGCATGTTAGCTAACTGTCTAGCTACGCATAGGGATACGCGCTGTACTTGCATAACACGCACCGCTTGCAGCATTACGGCTACCGTAGTCAGGAGCGTCGCGGAGTAATACATACTGTGCTTCACCATAATATTACAGTGTGTGTGTATAAGGACCCCAAAATGGCACCTGTCAAGAGACACGCTTACGACGCGGACTTCAAACTCAAGGCTATCAGTCACGCAGTAGAACATGGGAATAGAGAGAATTCAACATTAATGAATCAATGGTACGGAAGTGGAGGAAGCAAGAAGACGACGTTTGATTTGGCGGTATCAGACTGTTTTTTTTACGTGTTACAACTGAACAAGGTTGGGAGTTATTGTGAATACGCTCATTAACGTTTGAACAATGTTGAGTTATTGTGAACACGTTTAATAAAGTTTGACTGACTGACTTATCTGACTGTTTTGTTTCGCTTAATGCGCCTTATAGTCCGGTGCGCTTTATATATGAAAACAGATCGAAAATAGACCATTCATTGACAGTGCGCCTTATAATCCAGTGCGCTCTATAGTGCGGAAAATACGGTATATATATATTATGAAGCTGACCTTTGGAACAACCAACATGGATTGGAACTTGCAGTCCAGCTGACCTGACACGTGGTCGTGCCTGCATGGACTTGTGGTGTGTCCGTGGAGGGGGATCCGTCTGCACAGCAATTTCTTTCTGACATGTCTGAAATGTACAAAACACAACTTACTAATAAATCTTTCAAACCAGCTTGAACTTGTATTGCATGTTTATACATGTCTGCGTAAAGAAAATATCTAATAACATTCATAATAAAAGATGTGGTTGAATTGATTGAGAGAGCAATGATATCAAATTAAACAAATATATGAATTATGTACATACATGTGGTGTTTGTATTTTTAACACGTCATGTGCAGGTCTACTGATACTACAACTGTAATGTACAGATGACGTACAGTCTGTATTCTTACTGGTGTACACACAGCTTCCTCCCCAGTCTGGATGTCCAATAGATGGTCGCTGATCATACAGGTATCCTCAGTTCTGTCAGTGGCTTCATTCACCAATGTTTCAATACCTCTGTAATAATAGGGTGATAGTTAAAAGTTAAATAGACTCACACTTTTACTCAAACTACAGAATAAAATGGGGAAGCCTGTTATAAACATTGAATCTATACTTAATTAAGCTAATGAAGTGTAATTAGCTAAAGTTATTAATACTACAAACAATAACACACATATCGGCTAGGGCCTGGTGTAAACTCGTTACATACAGTAGGCCTAGACCGATTATGGCTTTATGCTTGAAACAATAAGTAAAGTAAACAAGTAGCACGGCTTACTTTGCTCTCTCCCTTTTGGCGAATGCATTTCGTCGTCTCTTTGGTGGAGGACTCTGCACCGGCGGACGTGTTTGAATCGGCGTGCTGGCTTGTGCTGGCTGGGGTCTCGGCAGTATTGTAGGCACAGCATCTGCGTTCAGTTTTAAATTCTTTTTGGATCTCATTTCCTTGGCGAGCATAGTTTGTTCGAAACACGATCTCTCAAAGTGCTGCCCACAAATCGTCGGTTTCATCGACGCACTTGTCTTGTCCATAAACGCGACATTTTATCATCTTTTGGCCACAGAAAGCTAGATTTGCAGACGGCCCCACATCCCCATACAACACATCGCTTCACAATTATCCTTGACGATCGATTGTTGTCCGTTCTTTCTCGTAATAATTGACACCAGTCTTTGCTGGATGCTTCAACGCAGACGAACACTGTATTCTACTTGTGACGTCATCGCCCGGACATTGCCGAAGTGGATGCTCCCGGCGCAGCGATCGATTGTTGTTAGCGGAAGTCATTTTCATGCTGTTATGATCGTGATTTATTACGAATACATCAATATTAAAAATATATATATGGAACATTTCACTATAGATATGCAACCTCTATCATACACCAAGCCCAATAACACTGACAAAATATAATTTCGTAGGACCTTTAACTATTCATATTTTAATGAATTGGCCTACCCGACTGTAAACATGTAGTGAATTATTATGAAGGACAATTAGGCTTCTTGTGCGATTTAGCCCGCACAGTCTTTAATAGTTATTAATATTCAATCGTACCTATTGCTGACTGATCAGAACTTTCGAAAATATACAAAGTCCAAATCCAGTCAAGGACCTACTACAATGTTGCCTGTTTTAATGTGTTTGCAATGCATCTTAAAGATGGCTCTGCTGTAAAAAGCGCAATGTAAATAAACATAATTCACGCATTTGTTCGTATATGGAAAATGCAGTGATTTCAATGGACTTTTTTAATGCTAACTGCACAATCGACGAGTTGCTGTCACCGGTGTTTTCTGAAGTAAACTGTCTAAACAGGATTTCCTGTTCACTCACATCATTTTGAAGCGGAGGCTAGTGCTTATAAAATGTACATGCATAGGGAATCAAAAATGTTTTATTATAATCCAAAATTGGCCGACAGATGGTGTTTATTGAAGGCTCTGTATAAATGTTTTATGATTATACTGGGCACATCCGGGCACACCTGTGGCTACGTGGCTGAAGGAAACCAAACACTAAAGTTGCGGGCCTGGATACCAAAACAAAGAGTTGATAGACATTATGAAGTTCCATAGAGTGGAGGGAAACTGCAGATTCAGGTTATAATCACTACGAGCGACACCTTTCACATACAAGTAGTCGTGTGATCCATTATAAATATGGAAATATTGAATATAGCAGCTTTAATGTCAAGTTGTAAAATAGTCTAGTTTAGGCCCAAAACCCAAACTGACAACATGCAATAATGTGTTGCAGATTTCTGAAAGGGACTGTTTGAAAAGTAAACCGAGCTTCACTCACATTCAATTTCATATGAACCTAAGTGAAGAACAGAAGTGCTGATCACTGCATTTTAAAACTTCATATGTATTCTAAAGGCCTTGTCCCAAAGCATATCATTTGCACATTTGGCATTCAGCTGACATTTAGAGCCTGTTACAGTGAATAAAAGGGTTTGGCTTCAATATAATTTGATGGACATTTGGGCCGTTGCAGGGATCACGCCTGTGACCTTTCAGTTACAAGGTGGTTGCTGTAACCATGAGGCCACCCTGCCGCCTTCAGCACACCGGTGGTTCCTGGCTTGGCTCAGTTATATTCTTAAATGTTAACAGACTTAATACGGTGGAACTCCATCATGTCACATGCAGTGAGTGGTTAGAAAAGCTGGTTCTCATTAGCTCATGGACTGGAATCAATATTGAGTGTGTGTGCGTGTGTGCATGTGTTTGTACTCATGCATATACTGTATGCGTTCTTGTTTACATGCATAGGCACATTCAGTTGTGTGTGTGCGTATGTGTGGTTCATGTGAGATCAACGGGCAGGGACTTCCCCCTCTGTTTGGAGCTAATCCCTGGCTGCGCTGCCCAGATTAATGTGCAGTGGGAGCAAGAGCTGACAATTAGAAAAGTGCTTGTTCACGTCCAGCCCTCAAAGAGTAGCCCGCTGTGAGAGACCACAAATGTTAACATTTAGAATGGGGATCCTGGAGACGTGAAATGTTGAAATGTCTCAGAAGACGGTTTGTAATAATGCATGGCATACTTGCTTTGAACGGGAAGGTAATTGTATTATGTCTGCAAATTGCGTCTTGGTAGATTTGCTAACATCAGACTAATCTCCAAACATTTTAGGAGGAAATTGTGCCCCACCCAGGGACTTTGAAGTCTGTTTTTTGTCAAAGGAGTGACAGTTTAGGTTTAAACATGAGAAGTGGAGTTCACAGAGGGAGAATGCGTGTGCTGGAAAGTCGTCTTCTTCATCTCAAGCGGATTCATTATCACTTTAAAGTCATACAATATTTTTGAGAGATCCATGTTGTCAGTGGCTGTAACCTCTTCACGCACTGCTACTGATTGCTTATTATTTTGTTGATCTAAGAGTTAGACGAAAGCAAATTCTTACACAATATATATTATGAGTCATTTTTGATGAGAACTTAAATGCCTGAAATGTCTAGAATTTAATGCATAGTTGCCGTATTATTTACATTATTTTGCACTCCAGTCTTTGCATATTAATGTACAAAAACTGTAGGTTATAAAGCATTGAGTGATGCAGTACAGTATATACACTTCCTTTGTTTTTAGATGAGGTTTAAAGACTTTTGGAACATGTAACATACTGTATATATCAGCGTTGTACTTACACAGTTATACAAGGAAGTCAAATCCACATCTAAATCTAATTTCTCTATTTTTACGGAAATTCATTATTTATTTTGCAATTTGCAAAAGACAATATTCTTTTGCAGGTGATATGGTGTGTTTGACACTTCAGGATTTAGTTTTTTAGACACTCCTCACAGAGGGAGCTTTGCTTATTTTGCTAATATTAAAAGCACAAATTAAATTGGGGAAAAAGAGCAATCATTTAAAATATATACTTGTAATTAATTACTTGAATAATTACGGAGTTGTTGTTCCTACACACTTGTCAGTAAGACTTTATGATGGGCAAACACTTTATTGAATTGTAAGGTTAGAAAACAAATACTTGTAAAGCTCAAACATCAGTGTTCCAAGACTCTAAGCACAAAATGTGATCCACACTGTTCTTTAGCATATAATGTGTTATGTGTTCAGGTCTTTTTCTCCCAGAGTTCTCCCCTCGTTGCTGTTGACTCCCTCTCTGGACCTGGAGAAAAGCGTAGACAGCCATGTGTCTTTTGCTTCAGATATTAGATTTTAAGCACGGTGTTTGGATTGTGGTAAACAGTATCACGGTGAACCTTTCTAAGCATTTACTATGTGGCTTCCTGTATCAGGATGCAAGATGTTGAGGAAATGACTTTGAGATTCAGTCATTTTTACAGCTCTATGTGGTTGGTCATGGACTTTACTAATGTGGCCTTTCGACATCCTGCACCAGCAGCGTTCGCACTAAAGAGATCTAAGTCTGGCAGAAATAAACACACTCCTATACTTGGGTATTTTGTTTGTTTCCCACATACTATGGCACTTATGTGTTTTTTGTTGTTTTTTATCCATTACCTAAATAGCTCACAAAAACTGAAATTGTTACAGTTTGACAATTTGAAAGTCTTTTACCGTCAGCTGGGGTGCCTTGTAGGGAAAGCACAAAAGCCATGATTGTGTGTCAGTTATGTTCCTTCAAATCGATTCACATCATCGTGGATGACCACAAGATAAAAACGCTCATTCCGTTCACAGGTGTTACTAAAGGAAACTGTTGCCATTATTCCAAAAAACAAACAATCTCCCATTGGACCAAAAGCCCGTTTGTTACACCCAAAACAAACGGCCGCCGCATTGCTCTTCGTGAAAAAAATAAGAAGCACATTGATAATTATCAAGCAGAATGACGTCATCGGCTCTTGCCTTCTGTTCATTTCCTCAATTTCTTATTTTTTTAGCGTCCACTTAAACTTAAAATCTTTTTTTAGGTAGCTAAAAGACTTATTTTCTGTCCACAGCAGTACATTGTTTTACTTCCGTGCTGGTACACCTGCCTGCTCCTCCAAACTGGGGGCGTGCTGACCGCCATCTACTAGGTGATACACTGACTATGTATAAGTACCTCATACAACACAACTTCCAAACATTCCAAACTATTCCTTTAAAGATATTGCAGAATAAATAGATCACTGTTATATAGAGTCACGATCTTTCTGGAAATGACTGCCTCTCCCTGTGTTAGTTCACTAAGATCTCACAGCTCTGGCAGTTATTCTACTAGCGAACATTTACGCCACAATTGGATTCCAACACAGACATGTAGTCAGTAAAAAACGTGGGAAATAAAGACACTAAATCCCTTAGTCTCACTTCATCTGACAAAAACTCAACCAAACTTTGTCCAAGACAAAGAAGGAAGGAAAATAACAACGTCTCAAGGGCTTTCTGGTGAATGTGTTTTCACAGAGGTAATTCAGAGGACAACTCCCTTTCAACATCATGGTTTTCTTCTTCTCCTCTCCGCCTTCTGATTTCCACACCTGAGCTGAGAAGTGAAGCTTCACACCTGTGTTAGCTTCCGAGCACATCAAAGTCACTTGGATTTCCATCATTTATTGAATATTTCTTGTATAAACCTTCCTTTGACAAGCTTTTTCTTCAAACCCCTTCGTAATGACGTCAGAGGTTACAGACTGTAAGTGGACATTACCTCCTGTACTGACAGGATCAGACAAACTGGCAAACCTGGCAAGGCATCTGTGTGGTTTCAGCGCAACAGATCAAAGAAACACGTTTGTTTTAGGAAGTCTTTGCTTTTAATTTGTAAAGCTTGAGTAGATTTGAGTTACAGGTCTAACATCTGTACGGAAATTTTATTAGGCTGTATTTGAACGTGTCAATGAATGGATCACTAATGCAATTAAATCCTTGCAGACTGCATGTGGTGACATGCTGTTTGACTGGGTTCATTGAGTTTTTACTCAAATGTTCTCAGAGCATGTTACGTGAGGCAACTTTAACTCAAAGGTTACATCTAATTTATTTGTATGATTCGGCAAAAAATGTGGTTAAAACAAATTCATTGGCGGAGTTGTCAACAGTAAAAACTGTACTATAGCTAATATAATAAATAATGCTAACTTCTATTATCTCTGCGGTGAAACTGAGAAGCTGCTGTTGTACCAGATTAAATTACCGTAATGGAAGACTGTCATTTTAGTTTCCCCAAAGCTTCCTGGTACTGTATATATACAGTATTTGTATATACACACAAATTCCAGAATGTCATTCATTTATGTGAACACTAAATGAAATCATTATTTTATCATTTATTTCTATTATTATTATTTTATATTGGTGATTATTACAGAGCATTCCTACTGTACTAAACATCCTAATCCTGCTATAAAAAGTACACAACTAAAGAGTTAATAGAACAATGGCCAAGCATCAGGGAGAAGAAAACACTGAATATGGCAAAAGAAAAAGAAGCCTATTAAGTAAGTATAATTGTTAAAATCCATATCCATATCACTCATTTCACACAAACGTCCTGCTGTTATTGTGTTCAGTATTTAGGTTAGTTATACATTGTATCTGTTGTTTTGTACTGCTATATGTTATATGTAATATCCGTAAAATATGCTACTTAGTCAGGGCTCGTCAGTTTACTCAATGACAGAAGAGGGAAAAGATTGAGGATGCAGGAGTTGGTAACAGGAGAAGAATTCTGCAAGCTGCAGATCCTCAGATTCTTCCCTATGAAAGGTGCTGGTCACTCTTTAAATTCGAGTATGTGTGGGAGGGAGAGATTGGTATGTGTTTACTACTGCTGGATCATCGTCATGTGGTTGCTGTGCCTAAAGTAGTAACTTTGTGAGCTGTGCACTGCTGTGTCTGTTGAGCTGCAGATGCAGCTGACCAATGTAACATGTATTTGCCTCCACGCGAAATCTGTTAAATAACAGGAAGGGAGTGCACTCAAAAATAAAGTTGTTTGTGGCAGCCTTGTTCGTGCCCACTTTAGAACTAAGGGTACTGTGTAATTTTTGCATAGCTGTACTGTGGGTAACTCTGTACGATAATTTGAACCACTTTATAATGATTTGTCTCCAAGGTGACAACGACAAGTATTCGGACCCACCAAGATGAATTTGTTTCTGTTTCCAGTCGAATGACTTGCAGGATGTTTATAATGTGCAGTTTAGCATCAGATGTCATCTCTGTGTTAAATCAGTGGAACAGATGCACTCATACCAGACGCATACTGTAGCTGTGACTCATACTACATACTGATTCTAACCTGATTTTGAGTATTGAGTGTTCACAAAAAATAAATAAAAAAGTGGTTAATTAAATCCCCTTGATTTTTTAGTTTGCTGTTGATGGACACTAATGTCCCTCAGTGCCTTGCATAAAGCAAAAGCTACCCACAGCTGCAAAGATTATAAATGCATTGTGGGTGATGATGACCAAGCGCGAGGAACTCCTCAAATTATAATAAATAAGAATAATAAAAAAAGAATATTAAAGAAGCAAGCTTTTGGAAAAACATTTTGCTATGTTTGTTAATTCTTAAATGACGGTGGCTTTCACAAGTCAAACACAAGTTTGACTTTCTCTTTTAGGCAATCCTATACCCTACAACATATGTTTGTATATTACTAATTTACTTCTGCACATATGTTTCGGAGGAAATGCAACATTCAAGGGCAACATTCTTTTCCAATCTAGAAAGTGACATGCTAAGGGTTCAAATATTCTAACATTTTCAGTGCACACTTGGCCCAGACAGCCAATCAAATCAAGCAAGAGGCGGGTTTTACCGCTTTACCCCTTCTTTCCTGTTGTGATGCAGATGCGGTAGGAACAGTGGGACAATGGCAAATGCAGATGAAATATTGCCAGTATTTAATCACAATGAACAATATAATTCAAGGGCACCGCATTATTCAATTGCACTTCCCTCCTCATCTATCAGCACAGCAACGGCTAGAGCTTGACGTCTGCTGGAAGTCCTTTCCTTCCTGTTAATCACATTTGATCACCCAGTTGTGCACGCAGCCACCTTGAGGTTTTGCCCGATGCGCCTTGCCAAAGCGTTTTTGAAGCGGCCGCGCCTGTATCGACGCATCTCGGTGTGATCGGGGTCTCATACAGCAGGGTATTAAGAGATTTGAGGGAATGCCGTACGAAGAACTGAACTTTGACACTGAAAACTCGGGTTCACATCCTGACATGTGAGGTTTAGGCTACTTGTTTAAGGTCAGGGAAAGATCGTGGTTAAAAGCTACTACCAATGCAAAATACAGCATATGCAGGACTAATGCATAAATTACTAATACAATATATAACATTGTGTAAAGAGTAACTGTCAGGTCAACCATGGTTTAAATTATAATTCCTTTAACTGATTTGATATTTCATCAAATAAAGATATAAAAAAATACCTCGATGTGATAGAAATAATTTTTTCAGACAACCCAGAAGTGTTGATTTGACAGTCTTAACTTTATTGTGTTAATTTTGTAGCATATCAATTTCAGTTTAAACAACCTTGTTGTTTCACAGTGCTGAATCTGTTGTCACAGATGATATAGGGCAGGGGTGTCAAACATACGGCCCGCCAGAGGGTCCAATCCGGCCCGCGGGATGATTTTGCAAAGTGTAAAGATTACAGAGAAGACATTAACTGCAATTTTTCAATGAAAGTAACTGTTATTTCAAACGTGTCAACTGGGGGTCGCATACAACACTGTCAAGTAAGCTGGAGCTGCCGGTAAAGAACTTCTGGAGCTGGCGGGTTCTGTCAACATCACACTGTGGCACCGTCATTACACAACATGTCTTTACACAAATGGACCGTTTCCTATTTATTCACAGAGGTGAGTGGGAAAGCTGTGTGCTCGGTGTGTTCGCGGCAGGTTTCAGGGTTCAAAGAATATAATATTTGGCGCCACTATGGGACTCATCATGGCGACAAATACAACAGCTTGCAAGGACAACTGAGAAGAGAGAAGATACATGAATTGTTAGCGGGTCTGAAGAAGCAGCAGTCTGTGTTTACCTGTAGCCGAGATATTGGCGATGCAGCAGTGAAAGCTAGATACCTTATTACTAGCGAAATTGCATTACCATCAAAGTCAGACTGTGAGGGTCAGGTCGTGAAAACATGCATGCTGAAGGCTGCAGGACTCGTGTGCCCTGAGAAGCGACAGGCTTTTGCCAACATTAGCCTGACGAGAAACACTGTGGCAGATAGGATTTCAGATCTTAAACAGAGTTAAACAGCCAGATGAAGCACAAAGTCAAGTCATTTGTTGCATTTTCGGTTGCAATTGATGAGAGCACGGACATGGTGGTGTTGATGAGACTTTGACCGTCACCGAGGAGTTCCTTGAGTTGGTGCTATGACGGACACCACAACAGCAAATTACATTTTCAACGCTCTCGTTGGAGCGCTGGACCGGGTCAGAGTGGACTGGGCCCGTGCTGTTAGAGTGGCTACAGATGGCGCGCCATCAATGATCGGGGAAAAAGCAGGTGTTGTGATAAAATTCAGAGAGAAAGTACAGGCTGCAAATGGAGGACATGGTTTTTGGACATTTCACTGTATTTTGCACCAGGAAGCGTTGTGTTGCAAGTCGTTAAAACTGGATCACGTCATGGCAGTGGTTGTCCGAACTGTTAATTTCATCCGAGCCAGAGGTCTGAATCACCGTCAGTGTGACAGCCTCCTCAGTGATGAAGACGTTACCTATAGCCGGCCATACTACACTTATTGCAAATGCTGCTTCAGACACTTTTGCACCAAGAACAATATATTTCTGTGAAAATGAACTTACTTTGGAAATATTTTAAGACATTGAACATTGTGACATATGTCAGTCAGCAGCTTCAGTACAAAGAGCCAGAACTTTTATGTATTTTTTATGTATACATTTTATACATTTACAAGGCAGCGGGATAACTTAACTTTCTTCCTTAATAGTTCCCACTTTAGTTTGTGTGGTGTGGTGTCAGTTCAGGTGATCATGATTACTACACAGATGTGGAAATTAATGTACATTTAAACATAATTTCTATAGCTTGACGAGTTGTTTTGATCATAAAGTAAAATACTATATTGTTTAGTTCCAGATACCTGTGACTAAATGTGTTGTGACTTTGTAGACACACTGTGATGTGTATGTTGTACACATGTGTGAATGATAAACTGAGGCATAATATTGTTGAATTTGCACTTATTTTTCTTAAGAATTTTCCGGTTGTTCATAATGTTTTGTAAAAATATAGTTAATTAAATGTGAATATTTTCAGAATGTACTTGTACTGTTTTGTACTAAAACAAAGAGAATCATTTGAGTTGTCGTTATTTACAGATTATTATGATATGATTTTACTGGTCCGGCCCACTTGAGATCAAATTGGGCTGCATGTGGCCCCTGAACTAAAATGAGTTTGACACCCCTGATATAGGGTCTACCGCAGACGGTAACATTGTTTGCATGCCCCCTTTTCACACAGATGTATGAGGAATAAAATCCTTAACACAGCTACGATTACCTCAAGGTCTCGCCTTTGTTCCCCCAAGAAAACACAGTAGCTTAGATTCTGAGCAGCTTCCCACTGAAAAACAAAGACAAGAAAACCTCAAGACTTTTGTTTCAGGCATTCATGAAGAAATTCTCAGGGAGTCAGATCTTGATAAATGCTTGCTTTACAGATCACACAATCTGTTACCAGTTTCACGCACCTGCACAAGCAGATCTCTGCGTGTAAGCAGTTTAGTGTTCAGTTATGTCTTCATCTTTTGTACTTTGAAAGATGATTACAGCTCGTTTCTGTCAAGAAAGTAAATGTTTCACTTGTCCCATCATACTCTGCAACAGGAAAAGGGAAAAGGAGACACTTTAGAATACAGAATTAAAGATAGAGATTAAGAGTTAACTGCATATCAAGGGTTCACAACATTTAGCATTTCTGCCGAATACAAACAGTTCTTGGTTGTCTCTATCGCTAGAGCTGACTTATTTGCTAACAGGGATTGGATGTTGGTGCTGGTGTCTTGAGTTAAACTTTCTCTGGACATGTTTTTGTTGAAGAAGATTTTGTACTTTATTCTTTATGTGTCATTTCCTTTTTCCTTGAAGATATTTCTGCCGGCGATCACAGCCAACAGCAGGCATTCATTTGGACATCTTTGGAGTCTTAATACGGCCATTAGTCTTTATGACAACACGATTTAATGGAGCCCCTCTAAGGTCAAATGGCAGAAAACTAACCTTGATGTGTAAATCTGTGTGATCGGATTTGTAAACCCCAGCATGCTTGTCTGAGTTGGAGATAATGTTTGACTGCAGTAACAACACAATTGCTTTCTTGCAGGGATAGTGTGAGTCTTTCCTACTTTAAATACCTTAAATTGTATTTATTTAACATGACATAACATAGAAAATTATTGTTCTAACAAATCCAAAACCAAAGTATGTCCACCTTTTGGTTGTTGCATGGTGCTAAAACCACAGATGATGGTTAGTCTACAACGATGCGCAGTGTCTATTGCTTTTATAGTCGACTATTCTGTCAAACCACTGGTTTCTTCTTCCCCACTGAGAACAGGTAAAGTCCAGGAAACCCCTCCTTAGTATTAAAGAAAACAATAAACGTAAATGGACATATACAACATATAAAATAAAATGTAGGCTACTTTATGGGAATAATGTGCTAAACTTGAAACTCACTGCACTGCATGAACGGATTTATTTCCCCGTAGGATACAACAATACCGTATTAAATTGATACCGTGGTGGATAAGTATCCTTAACAATTAATGTATTATTCAGTACCCCAAACACATAGGTTCTCTTTAGAAATATTATAGTGATATAAAAGCAGATAAAAGGCCACAAAGTAGTTCATATTGCTTATATTTTCTGAGAGCCATAAATGTACGACATGTTACATCGCTGTGCATGGATTGGGAATCCAAGTGCATGGTCTACAAATCCATTTCACACATCGAGGTCATTTTCTTCCACCATGTGACCCCAGAGGGCCTCCGTACAATTTAATTTCTTTTGAATGTTTGAAATTTTGTATCGGCAGCCAAGATGGAAGCTTGCGTCCTCTAATGAGGAAGTTAAAAGTGTGTTGTTCTGCACATTTACATCTTCTACAAATGGTGTGAGGCATCAAATAAATTGTCGAAGTTTATGTAGCTTTTTTTGTTTGCAAAATGCGGTCAGATTCTGCACATTAACAATCTTGAAGCAGAACTTGGAACTAATGTGACATGAATACAGGACAAAGGCATGACACATCTATCTGACACTGATGCAATTTGAAACTAGGAAACTTGATTGAAACAGAATTGTTTCTTTATTTCTTCATCTTCCAAATCTTTGTGATATTTCCAAAGCGCACATACTATACATGTGGACAGCTGCTGCGATGGGCCAGCCCTCAGACTTGCATATTAAAATAAAAGACTTGGTCCCTAAACAGGACAGGAAATGCAACAGAAAGGATTAAAGTGCCCGCAGAGTTAATGACACCATAATCCTGTTTTTTATTTTTGTTTAGTTTTTTGTAGACGAGCTTTCGCAAACTAACCGGTGGACAAGCAGCTCCGTTGCTCTGCTTTCACATGCATTTTAGGCTAAACTTGTATTCTTCTTCCCACTTGTAATTTAAAAGCCAGTGGAATGTGGGAAATGATTGTAGGAGTGAAGGGGAGGGGAAAGATATGCCTTGTTTGGTCACTTTGGTGTCTGAAATCCGAAGCTGAGATGCCGTTTGACTGATTTGTGTTTTGACCGCATGTGCCAGACCCGCCTGCTATTCTCAACCCATAATTCCTCCCTGGATTCAGGCATGCGACTAATTTACTGTAGGGGCAGGATTTCTTTCTGTTCCAGGGAGCGTAAACGTTAGCCCTTTTCTGTTACAGGGCTCTGTACCAAGCGCTGTAAGTGATGCCACCTGTCAGGCTGACAGCTAAATTCTCCAAAAGGGAGAAGGCATTTATCAGCCGCAGTTGTAGGGAGCAGGAAAATGTCTGCCACCTGCTAAGGATTTCAAACCTTTAACTCTTCTTTTCACAGGTTCATACTGAAGTGATCCCATTAGTTTACTCTTCACTTTTGTCTATGAATTGAGCAGTGACTTTTGGACATGGTAAGTTCATTGTTGTGGAAGTAAAAGCAACCGTGTCTAGAACTCCTTCCCAGTGTGTTGCAACTGCACAGCAGATGGTCTGCAAATGTAACTCTTGCAAAAGCATTGCGATGGTGCTGTTATCACAGGTCTGCATTTACTGCACGGAGACTCTTCCTTCTGCTTTACTAAAGTTGACTGGAAAAAGTTGAATTATACAAAATGCTATTTCACCTTTTTTTCGGATTCCTTGTGACAAAAATCAACATTAAAATTGGTTGGACAACGATTGAGTTGCTGGTAAGCTACTTGAAGTGTTGATTTTGGGAAAGCAGTCCAGGTCATGTCTTCAGGTTCCCATCACTGCTTTATGCTGCAGCAGGAAGTTGCTTTGGCACTACTACAGTCAGTGCCTGCTGTGACTATGTTACTCTCTCCCAGTGAGCTCTAGAGTTTAAGAGGCACGTCCAACATGTCTTCCAAATACAACCATAACTTCCAAATCAGAAACCAAGCTGCTGCGTTTTCTGTCAAACTACAATGTTTTCATCTCTGCTCTACAGTATGTCGGCCTGTTGTTGCAATACGTCATTTGTGAGGACAATGAAAATTCTCTATACTAAGCATAATTCCTCCAGTCGATGTGAACTGATGCATTCGGAGAAAAACAGTGAAGCTGCATCATGGGCCAAACTAAGGTTTTAATAGAATTTCTAAAACACCAATTGCGAAAAGCAGTATAGCATTTTCTGATTTCGAGTGCCCTGTAATTTGAAGTGTGTGGGTTCAAGCCACTTATTTTGTGGTGATGGCTTTACTGGCGAGTTCTCCAAAAAGACAGAGGCCAACGCAGCCGAGGGTTGAGCTAGCTGCCTTGCCTTCCTTACTGATTGACCGAGCCGCTTCCCTTTTGGTATCTGGCCACAGTTGTTCTGCCCTCATGGCTAACCTCACTGGGCGTAGCTGTCCACCATTGGGTGTTTAGAAAGCCCAATAGGAGGACACCTGCTTCTGGATTTATTTATTCCGTCTCTTGCACAAACACCCATGCAGTCTGTTTATGGATGCAGATGGAGATCACTCGGGTAAACAGATGCACACATCTGCCTTTTTGCTAAACTAACGTCTAAACAACAACCAAACATCCCCTTATTCTAGCATCCTTATTTGCCATGCATCACCCCAAATTTAACTACGGCCAAACACGCTGTATACTGTATGTTGCTTTATGCCGCGTATCCTCCGAGCACTATTTGGCATTGTGTCCTTTGCATACTTCAACTTCCCAGAATTACACAAATTGAGGGAAATTCTTGTGGTCTTCAAGGACATAAAATGACAAACAAACAAATGACCAAACCTCTTACATAGTACATGCATTAACACGCCCTTTATTTTATATGTGCAAAACCACACACACTCATACACACTTTTACAACACAGTAATTGTCAAGGAAGAAGAGGAAATAACAAAGCTGCTGGACATTTGACAACAAATTAATGTATCGTAGTAGATCATTAACAAACTTAAATAGAATAAATTGAAATATTTTATAAGGATTTAACAGGTGAGCTAGAGAGGGAAAAGAAATCCTAAAAATCTTCAAATTCAATAACACATTGCATAAAATAAAGACAAAGGTTTTTGTTGCACTGTTTTGTGTGGCCTGCCCAGCCTTTGTGCAGGGCTTTAAGAGAATACAGATATAACATTAAACCACCATGTAGGGCAAGAAGTCCTTTTGAACAGTTAACTTGTGCATTTTTGTATCCGGTGCCAAGACATCTGTCTAGTGACACACCCTGTAATTATAAACGAAAGGAAAATAAATGTATTTTGATTATTTTCATCCTTATTTCATGCACACACAATAAGGCCTGTTATGGCACTTACAATCAAAAGCTTTAGAAACGGTATTTTCTTCGACAAGATGGTGAGGTATCTCAGTAACATGATGGCACAGCGGGATCCTACATGGTGACAGAAATGACAAGGTTTAAAATACTGTGTTTGCATTGTAAACATTCAAATATCTGAAGTGACCACTGAATCTGTGGGGCAAAGCTGACATGTGTTCATCTCTTTACAGGATGGAAACAATCGAGTCTAGTCTCTATTTATTTTCGTAGATATAGACTTGTTTTAAAGTTAAACTTGGATTTAGACTTTTTAGTGGATGGAAAAGAAGCAGCATTTGCCAGGAGAGAGTGTAGGGACGTCTGGGGAAGGGTGGCTGCAGACTATCAGCGGCCCATGTGGAGGGCTGTGATGAGAGGGTATGTTAAAGGGTGCTCCAACAGATTATGGTGACTCACAGCACAGTGCAAACACCTCACAACCCTGCGCTTGTCTGTAAAATGCACACTCCGACACAATTTTCAAAGAGTGAGTGTGTTCGTGTGTGGTATCTGTGTAGCCCATTACTTAACCCTTCTATGGTGTTTGGGTGGGACCCGTTTTCATTTATTATCAAAAGAAAAATGATACGATTAATTATTTTTTCAAACACAGACTCATTGGCCTTGGCTTATTTTCTGTGAAGAACACATTTTCAATGATCACACACTGTACATGAGCCACAGGACCAGCAAAAACTTTAGCACTTTAATTCATAAATGTATCTAACAAAGGTAAAGGCCAAATATTAACCATATATGCTGTTTATATTGCTTGTAATTGGGATGAAGTAAACATCTGTTGAGTATTTTAACATTAAATTGTTTAATTGCGTTGAATTAAAATCCCACAAATGCAGCGGGTCCACCACACCCACGAACACTGGATGAATAACACAATTCTGTACACCACACAGGGTTAAATAAGACATTATGCTCATTGTCATGTTCATACTTGGATTTTGGGCTTCTACTAGAACGTTGTGCATGTTTTACTACAAAAAACACAATATTTTTTTCCATACTATTGGTCTGAATACTGTATACCTGTATTTCCCCTTTTGTCTGAAACACTCCGTTTTGGCGCCTGTCTCTTTAAGCCCTCCTCCCTAAAAAGCCCAATCTGCTCTGATTGGTCAGTGTTTCCGTGACTTCAGCATCTGTGTTCTTGGCTTCGTTGCAGCCGGGGAATAACTCTAACAGCACTGCAACGCCACTTTCTACCTTTTCTATGTAGTTGTGACATCAGAGCCTTACGGAAGTCCTGACAGTTTGCGTAAAGGCACAGTTTCTGAGTACGGCCTGTGTGAATTTCTCCGTGGATTGAGCGGTTTGATACTTTCACAGTATAGTAGTATTTGTAGAGCACCTATACCTGCTTTTTTTTCATCATTTCCACATTGATCAGTGTTGAAATAGATCGACTAGGCTGTACACAATCAAAGATGTGTTTTAGGTAATGTAGAAAAAGTTTTTCCATTCCATGGTTTGTCCACCAGAGACAACTGCCAAGTTTGATTTTCTGTTTTTATGTTAAACAATATTGGTCCATATATTATTATTGTTTTTTACTTCTATGACAGTGTATGTCATTGTGCATCACAATATCAATATACTGCATATTGTGATATAGTAAATATTATGAAATTGAAGTCTAAAATCTGTAAATTACCAGGTAAGAATATCTGTTTTTGGCTAATCTGACTAAATGAAATACCTGACAGATCAAGGTACTTCATTAAATGGATGCAAAACTCCTGTAAATCCTGTGTAGCCACAAAGCAGTCCTGATTTGCAGAAAAATAAGATCATTTATAGAGATTATCAGATGCACTGTTTGACCATGAGATTATCCATATATCCAGTCCCAGCATATGTAAAAGAACAGTTCAACATTTTGGGAAACAATCTTATTCTTTCTCTTTCCGAGGAGAGAGGATCGATACCACTCTTGTTTCTGTGCCAGATCCCAGGAGAGGGAGGATGTAGTTAACTAAGCTTAGCCTACAGACTGGAAACAATTAACCTGTTTTTTATTAAAACCTACCTACCACCTACCAACACCTGTAAATACACAATCATGTTATAGATGTTGTGAAGCTGATAAGTAAAACCTTTCAGTAAGAGGGGAGTGATGTTAAATGTGTTTTAGCCATATTGATTTATAACTTGTTATGTATTGAACAGCCTTTTTCTTTTAATACTGCTCTATGTTTTCTCACTGTGGTAACTACATGGGCTGTGTGTGTTTTGAATGTAGTTGACACCTTGCATTGCCTCCTGTATTACTCACAATGTTATTGGTGTGTAGTAAACAGACTTTACCGAACGCTTCAATAAGTGAGCCCTGGCTCTGGATCACATTTCCTGCAGAATGTGTAATTCGGGTAGATCCCCACGGTCACAAAACTCCTCAACACACATGGTTTCTACAATCGCATCTATTACACAAGCCAGCTGTGTGAAGTAACTTCCAAGTCAAATAAGTAATCAACCTCAGCCTACTGCTGAACCCCTTTTACTGAAACTCTCTGACACACACACTCGCGTCAACAAACACTGATTAGAGTTGGAGGGAAGAAATTATTCTTGGGTGCATCGTGATTCTCTCTTGAAAGATTTTGTCTTGATGAAGAAAAGTAAAAATAATCGGAAAATGAAAACTCATTTCTCGACATTATCGATGTTGTAAGAGTGCAGTAGCTCATTTGGAGTATAGCAGAGTGTGTGTGTGTGTGTGTGTGTGTGTGTGTGTGTGTGTGTGTGTGTGTGTGTGTGTGTGTGAGAGAGAGAGAGAGAGTGAGAGAGACGACGGTCGTAACAGACAGGGTTTAGCTGCGGAGTGAGTATCAACTCCCGCCCCTGAGACAAAAGCAAAGTGTCTCCCCTGTGCTTTTTCCCACCACAGGTCGGGAAGCCTAAGCAGAAAAAGCTAACACCTGTGACAATGTTGTAAGACCACGCTGTAGGCTACGTTCCTTACGTGAGCGCTGAACCAATTGGATGGTGAAACATAACTGAGGTAAACTAGTGCGTCATATAAGCTAAGCTAGGCTAATTCATCTGTTTTTTTAAACAGTTGTGAGAAACGTTGATATTTTTACGATCAGGTTATGTCGGCATGGACTGATAAGAGTATGAGCACCACATGTAAACATGACCTTCATCGAGAACTGCCTCCTCTGAATCACACTCAAATTAGAGAAGAAATAAGCGCAGTGATGAATGAACTACAACACGGCTAAATGCCCTCAAAGAAGATTTATCCGTGTGTTGCAGGAAATTTGGAAATGGACTGAATTAACTGAAAGAAAAGGCAAAGCATCTGGGAGGCCAGTCGATGAGACTGACTGTGACAAAAATGGGCAAAAGCGTTTGGCAATTTTAAAACGCTGTCGGAAATTCACGCCTTGTTGGTTCTAGCATTAGTCATATCACAATTGAAATATTATCGTTACTAAATCTCAAGAGATGCTTTATAGAAACCCATTGTTTTTTGTTATGGACATTATTTTACAAGTGTCTTATTAAAATACCCCAATGTAGAACTGGTTTTATATGGAGACTAACAGGATCATGTAATGGTGGCATGGAAATTGTTACCAGGATTTTTGACTGCGGAAACCAGTAAAGCACACTTTAATAAAACAATAAAATAACTGTATACATACTGTACATTATGTGGATCCCAGGAAGTATAACCACTGATGTTTTCACAGTAGCTAATGGGGATTTGGATAAACAAACAGACAACACACACTCACACACTCCAACGGGTATATCCAGTAAGGGGACAAGAGTAAAGCCTTCCAGAAAAAGGGCTCCTACCTAAAGACATTCCTGCAGTACAGGCCATGTTTTCCTTACCCCAACAAATTTACACAGTTGTTAGTGATGGCCCGGGATTCCTCCTAAAGCACAGCCCACCAATAATAAACAGCATGGCAGCTGACACCGCAAGACACCTGCACAGCTCACTGACACTGCAGGATTGTTCCCAGGGACTGGGGGGTTGGTGTGGGCAGAGGTGGGCTGGAGAATGGAGGAAGGAGGGGGCTATGGGGGCCTGCAGACAGGTTGGTGGTGTGTGTTTGTGTGGGAAGAAGGGGGTTTCTACATAGCCCTTTTAAAACAAAAGACACCAGAGTTCTCAAATGTTAAGTATTGTATAAACTCGAGCAGCTGTGCAAGATTTTAATATAATCCGAAATGTGAATTAGATAAGGAATTATATTGGATCAAAGAATACAATAGTATGACTCTGACCACACATTTAGTTCCATCCTTTGATACTTGACATCTTACTTGGTGCGACGGACACATTCACCTGTTACCAAAACAGTAGAGAGTAGGGGGGGGGGGGGGTCGATTCATGTAATAATCGAGATACTTATCTTCTTATTGTTGAACTTTCTATTCTTGCAGTCACTGAGAATTTAAACATACTAAAAACGTTTTAGTAAAACGTTTTACCTTTTGTCTTTGGTTAGCCTTTGTTTGTTTACATTATTGCAATCCGTTGATATAACTTTTCTAAATAATAAGCAGACTGGAGTAGATCATGAAATTAGCATCCCCATGCACTGAATCGGGAATTATTTTAACTTGAGAATCCATTTTTTTATTCAATCGTGAGATACCGAAAGATTCAAACCCCTAATATTGAGGTTCAATCCCCAGTCCTGGTGGAGTTAGCTCTACTAAAGAGAGCTAACTAGAGCTAACTTCCACCAGGACTTCACACTCTTTCTGTGCCATACACACCACACAAACAAACACCCATAGTCACACACACATTCAGACTTACCCTCCTCATGCCACAGGATGTCAGGTGGTCCAGCCATTGTGTCCCCACCTGTAGGACATTGTCAAAGCACAAAGGAGGGGCACAGTACGTGTCAGCCTGCTGTCAGCTTCTGTTTGACTTGAATTTGTAAATCCCTCTCTTTCAGCCGTGGGGCTTTGAAAGATTAGCCAAAGGTTTGTGGAGTAATTCACATCTGTGTGGGTTTTACTTATTGTCAAGAGGCAGGGGATCCCTCCACAGTTTTCACAAGCCACAATAATTACAATTGTCAACACTGTTCAAGTTTCACTGTTTGTTTCTGAGCATATAAACATGTTCATAGTGGATTTTTTGAGGGCGGATCCACGAGGATTTGAGATGCTTTGTTGTGTTTATTAACTGCATGGATCATGGATTTAAAGGAAACTCCTGGTCTTCTGTTCTTAACTGGTTTATGTAACCTTCTTTTTAAGGTCACTGGTGTTTATCTTCCAGCCAGCTGAAATGTCAACTGTGTACAAATGAAAAGAGTTTCAAAGAGGAGCAAACTGAATATTAAGTATCACAAAGAGCCAAAATCTCTACCTGGGACCTGTGCAGCGCTCCGCTTCTCAGGCACTAACCAGAATGATGTTTGCCATATAGCGGGGCCTCTCACTTGCTGCCCTGTGAGGTCACAGCACCTGTTCTTGGTAATTGCTGGCAGGTGACATAAGGCCTCCACTTGTTTTCCATGGTGTAAGGTGGAGGTTCCCCGGCTCTCTCCGGCATCGGGACTGAAAAGTCATGTTGGTCGTTTGCAGCAAATAAGCATCAGACTCTCACCCTCTGTTCCTTGGGAGTGGAATTAACTTTGGCGTACCTTTTTAAAAGGCGAGTTAGTGAAACAAAATATAATCTTGTATTTTTATTTAGGTTGAAGTTATAAAGTTTTTCACCTTGACTTGAAGCTCCTGTGTTGTTTCCTGACAAACACGGATCAAAAGTTCTTCCAGAAACTGAAAAGAATCGTCTGACAATGACTTAGCTTTATGTTAGCTTAAAGTTAGTTTGTGAATTGGCTACATGTGAAACAATCCGGTCGTAGACGTCGTCTCTCAACTCCAACTCCATTCTTACATCTCAAGTTGCTAATCGGACTAAACAATGAGCAGCACACGGAAAAGGAAGTCTTGTTGTTGTCAATGTCAGCTACATATTGCTGCAAGTATAATCTTTTTCAGCAAATGTGGGCAGCAGAGAACCTAGAAGTGTAGAGAAGCATCCAAGCAGCAAATCAAGAGCCTGTTAGACTGTATATAAGATGTGGACGTAGTCACCATGATGTCACCTATTGGTTTGTGGACTATTGTTTCTAAGCCTTGGTTTTGACTTTTTGGGCGTTGCCATCATGGTATTTTGGCCATTGCCATCTTGTTTGTGACAAGAGGTTGGAGCTAAGTACAAACAGACGCTGAACAAGAAATGTTTGGGCAACCAAAATGTTACGATTAACTTTCATGAACTAAAAACACACCGGGAAAGGGTTAAAGTTCTAATACAAAAACACGGACAACATCCAAACCGGTAAACGTGGTAGTGACCTGTCAATCACAAGGTAGCCACGCCCTAAAGCTTAGTCTGCTTTATCATCGATTTTACACTTAATGGGACCATCATTTACAAAATGATCATCATCTGTATTTAAGAAGACTTCAAAATAGTGATCAAGACCATAAACTGGTCATGAAAATGTTTATTGAGGTAATAAATGAAGTGAGAAGTAGAGTCATTTTCTCATAGACTTCTATACAACCACACTTCTTTTTGCAACCAGTACAACCCCTTCTGGATATTAGAGAGAATACAAGTTTAAGGACCTTCCTTGATTGGCTTTGGCTTCACTTTTCAGACCCTGAGGTTGTCGCTTGGTTCTATAAAAAAAACATTGTTTTATCTTTATATTTATAATTGGAAAACATACCGTTACAAAATCTTAAAACAGCCCAGGAACAAAGACTGCATTGTTAAGATGTTGTTGTACTGATTAATTTAGCAAACTGATTATGGATTTACGTATCCTTCATTGATGAATTTGTATTGCCACTACCCAAATGTTACTCGCCTCCTTTCCTGGGTCCACCTGATGATGTCTTTTCAAGGCTGGCTGCAGGAGGACAGAAGCCAGTAGATAGGGTATCTGGCCCAGGCCTCCAGCCAGCTGTGAACCTGATAGCATCTGTTTTAAACGTTTGAGAGACAGAGAGAAAGGAGCCCTCTTTTCTTCTGCGCTCTGGAGCGCTAGTTATCTCACGCCTTTTTAGTAAAGGGATCCACAGATGGCCCGTGTCCTGACAGTTATACAAATGCGATATCACTATCTGAGGTATTCCGCTTGGATCCTCTTACTGTGTTACTGTAAACCCACAAGTAGGACTCATTCATGCTCAGAGTAAACAAGACAAGTCCTTCTTTTTCAAGAAACAAAGCAAAGCTTCTTTTTATCTTTGTGAAGGCAGACAAAACAACCTCTTCACACCTGAGTGTGCCCTCTGTTAGGAGTTCTTCCCATCCATTGTCATCACGTGTTATCTAAACCATCAAATCAACATGAAAAGATCATTTCATGTTCTGCTGTCACCTGAGGGGATTTGGACAACTTGCCTTTCATTTACTTTGTCTAAATCCGGTTACAAAACTATTTGTCATCCTTTTTTCTCCAGATTATGTCTGGTTTGGGATCTCTTCAAAGGCCTGGTCTCTGGTGAGCAAGCTGGAAACTGTCTTTAGATTTATGTGCTTTGTTTGCGTTGGAGAATATAAGACTTTTTTCTTATTACTCACAAAGTTCTATCAGAAGACAGTGCACTGACTATAGAGAGCCAAACTGTCGCCCTCACATCCAGTAGTTCTTCTTTACGCTCTTAACCCCTAAATCAGCTCCCAGTAGCTGTTTTTTAACAATCTTTCTGAAAAGTTAATATTTGGCGTTCATAATCTGAGCCTTTTTGCAAATACAATTTACAATGTATGTAGCATTCAATAAAGATATTACAATGGGTCTTGGGTCTGAATGTCAAAAGTCCAATACCTAGCAGACTTACTCTCAGGTCTGTTCCCATCAGGTCCGTTCATCATTGCTACATAAAAATTACTTTTTGGAAGTGTGAACCATGTAAGTGAGTCTGCTTGACCCTTTTTGGAACTTATTTTCTTATTAAATAAATAAAAAATGTAAATCATTAATCATCTCTGCACGTAGGGTTTTGGAAATGGGTCCATTTCAGATCTGGTCCGAAGACATCAAAGCGATGGTTTTCCATTGTGTGAAAATGATTCTGCTACTCTTAAAGCCACTTGTGAACCAGGGGTATTGATTGATCTTTCAAACCGGTGATGATTTAAAAAAAAAAGTAGTAGGCTTGTGGGAAATGTTGTTCATAAAAACAAAACAAAAATATCAAACGTATTAAACAGAAGAATTATGAAAGATTGAATAAATATCAGACTGACCAGTCAAGGCGAGTCAATTGTATTAGACCAAAATCACCCCTTTAATCATCTTTTCAGGCCCCCTTTTTGTCTTCACTTGATTTCCCCCCTCATTTTTTACCCCAAAAGTTCTTTAACTACTCACGCAACTTGCAGTATATTGTTTTAACTCTGCATTCCACATTTCTTGTCATTTCAAGCTACATACTTGCCTGGACTGTAGGTGTGCTGGAACGGAACTGAGACTCTTGTTACTGTAAGTCGAAGGATTCAGCTCGAGTCCCACGCACTTATCTGAGCAGGATATTCTGTAGACAGCCCACCTCGGTGAGCCTGGCCATGGCAAGACGACATTAGTTGGAGTCGTTTCTGATTTGAACCGTATAACATGAGCCTTTGTATTTCAAAGTGGGAGGATTTGTAACAGATCCCCTCTATCTGTCCACTTTTAACAAGTGACATTGGCCTTCCTGGCTTTTACCCAGGAGAGGCTTGATGGCCATGATTATTTACACAGAGGGTTTCCTTCTTTTTCTCTCTTTTTACAGTCGGTCATTTTCATAAGGGATCATAATACTCTTGGACAGGAAGTATCTGGCTATATAGACTACGCCCACAGACTCAAGACCCAAGATTTTGAACCATATTTCAGCGGAAAGAAGAGGATCATGCCAGGACGCTCGGATTTATGGTAAGTCTCCTTCCATTGTAACATGTCCACGTTGGTTGGGGAGTTCTTGACTCGAGTGGGATTTGACAAGATTTGAAGGGTAAGGAAATCTTATTATCCAGGATTAAAGACTCAGGTTGACGTGAGAGACCAATATAGGCTTGGAAGGAGCTGTGCAAAGGGCCAGTATAGTTAGTATGTACAGCAGCAGCCCTCGAGGCCTCAGCATAGATGTGGAATAAATATACTTCTAAAGTAAAGCTGAGTGGAGCTGCCAAAGTGCTGAACCTTTCTGGACAAGACTGACATGAATTTGAGTCCGCATTAAAGCTGGCTAAACCATGAGATTGTGATGGTCTTTTACTTTAATTTGTCATCAATGATACATTTAATAGATGACATGGTCATGGGGAGGCCTACAGATTAGACAGGTCTTGATTAATTTACTTTCAGGGGCCGTGAAAACGTATCTGCTTCATCAACTTCTGATGTGGGGGTCCTTTACAACACACTGTCATGTGCTATGCTTGTTATTTCAAATTAGAGATTTCTGAATTTGAGTTTTTGCGCTTCTTGCTGATTCAATGAAATTTAATGTATTTGGGTTTTTTGATTGTCGGTCGAACAAAACAAGCACTTTTAAATATGTCACCTGGGTCTCAAGGAAAAAGCGATGGAGGTTTTTTACTCTTCTCTGACATTTTATAGGCCCGGGGTTGATCAAGAAAGTCAAAGGTAGATTAATTGAAAATGAAAATAATTGTTAGTGTCAGGTCTGTCCATGTTAGAATGACAGTTGTTGGGTGGTTTGCCTGAAGACACTAGTGTTAATCAATTCTGATGAAGCAATTTACACCTTATAACTCCAATGATAATATAAAAATTATGGATTAGAGCAGTTTAAAGCCACTACAACTATACAATTATTGAATGTTGCAGTGTCTAAAAAGACAATTGTACTATTGGAATAAGCTATTTTTAAATGCTGTAATCCCATAAAAAAAATCTATGCATGGCTGCTTAAAATTTAAAAATCAAGTTCTCAGGTGCTTTGACATATTTAGCGAAGATACATAATGTACTGTATGTTAGAGATATACATGCATCAGTGCCAGTCGCGCAATTCCAGGCCAAGCCACAAGTGAACTGCTGACCTTACAGGTGTAAGCTAAAATCTAGTCTGTGTCCCTCAGTGGGGCAAGTAACATCTTTGTAATTCGTTGTCTATCAGGAGAGCTGTGTACATAGCTGTCAGCAAATTACCAGAGCCAAAACCATTCCCACATTCCACATGCTCGTGCATAGTAACATATTACCAACATTTCGGATACGTGCGAAAAATCCCATGAGGACAAACGGGGGTAATGAGAGTGTGTATTACATAGTTATTTTCAGAGTTCAGCCAAATGACATGCCCCCTGTATAACCTCACCGACGCTGGGCAGAATAATGTCCAAATGTGGAAAGATTCTAAAGGTAAATTAAGCCTTTGTCCATGATCTGTATCTTATTTCCTTGATTTTAACTATCATTCCTGTTGAGTAGGTCTTGAACTTTTACTCTCTAGCTTAACTCAGGGCCAAATCACGTGTTCCACTTTACAACAGAGGCCTTTAGGGTGAACATTACGATCACAGAGGTTGTAAACAAATCCCCAGCTTGAACAGAACATCCAAGTATTTGGAAGTGAAAGTGATGCAGAGCATACCGGAAATGACCATTATCATTGTTCATTGTAAAACTGCCTGCCAGTGCAACTACAGTAAGTACAGGTAGCTCACAGCTTAACCAAGAGGTACAGAAGCTCAATGAAGCTCAGAAAACCATATGGGTATTTTACTGGACAGTTTCCACAATCATTTCTAACTTTCAGCTTTTTAAAGGGTAACACTTGATAAGTAAGACTAGGGTTGTAAAACAAACACAAAAACATACCTTAAGAATGTGACTAATTATACTAGTTAGTCATAATAAAAATGACATTTTTAAATATCACAGAATCAAGAATACTTTAATGATTAAAGTTTAAATGAAGCAAATACAAAGTTCATTCAACAACAGTATTTGCATTGTCGCAAGATGTACGTTGCATGTGTAGCTGCCTTCAATTTGAATAACTGCAAACGTTTTGCAAATATATAAAGTGTTCTTTAGTTTTCTAAGCACAATATGCATGTCAATTATTAAAGAATATCACAGAGATCCCCAATTTTATAAGCACAATATCCATTTTATTATTAAAAGTACAATGTATTTGGTAAGTAGAAAAGTTTATTTTGCTACAGCAGTTAAAGGACAACAAGAATGACACTGCGTTTTATTTTTGGAAGCAGTTTCACCCTTTCTTTGAAACCAAAGTGTCAGACATGCGAAGCTTTGTTGTTTAATTTATCCATTTCTCACCATGTGTGCTGACGCACAACCCCGCTCGTGTCCTTGAACTCGGCCTCCTCTCTGCCGAGTGGAAGTCCTAACAAGCTGTAGGTGTGAGTCATTGGGCGAGCATGCCTGGAGGTGCAGCCTACTCCCTAATGATGCTTTTATGAGGCTTCCCCCCTACACGGGTCTCCCTGCTCTCCCTCCATCCGACATCTGACTTCACACTCCCTCTCTCCGTCTCTTCGTCTCTCTTAACACAGTAAACTCCATCAGATCCAGACATCTCGCTGTCCTTATTTTTAACTTCTTTAACCTTGTGTTCCATGATTTGCTACCTCTCCCCTGCCCCCCCCCCCCCCCCCCTTTTTTTTTTCATCTCTGTCGGGAACAATAACACCCAGTGTGGTTGCCGCTAAGAGGGAGCAGATGCTGGAGCTGCTGCCCACTCAGTGCACTAAACCTCCCACCGCAGGACTCTGAATCCTGTCCCTCCTCCTCCTCCACAGCCACAAAGAACACAGAGCAGCGACACCAGCGCCAGCTCTGGCCTCCACCTCCCACCTCCAGCAAGGAAGGGTGGATAGGTTCACGTACACAGTCTGCAATGTCTGGAGAGGGAAAAAAAAGGAAGAGCAGTAGCAGAGTATCTCCCTGGAGCAAAGTATGTGAATTTAAAAGACAGGAAGAAGAGGAATGAATTTGCTGGAGGAAAATATCAATTATGTGAAAAGTGAAGCATGTCTCAGGGTTCCTGCGGACCCTTGAAAAGTCTTAAAGGCGTTGAATTAATTTATCTAAAAATTAGGCCTTAATTGGTATTAAAATGTTTTATCAATCTTTCAAAAGTATAAAATAAATACTTTGACAGGGGGAGGAGGATTTTATGAATTGATTTCTTCTGATGTTGCGTTGTAAGATGTCAAAATAATTATATTTATTTCTTTATGTACGAAATGCCTCTCGCATTAATGTCGCACAGATCCAGATAGTGGAAAAATGCTGTGCAAAGCTTGTTTTAATGTCTTTAATCTTGCCGTGAGCTTCAGGAACCCTGTCCCCGCTCCAGCAGTATGGTGGGGAACACACATCTTTACTTTCCCACTTTGTAAGTGGTGTGATAGCCCTTTGCAAAATAATGAAACAACACACACAAACTAAATGCTGAAGAGTAAACACATCATTTTTTCAATTGTTCAACTTTTTAAACTCTTTTGAAGTCTTCCCTCCACTGCGTCCACCTCACCCTTCAGTTACAACTTTAAAATGTGTAATTATTGAAGCGAGACCATATCAAAATGCAAAACAATTACTGTTGCTTGCTTTTCTTGAGACTGTTAAATTAGATGTTTCATTCATCAAAATGTACTACTAGTAAGAAACTCACCTGTGTTTTCCGTATAAGTAAATGAACACATTATGGCTGAAATAGATGTCAGTCAGCTTGAGTCTGACACAGTTGCACCTACTCTTACATTTTGAAATACATATTTTCAGTTTTGAGTACATGCTCAGTCACCTGCAGGACCTTTGCGTTCTATTGGAGCAGCAAGAAGCAAAAATCAGTTGAACGCTGGGCTTGATTTATTTTAGCAGGCACACACTGGGTGGGTGGGACATATAAACATCATTTGTAAAGGCATATGTTGTAAGCCTCTGACCTCCTGGGAAACCTGGTTAAAGTAAATCAAGCACAGCATGCTCCCTGTTGCATCTGTAAAAGGTTTACATCTAAGAAGCAGCTAATAACACAAAACCACATCACAATACAAGCAATATTGGTAATAATATTATAAAAACTGCACTTTTCTTGATAAACATTTTTAATTACTGATATAAAGTGATGATAATTCATCCAAATTTAAAAAAAAATGTGAATCGCCCATAGCTTTATTAAATGATGTAACTGCTGCTGAGAGAAAATGACTTGCAGATACACATCATGTGAATCTGGTTTTGTGCCTATAACTTCAGGGCAAACTGAGTGAAGCCTTCAAATACATTTCACCTCAATCCAACACTGACGCTGCACGTGTAGGGTACAGAAAACTGTTTAAGATATACCATGTTTAAAGGTTAAATCTAAATTATGTTTTGGTCTCTATTACTTCATTACTCCGAGCTTCCAACACACACACACACACACACACACACACTGAAATCCTGACCCTCATCTAATTATCCCACAGATCTGCAGCTCCGTGCACCCAGCTTCCTGCCACTCCAGATGTGCCTACAGCATCTCTGATGTCTATTTAATGTTCCCCAGCAAAGTGACCATCTGTTTATGCACTCTGGCTGTTCCCCTCCTTCCTCTCTCTATCTCTCTCCCTCTTCAGTCCCTGTGTTTAGTAGACTTTTAAGAGGCTGGCCAACATCTGACATATATGGTACTCCTAATTGACTCTTTTTTTCTTTAAACTGTTACAGTGTGTTTTGGGTAGAAGTCTCATTGTTGTACCCCTTTAACTACATAATGCAAATACATGGGTGATTCTGAAGTCAGCAATGCCATACATCATTATTCATAGAGTCATTCTAATTCGAACAACTTTTTGAAATGCTGGATCACATGAAGCTTTTCCTGCACACTCGCTCAGCCCTGCGTGCATTTGGCAACGGACTGAAAGATTGAACTTGAAGGATATGCTGGGTTGAAACACGACGCATGCCTCCTCCGAAGCCAAAACCATATTGCCTCCGTGCTCAGCCTCTGCAATGCACCTGTGTGTCTGGCTTCATTTTCCGCTGTGAAAATATTTGCACTGCTGTCCTATTTTTAATAACTTTTAATACAAAAGAGAAACTGTTCCAGCTCCAAAGGTGATATAGTGGCTCGGCCTGAAGCATTGTGTCCGAGCTTTAATGGGGGGGCGGTGGGATATTCTATCGTAGAGGAGCCTGCCAGCTTAATAAATATTTGCTGCTAAGCCGGAACATTCCGTGTCGTGTGTGTTGATCTTCACACATGGCGCACACATACTTCGTTGGCTGGATCCTCGGGGTTAAATCCAGTCGGGCTGTTTGTTCTCAGTGCTGATACTGTTTGGACTGCGTTTGATAGATTAACTCGATGTTCCACCAGCGGTATGATCATCAGGGACCTCCTGCCAAGTGTCATGGGCTGTTGTATCCATGTTGGCCGTGTGATTAAGATTTAACGTGTGAACTGATGTCTGGATGTCAAACATCTGAAGTAAGACTGTAAAATTACACAAACTCTTATCAGTGACCATAAATGTGTTATCATACCGGACATAAGTTGTCAAGGAGTGAGCATTCTTTGAATATGAGTGAAGGTATTGGGCCAGTCGATGTTTTACAAACAGAGGTTGACCCCTAACCTCCTTGAGTCAAGACGCTATTAGCCTCTTGAGCTCCAGTCAAATGGAATATGGGATAACACCCAGTTGTGTTACCGCATTATGTTATGGCTCTGGCCTGTGTGTGTGTGTGTGTGTGTGTGTGTGTGTGTGTGTGTGTGTGTGTGTGTGTGTGTGTGTGCGTGTGTGCGTGTGTGCGTGTGAGTGTGTCTGTTTGTGTGTGTGTGTCTGTTTGTGTGTCTGTGTGTGTGCGGCATGTCTATTAATGTTGGTAAGTAGGGTGAGGGTATATGCATTATGTATAATGGTCATAGTTTTTGGTTTGTACCCGTTTCTCCAAAAGAATCCCTTGTTTTTAAAGTAGAAAATATTTCCTTTATTTTATTGATTACTTGATTAACCTATGAAATGTCTAAAGGATCGGGAAAAGGGCAAAGGTGACAAATTCATATGTATTTTATCCGACAGTCTGCAATACAAAGATATTCAGTTTAAAAAGATTTGAAATAAAGAAGACTCAAATCCTCGCATTTAAAAAGCTGAATTGTTATCATTATTTTTATTGGATTAAACCAGTGAAATGAAAATTAAAATTATTGAAGATTTATTTTTTGTTGATCGATTATTTGTTTCAGTTTTAAAAAGTAAATACACTATTGTTTGCACTGCCAATGTTATTATGTATAAACTTTAATCAATATTCAATAAAATGTTTGTATTATTTTTTCTTTATTTGAATCATACCCCCCCCACACACACACACTTACGAAGCCAAAAATAAAGAAAAAACAAAGGTGTGTGTAGGTTGGTGGTTTGTTAATGGGGTTGTCAACTGGACATGGCCCGTTGGTGATTTGTCGTAGAATCAGACCCATGGCACCTCCAGAAGGCTTAACAGTAAATTCCACTGGTTACACTCTGCCTCTCAACACTGAAGAGGCCTTTTGTGATTTACACTGGAAACATTAACTTCAGAAACAGTTACTGGACGTGTATTCTTCAGTCACTACAGAAAAAGCTGCTGAACGAATACACATGCAAGGTATTTGCTCTTTTATGATATATATCATCCACAGCAGAGTCCGGCTCCTCCGAGCCCTGTAATGAGACTGTTGACATTACACTGGAAAATGACCGCCTGGAGATAACAATAGAGCTGAGCATGGTAACTATGGAAAGTGAAAGGACACAGTGCACGCGTCCAGCAGCCATGGTAAATGCATAGGGAACCAGGAACCTGTGCTGAGAGCACCGTCATTGTTTCCACCAAATCCAGGTTCTCACACTTTTACTGGTCCATGTGTCTGGGTGTGGTGCCATCCAGCTGCTGGAGCTTTCTTTGTGACCAAATGTGCAACAACCGTGCAGTTAGTTGCCCTGGTGACAGTTCATATGGGACAGTGAGGGAGGTGGGTCCAATAAACACATCCAAGTAACATATGAACCAAATTCTCGGCATCGCTTCAAAACTATTTTTTTCACACTTTCGTCAGTCCTTTTCATGTTCAGTGTTAAAATATCTCACATCTGTCCCATTTCTCTTGCAAAAGTAAGCGGTACACCATGGAGTAAAAGTGGTCGGCCAAAGAAATGTTAATTGTTGTATGGCATTTTGGTATAAATAGTCGCTGAAACGCTGTCGAATCTAATTTTCAAAGAAAAGAAGTATGCATGTGTCTGAAAGAAAGTATCGGACAATGTAAGTTTCCTCTGAGTTTTAAGGGAAAAACCTGAATTTGTATTTCATAATTGGGGCATAGCAAGCGTCTATTCTGAACCTGCTTTAGTGAGCTCTGTTGGCAACAGACCTCTCGTCCTATCATACCTTATAATTTTATGCATCAGTGTATTTCCCCACACAGTTTGGACTGTTCAGAGGCATCTAGTGCCTGTTTTACTGGAGAGGGAGATTACGCCAAAAGCTGGCAGGAGATGGTTCACGGATATCTGAGACGTTCGGAAATTCATGGCATCATATGGTGGTATCAAAATGAGTTTCTCTACCACACTATCATTCAATATTGTGATGGAGTAAATTTCAAACTAAATAATTTATTTTAAGATAGTTTGAGCCAAGTCAAGTCTCAAGTCCAACGCAAGTCTTAATTCAAAGTCAATCAAGACAGTTTAAAGTTAAGTCTCAAGTCTAGTCAAGTGTGCTAAGTCCAAATCAAGTCCCAAGTTGAAGTCCATTAAAACAAGTCCAAGTCAAGTTTCAAATCAAAGTCAGTCGAGACAAGTTAAAGTCAAGTCATTTGAAACGAGTCTAACTTTAGTGTCAAGTTAAAGTCAATTCTCGAGTGTTTAAGAGAAGGTATCAATTCATAGGAGACGGTCCAAGTCGAGCCTTAAGTGAGTTATTTGTGATGAGTCCAAGTCAAGTATCAAGTGAAAGCCCATCAGGAGAAGTCAAAATCAAGTCTGTCAGAGCAAGAATGAAGTGTTTCAAGTCTTTATAAGCAATGTACCAGTCAACATGTAAGTATTTCAGGTCTGAATGTGGAGGAGTTGGATCTGGGTCTCTGTGTCAAGATGTTGACTCTTGGTGCGGGCCTCCAGAGGCTGGGATGGAGATCAATCCTTTCCTCTTGTTCTCTGTGACCAATCGGGGAAACTATGTTGCCACGATACCAGCAGATTTTGGCTGGAATACTTGGCCCTTTTCATAGCTTTTCGAAATCAGACCATACTGCAAAAATATGTATTTACATTTCCCAAAAATTGCATAGGGGTCTGTGGGTTTTGGAAAGGCCACATGGGTAAGTTTTTATACTACTCAACTATATTTTTTGCTGGTCATTTGTAGCAAGCATGCTTAATATATTGCAGTCTGAAAATATTTTTAATGGCTAAAAATGCAAATGTGTATTTGCAAAAGGTTACCGTTGAAACAGATCCTGCAGAAAACATATTGACACCAGCCAAACATCCAAACATATTTCAAAGATCGCAGAGGTCTTACAATGCAAATGTGAACTTTGTGAGATGTATTTTACATAGTGTGGGTCATTAATGCTTTATACCTTCTGTTTATCATGTATTGGCTCCATTAAAGCATCACAGCAAGGGAAATATAACCTGAAGCATTCTGGCAGCTCTCCATTATTTTATGGTCCCATATTTACAACTTGCTGCTGCAGCATCGGCCCACTCAGCCCCCCAACATAACGTGTCTCTTCCCAGATTTACACTGAGCCTTCTCCCCGAGGTCCAACTTTGTTCTTGGACCACAAACTGCTGCTGAGGAACAGCCGAGGCTCGCTAAAGCAACCTTCAGCGCCTCAGAGTGTGTGACATGTGGAGTTGTGTTACTGTGATGTGAACAGCTAATGATGAGAACCACTGAAAAGAGTCACTACTGCCTGGAGAGCACAGCTCTTTAAGAAGCAATGGTTATTCATCACTTAATACTTGGTACAACAACATTCAAACCTGTTGTGTTATTGTTGGTTTGAAAGTAACAAAACCTTGGCGGCCCTTTTTTTTTGAAGAAGAACTTTAGTTGCATTAAAATGATCAGCAGGGATACATGTTTCAAACATGTGCTGCTGAAATAATAATATATATATAAGAATACAAATAAAAATTGTATTAAAAAACACTATTTCATGATTGTGCTTCTCAGAAAATGAACACATTCCAGAACAGCATGGCAATAACAATTCAGACAATACGAAGAAAACAGAAATATATATTTTTACATAAAAGATTTCTCAAATTAATGATTAAAAACAGACGGACTAAAGTTCAATCTGGCCTGATTTAAAATTGACTTAGCTTTTCTTTTCTTTTTTACAAAGTCAAACCAAAACCTTGTGTCTTTGGTTTCCATGCCTGGCTCCTGTTAGCTGAAAGGTTGTGCTGAATCCAAACTTAACATGAGAAAAATGCCACATTCAACGCCACCTTAATGAGGTGTTTCAACATCCAACAAACCTTGTGTTTCACATCAACAAAGAGAGAAGATCCGCCAATTCTATGGCCTGCAAACATCAAGCTGCTGTGGATGTCTTTCTGTGTTGATGTTGCCTCCATCAAACTGCTTGAGAAGCTATAGTTGATGAATGATTTGACATGGATAAACACTACCTAATTGCGTAATATATCACATTTTCATAAATCACATCCTCAAATTGATGCACATGCTAAATGTATTAATGTAACCTGAAGGTCCAATACTTTTTGTCCTTTTGACTCGGTCACAAAGTTACACACTATTGCTCTGCTGTATCAAAAATAACAGAAAACCTAAAAGCAGCACAGGATCCAGTCGGATGCTGTAAATTAATCGGCCATTTATTTTGGAATTCAACCCTTTCTTTGGTTTCAATTGCTTATTAGCCACAGCTTTACTTTAATGCCTGGCTTGGCGAACTCCAACACAGCGCCCTCACAATCAAATTGGAAACAGACGTTTTACCTTCTGACTCTCTTACAAAAGATACTTGACTCTGCGGGTTGCTTTCCTTTCTTTCCTGCAAAGCAAAGTTCTTTTACAACCTACTGTTTAATATATTGATATGGTAACAATGGCCGTGTAATGCTCTGTAATCCATGACGTTTTCTTTCCTCTATGAAACATGCAAAGTCATGACCTCAATATGGTGCTCATGTGTTTAAAGCCTCCTGCTGTGTGAGACTATAAAGGAAAATGTTCAGGAAAAAGCAGAATGCCAAATGGTCAGGTGGCCACACTACCACTGAGCATCTTTTATTATAATACATCTTACAAAGCCATTCAAAACATACAGTATATGTATTATCACCAAGTTTAAATCTTTGTTTTATTTATCTTAAGAAGATAGATCAAATTCTAAATATTTCTATCCACAAACATTTAGAGCTGACACATTGCAGACCATCAACCATCGACAAACATCAACTGGAAAATAGAACCGTGCTCTACTTTCTGGCTGCTTCACGGAGTATTCATTCTCTGTTATGTTGCAGCGATGCGACCGTCCAATCACAGCCAAAATGCTGAGACTGCTAAACATTTTGACTTGCTGTGTGTTTGCAGAATTTCAGCCACAAATGTCTGCAAGTAGAGTCATTGTGTATTTCATCCTACAAAATATGACCATGCCGCAGCTCTACCCCTCTCTGCCTGAATGGCGTTGTGAAGTAGCGTGGGCTCATGGGAGTTGTTGTCTTCGCCACGATTGTCGTCCTTGCAGTCAGCTTCTCCTGGTTAGAATTACTTCAGTGTTCAGGAGGTTTTTACCTGGAGCAGAATTCTCGACAGAGGTCTCCTCCTCTCCCAAACAATCGGACCCGGTGATTAAAACCGGTAAAAACACTGAATAAAGCAGTTTCACGTCAAAAGTCATTGTTTCTCCGACGCTGTCCGGCTGCCGCTAACTTCTGTTTCTGCTTGTTTCTCTGATCATTTAAGATAAAGATGTGCGATGACAAAAATCCTTCTTCTGCTTAAACATTCTTTTAGTTAAAAACAACAAATATCTAAAACATTTATGGTAAAAATGTGTTAAAACAGGTTAAAAGTAAATGTATGACTTATACTTATATACTATATATATATACTTAAGGGTTGTGTTTGTATGTTTTATTGGAATTGTTGGAAACATTTGGGATCTGAGTACAAAACTCAACAAAATATATAGCATAGGTGTAGTTGTTTTTTATACATTTTAATGTTACATATTATACCTTTAAGCTTTGAAAATGTCCTCACCTCAGTCATTTGTTCTCTACAGCTACTACAACTGGAAGACACAGGTGTCCACGTCCAACTCGAGCCCTAACTTTGAGGTGATTTATGATGACCCTAACGGCCTTCTCTTCAAGAACAAGAGGGACAAAAAGATCCTGAATGTGGACCCCTTGGTAGGTTTGTTGTTGTTGTTGTCCTGCTTGGTTTTTAAGCTCTAGGGAGACAAATGGCACTGCTAATTAGATCAGTTCACCTGTTCCACGGCTGTAAAAATGCCCAACTAAAGCAAAAAGGCTAAAGGGAAAAGAAAGCTTATTTGAAAACGTTTTGCTGCACTAGGAGCTTCTTTAAAAACTAATTGTGTTGTCTTTGTGGCTCAGTTGACTAATTTGCTGTTTACACACAACATCCTGTTTGTCTCATTCAGTGCCTTTACTTTTATCCCAATGTCTACGGTCTAAGGTTCAATGTGTAATTCTGAGCCACCTGCTCCAAAGAAACAGGGGGCAGTATGTCACCTCTAAACTGGCTCCATGCGATCTCTAGTGTTTATGTTTTATTTGTAGTAGTTTGGCATATTTATTGCATTCTAATTTATTCTTTATATTGTGTATTACGTTTACTCCTGTGTAATGTCTGTCAGTCAGTGGACAAGAATACCAAAATGCAATCAAACTGTTTACTGAGGCACTAATGTTAACCGGGACTGTAGCCCGTGTAACGTTACCTTAGTTTGTTTAAAACAGAACATGGCTGTAATCTTTACAAGAGAGTCAGGCAGCTGTATTTCTTCTCCCTCTGTACTGAGGCAGACTGCAGCTACAGTGACTCACTATCACCTCTAGAGGAACAAGTGGTATTACAGACTGCACGGAGCGCAGTAATGTCAACACAGTTACCTATTTACATTCTGTTGATCATGTTAGTTCATTGTTTTATTGTTTGAATTCTGGAATCTTACACATTGAACCTTTAACCATTGAATACAAAAATGTTTGTGTCTTTGCCAACTTTGCTCATTTATTGCAAGTCTTATTAATTAACCTCAGATATCAGACACAGTGATTTTCAGAGGGAGGTTACGCTATAAGAGAATCTGTTAGAGGGACTGAGAGAGAGAAATAAATCAGTGGGAGGGAAAGATATTTGCTTTCCACCTGCACAAAGAATGGAGGATCATGGGGTCGAGACAGGTGCTTCCTCCACACTCAGAGTCTGACAAGGCCCTGGAAGAGTAACGATTGACAGACTGTGTTTTTTTTCTCTCCAGTTCACCCTCTTTGCTGGGGGGTTGGGAAGTAGTTGGTGTGAGGCTGAACTATTTTGAAATTGCAGACAGAGCTGTGGGGACTGCGTTTTTGAGGCCAAGCGCCAAAATGGCAGCACAGTGTTCTAGCTGCGGTCGAGCACCGCCCCGGCCAGGCTGTCTATTAAAAACACAAGAGAAGGCATAGGAAGCCAGACACAGCAAACCACCCGTGTGCCCAGAACCCAGCTCAGCTCAGCTCAGCCCAGATTGGCTCGGCACGGAGCAGCACAGAACCATCCGGCTTTTAACCCACCATGAGCTCACTAGCTGTGCATGTGGCCACAGATCCGCAGTGGAACCTTCCAAAATCAAGACTCACATCAACTCAGTTTGGGTGGTTTGTTTGTTGTTATGCCTTTGTCATACCGTGACCACTTTTCTATCATAGCCAGAAAGTGGGTTGGGGGGTGGAGGTGTTGTCATATTTCAGTTATGACAATGACATGATTCAATCTAAGTTCAAGATTAAAGCCGTTTAGATCATTTAAGTGTTAACGACACATTTTGGTTTCCGTACAAATAGATGTTTATCATTTAGTTTACTCAGCATTTCCCATTTTCTCTCAATGTGCCTATGAATTCATTGTTTCATGTTTATTGACGCTTTTTTAAACTTGCAAAGGAAGAGCGCCTCACTTATTAGGACACCCACAAGTGTGTTTGAGGTAAAAGTGTAAATTGAGTGTAATGGTTGGCTATGGATCCACTCCCACTAGAAGCTTTTGACACACTTAGCCTTGAATAAATGTTCCCACATGCTAGTGGCTTCACATCTTAGTGGTGGGGCCGTGTCAGATTTGACATTCAAAGTATCACAAAAACATCTCAGAAAATGAACAATTACAGTCTCTGTCAAATTATACTGCACTTCGCCTCCCTTTTGTTATACCTCTTATTTTGAAGAGATGTGTTGGGATATCGGAGGTTTTGCTTAATTACTTACATGCATTATCTGTAAGTCTATGGCAGGAAAGAAACATAACAGATGTCCAAACTGTCACCGAAACACACACTCAGACACACTTTGTTGAAGAGGCACAGACAGCAAAACCTCTGGAGCATGTTGTCTTTGCATGTTGCCAGGATTCAACTTTGTAGACTGTAGATAACGCTGTCCAAACAAGCCCTACTAACTGCTCTACCTCTGTGCTGGGTTCCAGTCTGGTCCTGGTGAGGACTCCAACAGGACTTTCCTGCAGTCGGACCTCTACATCCATGTCGTTATCTATGACCACAACATCAGGACGGTCTGAGCTTCAGAGGCTGCTGCCGACACTTTCATACATATGGCACATATTGCAGAGCACTGGAAGCCTCTAATTTGACCGAGTTGTTGCAGTTGCACCATCATTTACAAACTGTTGCCCTCATATCATGCATGCCATCTGGGTGGAGGTGCTGCAGTGAAAAAATAATTCCCAGAGAAAGAAGTGGATGGACTAATGAGCGTCTTTGAGTTTTTAAAAAAGCGCTACACAAATCTAATGTATTATTATTATTATTATTATTATTATTATTATTATTATTATTATTACTATTATGGATTAGTGTGACAACTTTCTTTGCAAAGAAACAGAAGAGATTTGACATACTACTTCAGATTGTGTGACATTATCCTCCCATGCAGTTGTTATACACTTTTATTGCAAAGTTTTGGCCTTAAATTCTTCTTTATTCCATTTAGTGAAGACAGTTTGGCTCAGTTTGTTTGGCATTCCCCGAAGGAATGGAACGTGCTTGCTCGGGGACCCTGGGCTCATCCCGTCGTTTGGCCCGGCAGGTTTCGGGCTGTTTGTCTAAACAAATTAAAGGCGTAAGAGCTTTGAAAGATGATGGGGGTTGCTTTTATGTCCTCCCCCAGGCTGCGGTAGCTCCAATTGGACTGGAAGAATGGGTAATGGGCTTAAAGCATTCCGCATGTTCCCAGATGCAAGGCACACTTTACAGGACATCAAAGTGCTCTATCATTTACATATTACTCATTCACTACGGCATTTTTAAATGGAAGACATCTCTACAAATAACCTGCTTTAGGAATCATTTATTTATAAGTACAGAAGATGTTTTGCAACTTTTCTCCCTTTTAATTTCTTTTTTTGCATTTGTTATTGAAACACATGGTATAAATCTGCCCCACCACACGTAACATTATCTATGTCCATAAGCTTACAAATTACAGGGTCTCTGTTATTTGTTCATAAATTAGTTTTCGATAGACTCTGTCGACACGTAGTTTGGGGGAAACGTTTTTTCCATTTAGTCAAAAGGTCAAAATCATGCAGCACAGTATCCACTTCTATACATACATTCATTCTAAACTCAGCAATGCACTCGCCCCCATTCTTTTAATTGCTCCCCAAAATGCTGTTGAATGAAAATGTAAAATAAAGTTATTCAACAAAGTCCTGCATGGATGGACAATCATGAAGGTTTCTTGTGATGTTATCATAGTAAGCATGAAGAACAACTAAAATAATAGTCCTTAGAAGAATAGTTAGAGAAGTTTGCGAATTTGTTTCTGAGAGTTGGATGAGAGGAGACCCTTTGTGACGTCTGTGTGGTAAATATGAAGCTACAGCCACAAGCCGGTTAGTTTAGTTTAGCAAAGCTCCAAAGGTTTCAAAATCCAGCACCTCTCAAGCTCAATAATTACCAAGTTATATCTCATTTGTTTAATCTGTACAAAAACCATAGCTGTGGTTTCACAGAGGGTAGTGTCGGACTGTTTCTCTCTCCTGGCCAAGAAATAGTATCACTGTTTTACCTTTGGTCAGAGCCAGGCAGTTTCCCGCTGCTTCCTGTCTTCCGAATGCGCTTAGATAATTATCTCCTGCAGGTTATTGTGACGCATAGACAGAAGAGTGGTAAAGGTTTTTTTTCATCATGTTGAACTATTCCTTTAAACTTGACATAGTGGAAGCCATACTTAACGTGCATCCATTCAGCTGAAATGTTTTCCTTAAGTTACGAGGCTTAAACAAATTAGTTCATCCTAACACAAACCTCTAATGTCCCTCAGCCCCCCGGATACCAGAGCAGCCTTGCACTGGCTGCATCTGTTTGTCTGTTTTGACTGAATTGGACACTGTTGGCCATATGTGTGGTGACATGGGATGTGGGTTCTGGTTCTGTTAAAGGAGGGTTTTTGGGGTCTGCTTGAGGGTTTTCTTAGTCAGTGGGTTTCTGTTTTTTTCTTGTTGTTGTTGTTTTTTTTAAAGATGTGATTTCTGGGCCAGTGTTGGGGTGATGATGAACAAAGTTTGTGAAAGTCTTCTGGATTCATAAAAACAAATTAAAATGTGATTAACTGGGTGGAGGTGGCTTGTAATATATTTTCTCATATTCCCAATGTATTTTTAATTGTTGTATGTCTTATAAACATTAAAAGAATATCTAGCTGTGCATGTCAAAACGGCTCTGAAAAAACAATTTAGTCTTCGCTGTTGTCTCAACAAAACTAACTGAACCAACAAGGATGAGAAGCACGTTTACATTTGGCAGGAGGATTTAATCACTGTCCACCTGACTATCTCACTATCTCACTATCTGCCTCTCTGCGTGGTGTTGTTCATGTTCTGGGAGTGAGATCTCAAACTGGCCGGGTGGCAAATCTACAATTCACCCTCATCTACAGCTGTGTAGGTTTACAGGCCACAGCTCACTCATGTGGCCCGGTGATGGTGAGGAAACAGCCCGCTCTGCTCTCCCTCCCTGAAAGTGGCATCAGTCGCTTCGAACACCTACCAATCCAAAAACAGCATCTGTGCACATGACACACAGACACTTTAAAATGCCGCTGGATTGACAAAGTGTCGCTCATGAAATGTTACTTTTTAAGTGCCGTACCTCTGTGGAAGACCAAAACCTCAAAGAAACATGTTGCTGGAACTCACCCAGACAGATCATGTGCCTGTAAATAGTAATGATTGAAATGCTTATATCCCTCTTCATTTCTTTCATTGGGCTTTTAAGCTGTTGGGGTTTTAACTGAAGCATGCTTTTTATTAGTTTGAGGCCTGACTTGCCCCTAATATACACACCATGAGGTAAAGAGTCAGACTAAACTAGGCCTTAGATAGTAGAGGCACTATTTAGCCCTCTCTGTATAATAAGCTCAGTTTCACCTTCATTTCATGGTTCTTCATGTAGTTTGGCCTCTTTTTTTTTTTAACACTGTTGCGCATTTATGTGTTTGACATTTCATTACCGGCAGCATTTGAGCTTCAAGTTCTGCATCAATCCAGTTGTTTGATGGAAAATGATACTAAAGATGACTAAGTTTACACATATATTACCTACCTTACAGCTGGAAAGATTAATTCTTATTAGATTAATAACTATTCTGATAATCCAATAATTTAATAGTTTGAGTAATTTTTAACCCTGAACAGGGAGACTGTCCCTGTAGTTAGTTCACTGTAAGTCGCTCTGGATAAGAGTGTCTGCTAAATGACCTTTAATGTAATGTAATGTAATCTGTGACAGTAAAGTGGATATATTTGAGTTGTAGACAAAACGAGACCTTGTCAGAAGTTGTCATCTTGTGCTTTGGTAAAACACTGATCGACATGTATCACCATGTTCTGACATTTTATAGACCAAACAAGTAATCGAGAAAATAATTGACAGATTAATCGACAATGAAAGTAATTGTTAGTTGCATTAATCTACTTATGAGGGCGACCTCACCGTCATTTGGATGTCTTGCTGCTGAAAATGAAAAAGTGTGGCCTGGCGTGTTAAACTTGATGAATTCATGCATAATACTGGAAAGTTTTCCTGAAGATTTAAAACGCATAATATCAATCTAAGCAACACATTTAATTTAAGATGAGTGTGTTGAGCTCTTTCAGTGCAGTCTTTCAGATGAGAATAGGTTCCTCCAGCAGATAAGCCAAACCTCCAGGCATCTGCACCTCAAAATGTTAAGCAGGCCTTCTATTAAAGGACAGGTTCACATTCTATCAAGTCTGTCTTAAAACACTAATCAGGTGCCCATATGTCCACTGATACAGCTGTTGCTGAGATCATTCCTCCAGTCTACTAGATCTATTCCTACTGTATGTAAGTGATGGAGGACAACGTTTATTTGAAGCTAATGTGAGGCTTCAGCAGTCCGAGTTAGACAAACCACGTAAGTATCTTTTCCCAAAGTTTTTACGTCTGTCTTGTGCACTACATGTCTGAAATGACTGATGGAGTATCTGAGTGGATCCAGTCAGGTTCTTGCCGTTCTTTGCTGTTGTTTAATCTGATTCTCTCATGCCCATCTCCTCCCTGTTGAAGGGGTTAAACCCGACTGCTAAGGACATGGCATGCTTATATTATTGCCATCAGATGTCCAAGGGCGGGGAAATGCCCTAATCATTTCCTCCCGAGTGCCCCTGAAAGAGAAGCCCAGTGGCGGAGGGTGGAGGGCGGCTGGGTGTTTAAACCCCGCCTGGATGGGCTGTTTTGGGGGGGACGGTGGGGAGAGAGAGAGGGGGGGGGGGGGCAAAGTACAGCATCCGGATGGGACCGTGATGGTACAGGATGTGTTTGCTTAACTCCATTGAACTAAACTAAATAGGGGAGAGAGCCTTTAATGCCGACAATAAGCCGCTTCATTCAGCAGCGCGGCCCAGACGCACAGCACTGCGGAGTAGAAATTACGCACGGAGGGGCTGCTCTGTGGCAGCAGTTTAGATATTCAAATCAGTTCAATACATCGGCGGAATGTCCTTTTAATAAAATATTTTTTAAAGATCCGTCTCGAATGAACTGACAAAACAGTCTCCTTCAGCTCTTGATAACATTAGATAATTTGTCCCAAGGCTGAATGTGCGTAAAAGTATCCTGAACAGGAAACTCTCTCCCCGTGTGTGTGTGTGTGTGTGTGTGTGTGTGTGTGTGTGTGTGTGTGTGTGTGTGTGTGTGTGATTTGAGAGAGAGAGAGAGAGAGAGAGAGAGAGAGAGAGAGAGAGAGAGAGAGAGAGAGAGAGAGAGAGAGAGAGAGAGAGAGAGAGAGAGAGGAATACCCAGCTGGTCCCACAAGTCCTATAATACCAAGCACAACATGCTTTACCTTCAATGAAAGCTGAGACGGGGGGACGGTTGACTGCTGGTCCTGAAATCAGCTCAGAGCTCAGATACAAAACCAAGAGCGTCGTTGTTTAAGCAGCTTAGTTCTCCTGCATCTGTTGCATTACACCTTCTGCTGTGCGCTGACACTTTTATCATTTACCAAGTTTAGACCTGCAGCTTGCCAAAAGCAGAGAAACAACTTGGATACGGCTCTTAATGTTCTCTTGCTGTGACTGGTGGTAAAGGTGATGGTATCATTTTCTAACAGAGGACTCTTTAGGTGATGGTATGTTTTCTTGGAGATAGGGACCACTTTTGGAAACGTGATAGGTTTTCCACAACTCTTGTTTTTTCTGCTGCTACCTTCGCTTTGGCTCCAGTATGGCTCTCTACTCTCGATTTGTGGTCGTGTTGCTTTACGGATGGAGTTATCTGTGCGTTGGATACTGCGCGATGCTGAAAAAAGACAGTTTCCCTGACAGACGAAAGGTGGATATTATGCAATCGGAGGATAAAAAGCACCCTGAGAAAGACGACCAGAATCTGCTTTTACAGGATACAATGACGGAACACATGCAGATGCTTTACGCAAAGTACAATCGGGCTGGATTTCCCTTCAAGGACGGCAACACAGTCCGCAGTTTCAAAGCGCATTGGGGTAGGTGTCCAAAGTTTTACGCATGTTAACAACGCCGTGTTCTGCCAGTTTAGAGAGGGCATGCATGCATACCTTGTTGTGTAAGTGTTGGTAATTATACACTGGATCTGGTAACGTCTTGCTCAATTGGAATGATCCGCACATTACAAGTGCACCGAGGAGTGTGGCCGCAGAAGGTGTGCGCAATATGCATATTAAAGAAAAGACACATTTCGGTACACACATGTTTATTATCCTGATTTAGGTTTTAAAACAAACAAAAAAACAGCAACCAAAACTTGTTAAAACTGGAGCCATTCACGTGCTGGTTTACTGAGCTGAAACCGAGATACACCTGTTGATCCAGTAATGGAAATGTGATCAACCTGTTACCCATTCCCTGCGCCAGCAACACACATTCCGCATCATATCTCTGCATACAAAATCGTTTCCCTCAGCATTTATTTTCTCACTTTCAGATTATATTGTCAGATATTCCAGATATATTTCCACCCGGACCAGCATCTTGCAGCTGCCCAGCCAGCCTGTGTCGCGGCAGAATTGGGGAGCTTTCACCGCAGTGAGCTTCTGCATTTCAGATGGTTTTATTAGTGTTTTCTCCGGGAACGTTTCTAGTAACTTTAATATTATAAACTCTAAATTGCTTTACAGGCCACGCTGAGTTATTATCACTTGGACGTGTGCACTATTAAAGACGACCAGTTTCCATTCAGGGTCAAAGTTTGTTAGATTATACTGCCTCCTATCGCCCGGAAGCTGTATGTCATGGCATGTAAAGGCTCAATTCACCCAAATTACAAATTATTTGAGATAGTTTGCTCCCATCCCACAACAGTGGTGTAGAATTTCAGTTGTGTAGCTTAGAGATTGAAATATTATATATTTTTTTAAGTCAGCAGCAACACCTCTTTCCAGAAGCACCATCCTGTTACTCTGGATGATCCACACACATCACTGTGGAAGGTGTTCAGTTAAACTACTATCCTTTGAAGAAAGGGTGCCTTTTAATGGGGTAGAGGCAGAACATATTTCTTAACCTGGGTCAATGAAACCAACAGCATACTTACATAATCTGCAAAAAAAGTAAATATAAACTGTGTTGCATCGTGTAAATAATATTATTTGTTATATACGCAGGTACGATAAACAACAAGCAGCTGCAGATTTTCAACCTCACCGCCCTCACCAAGTCAGAAGACGTTCTGTCTGCCACTCTTCATTATTACATCGGGGACCTTCAGAACAGAACCCAGGGCTGCTCCAGGTCCAACAGCTGTGGTCGCCACGGCCCCCGGAGGCACAACCACATTCACATGGTCATCTGGAGTTTCGCCTCGGTAGATAACAAGATAAGAACTCTAGGACACTTTCGTATCAACGTGTCCACCCTCTACAGGGACTTCATATCTTGGCAGTGGAAGGACATAACTCGTGTGGTCAACCAGGCCAAACACCACGATGAGCTGCTTATAGGGATTGAAGTGGCTTCACAAGGGCCCCAGCAGTGGAAGAAGCTCCTGTCTGACCGCTCACCCTACATCCTGGTCTACGCCAATGACTCTGCCATTTCAGAACCTGAAAGTGTGGTAGCCACCCTCCAGAGACACCACTCGGTGGGAGGGGAGGGCTCCATTGCACAACTGGGACTGCGTGAGCGAAACAACACTGAACAAGAACAGCTGCAGCCCAGAAACAAGCGCTCGGTGAACGTTCTGCTCCCGTTACAAAACAATGAACTCCCCGGGCCCGAGTATCCGTACGAGACGCCCGGGTGGGATGAGACAAGTCCGTACGAACCTTTTGAAAACAAGCAGCCCCGACGGCCACGTAAAAAGACACGCAAGAACCAGCGGCACAAAATGCCCCTGCTGCAGTTCGACGAGCAGACGATTAAAAAGGCGCGAAAGAAGCAGTGGATTGAGCCCAGGAACTGCGCTCGGAGATACCTGAAAGTGGACTTCGCTGACATCGGATGGAGTGAATGGATTATATCACCCAAGTCGTTTGATGCCTACTACTGCTCAGGGTCCTGCCAGTTCCCCATGCCAAAGGTGAGAATCTTGTAGTGGTTCCTAACCGCACACAAAGCATTAATGCTACACAAAATTACATATATTCCGCAAATTGTAATTGTTTCTTTTCCTGGGAATTACTGGATTATTTAAACATGTTCAGGCCTCTTAATTTAATTTAAATAAAACAGGAAGAAAAAAAAGTACTTTTGGATGACCTGGTCATGACCAATAGAGACAACATGTGGAACAAGTAGAAGGGGCTTTTCTTTAGGGGTCACGGGCCAAAACAGTTGGGAACCGAAGCACTACTAGCGTATACTTCCAACATTTCCTGTAACCAAGTTCTGTTTCCTCTCAGCCAAAACATGTAGTCTTCTGGTCCTACGTTTCATTTTTTTCTCTCTTAATCTGTTTTGTCAGCTCATAAATGTATATAAAAGTGTTTGAGATGCTCGCACTGATGCACTGACACATGATGTGCCACTAGAACTCAACATACAGTCCAGAAGACTACTCGCATCAGTCTGTGCTTTTTTCAGCCAGTATGGTATATATTATGCAAACAGTCAGTACATCCAGCCATTAAATGTTCAGTCCCTTCACTGTAGCTGTTACTGCTCTATATCAAGTTTGCTTGGATAACATTAACATCAGATGTCCCTGAAGCCTATCTGTCTTATATTATAGATGATATTGCCAAAGAAACTGAATGCCCTCTGCTTTAATCTCCCTCTTCCAGGGTAAAATAGTTCCAGCTCGGGCTTTTATCTTCTACAGTATATGTTATAAATTAAGGTCATTAAGTCTTTGAAAGTATGCATCAGAGATACATTTATATGATTTAAATATAAAAGGTTAATCCAAAGCATAGTCTTACTTTACCAAGCACAATGAAAAGTGGTTAAAATGACAGATGATGTAATCTAAATGGCTTTGTAACAAAAAGTGGAAAATAGTCCAGCTCAGATGTACGACTACCGGAGGAGCGTGTGGCTGACCTCGACATCGAAAATCATTAAAACTTAATAACCATACTAAAGGAAGACGAACAAGAACCTTTAGGGAAGCAACTCGGTCTTATGCCTTTCTTGTTTCTCTTCAGTCGCAGGAAACAGAACATATGGTTTTACATATTTCGAATAACATACAAAGAAGTGAGAGAAATAAAGAAAATGTTCTTCAACTAACATCAGCTCCCCTCGTAGCTTGTGGCCCCGGTGACAAGATAACATCACAGGTATTTTAAACATGGCCGGAATGCACGAGATCCATCCACTTAATTCATTACCTCGGAGTCGCCGGCCTTTGTAGTCGGACGTAATTAGTCCCAGAAGTAGGCCCTCGGGCCTAAGGCAACCTCCTCCCTCTCCCGTAGGTTTGCTGCCTGTGATCCTGTGATGTTGTTTCTCCGCTGTCAGGCTAAAGCTTTAGAAGCTGCTAAATAGCTACAATTAGAAGGTGCCCTGTCACTTATAGGATCCTGCTAAGACATGAAGCAGCTGATCAGGTGTGTGAACTGCCAGGGATACAGCCAGCACTCAGACTTTGATCTACCTGCAGCTGCTTGTGGGATGCACTGAACAATATTCTGTTAATATGATAGATATGCTAACTCGTCAAATTAACTATGATTTGCGGTTGCTGTGCGATCCAAATTATAGATGCTTTGGTAAAACACAAAGAGATCTGTTAAAGATGCTCTCAAGGACTCCTAATGGAAAATTCTGGACTATTATACCTTGGGTGGTGTTACCTCCACCACTCGGTTCGTCCGTTTGTCAGTCAGTAGGAATACAGGAAAACTACCGGCCCCAATTTTAACTTGATGGAAGAGTGTAGTATGGGCAAAGAAAGAACCCTTTCAATTTTGGAGCGTATCCGTATCAAGGGGCGGATACATGGACTAAGTTTCACTTTCATTAACATTGCAAGAATTATCTGAACAATTTGTTCCCAAATGGGAAAATTCAAGTGAACGCCCCCTCAAGTCGGAACAGGCGGCATGAATCTCGGTTCACATGTCATGACTCACCTGATACGTTTCCTTTCCTTTTTCGTTGTCACACAACTACTGGAAACACTCAAACTAAAATAGGCCTGCAACACATTTTCTCTGTAGCGTCCATGTTGTTTCCATAGTACGACTTAAAGCTCATGAGCACACCGAAGTCGGAAGAACGACTTCCCAACTCTGGAACTGGTATCATCCGTGGAGCATGTGAATGCACCATTGGCCTTGGCGGAGAAGAGTTGTAGATGTGGCTATGTGTTTAATGGTTGTATAACACCGTCCTCACAAAGTAATGGCTCAGATAACATCATCACAACAAAGTCAGATGATCTGACAGGTTGGAAACAAGTCAACAGTTTTTCAACGGACATTTTGACAAATAATTATACCATTCCCATTCTTGTTCTCTTTCAAATACATTCATTTATGTGAGACTTCTTGTTATTGACATTGATGTCCGTGATCTTTGAGTATTATGGAGAGGAACAAAACTGTGAAATAAGTCCCACGTTGTTAGAAACCTTTTCTTTAAGTGCATCAGGAATACTTTTGCTTTTAAAGTGATTGGTTTTGATCATGTCATTTAGCAATACAACATTAATCCTCTTTGTCCCTCTGCTCTAGGCTCTGAAGCCCTCTAACCACGCTACCATCCAGAGCATAGTGCGGGCAGTGGGCGTCGTCCCGGGCATCCCTGAGCCGTGCTGTGTCCCAGAGAAGATGTCTTCCCTCAGCATCCTCTTCTTTGACGAAGGACAAGAACGTGGTGCTCAAAGTGTACCCGAACATGACTGTAGATTCTTGTGCCTGTAGATAGTTTTTAATTATTTTCTAAAACGCCCGTTCATATAAAACTCAAGTCATACAGAAAGAAAAAAAAAGAAAGCCACACATTCAGCCAAAACGACACTCTCCTCCCGTTCATTTAGTCTTACACTCATTCAATACAAACAGCCATTGAGCACAACTTCCTTGTTTGCACTGGAGGAGAGTCCTACCTGTTGTTGCGTGCGAGGAGGAGCCTGCTCTGTTCATGGGAAGGAATGGATCGCGTGAGTTATCCTCGTAACTGGATAACTGGAGTGGAAAGTCAAATCTCCACCGGCACCACTTTAGCATCTCAGTTATCCGTTGGGCGATAGCAAGGTGAATGAATCACAAACTCAAAATCAACAAATACAAAATACCGATCGAGGCACAAGAGAGACAAGAACTGAAGGAAAAGTCACTTTCCAGGGAAAACGCTGTCAGTTGGACCCGATGCCTCTGAGGGATCATTCTCACCTTTCTCTCCTTCAAAGCTCGAAGTTGTCTTTGGTCGTTACCGCCAAGTCTATGCTCACACTTGCATGGTTTTTGTTACTATTTGTATGTATTTATGTCTGTACTATCACTGTGTTATTCACTATATGAGAAGTTATTGTATAATTATTGGCTTGGCTGCTATAGAGAGATATATTAGATTCCAAAGCCAGAATTGTGACGTAGACGGTACAGTAGATAGCCGTACATATTTGTGTTTAGATCACTGCTCCGTTGTTGTACAGAACCCACATTTTAAGAGTTTATTATATGCGGAAGTGTAAGCTACTTTTCATTTGTGGTCTTCGTTAACAGTTGGAATTGGGAGTTTTGGAGCAGACCCATTATTTGCTTTGCCAAGAAAATGTTTTACAAGTAAACTTCAGATGTAATTTTGAAATATAAAGGGATATGGCATATCATGAGGAGAAACATTGAACAAGGGCTGTCCCCATGTGTTTATAACAAGTGTAAAACCACAGGACTCTAAAGGCCTCTTGATGCTTGAGTGGAATTTTGAAACCCTTATTGGACCTGATGAGCTCAGAAAGAAAGAAAATAAGTTGTGAAACTTACCAGGCATAGAAGATTAATACTTATGCTTTCAATAACCCTGATATCAGGCTGAACCTGACGTTTAATTTCAGAACAGTTTATTTGCATTATGCATTACTCAAAGTAATTGTGCTTCTGTGATTTTATTCCCCAGTTTTCACCCAGATTTCCTCATCAGATTTTCAAATTGTCATTATTTTCAAATTAAAAAACAAAAAGTAACAGCAATAACTATAATATATCGAATAATCAGGGAGATCTTGTCTGTTTTCCTGGGCCGCATAAGCCTTTAATATTACTGTATGAGTGGATTTTACATACATACATCATTATGGGGTGTGTTATTTGATCACATGTACTTTGCATCAGGTCAACATTGAACAACAGGAAGAGCAGTTAACATGTCGTAATGTTGCCTTGGGGAGTGCATTATTGTCAGAGTTCATCAAATCAAATATTTATGCAGAGCAAATAGACTGAAATATAGCAGCAAACCTTTTTTCTATAGACTTGTACATTGTTTTGTATATAGCTCACTATATGTTGATGATATTGTAATGTCTCGAGATAGAAGTGCCTTTTGAATGGGTGGTTTTCTGCTTTTCAAAAAGTTTGATTTGATTCATGGCCTGTTCAGAGAACTGAGCTCAGCTGAAGTCAAAGCAAGCAGCTGGGAATCGTTTTTTTATGGTACAAAATAGTCTACAATGAGTGAACATAGTGCATATTCTTTTGATAAGTATCGTCGCCAGTGGAATTTACTCTAAAATGTATTTAAAATAATTCACTATTTTGATATTTCAGAGACATGTATTTTGTGTCAATCGCTAAGGGAAGATTTTTTAACTTTATATATTTTGTACTGACACTTTTTTTCCAGTTTGTGCTTCCTCATCCTGCGCCGATACAGATCGTATCAGCGTGTGCTAGAATGGAATGGCTGCTTGTACTAGAACAACACTGCAGACATGACAACTGCTGACAAGCCGTTTTCGTGACCTTTCTTTGGACGCATTTGAGACTCAACCCGTTTTTAAACTTCACAAATGTGTTATGGATTACAAATATCAAAGACCCTTATATACAGTACAGTATACCAGCAGTTTATAAGAGCTTACTCTACTTCACCGTTCAACCCTATCTTGTAAATGTCATGCTTTAGGTAAAAAAGAAATGCTTGTACAATAAGCTTCATAAAATATATTTGTATATGGAAATGACCTTTAACATGCATCTATTTATTTTCTGTATGTTGCATATCTTGTACAGGTGTGGTCCAGGAAAGGGGGGTCAAAGCACCCCCCCCCCCCAACTCCCTCTGTGCTCTGACCATCCTTACGAAGCTTTCAAAGAAATGAATAAAGTATGCAAGACTCAGATCTATCAAGGATCTTTTTTTGATTCAAAATGTATTTTCTTTCTCTCTCCCAAAACATATCTCAAATACAGTGTGACATTTTATATATATATAGGTCACTATATACTGTATGTACTTAGGAAGATGTAGTACAGTATGCATGTTGAAATAGCCTAACATGTGTGCATACATTTAGTTTCTTTCTTTCTTTTTGAAATGATGCAAACAGTTCCGCTACAATTCTGTTTTTCTAAAACTTTATTTTGAGGTACATTTCAGTCATGAATCCACACAAATTAAGCAACAAGCCGTTCTGGTGGCAGACATTCTGACATTGCAGTAAAGTGTAGTGACATTATCGATGAATGTTTCATTTAGGGGCCCTGTAAGCCAGCATGTTCGATAACACTCATGGCTAACCATGTTGCAGACCTCTGAATAGCTCCACAAATCCCCAATTTACTTTGCAGATCAAATAGAACAGGTGCTTGCTCATTGGTGGCTGTTTCTCTGGTTGAAGAAACAATCAGCCAATTAGAGCTTCGTAGGAAGATTTAAAAATGTGGACATCTATTTTTACAGCTACCCAGCTAGCTGTAAAAATTAAAATAGCAGCAAAAAAATGGCCACAAAAAAAATGTAAAGTACGAATCACATTAGGGCTGTATGAAGCTTGAAGCTTCATTCGTAACGGCAATCATAAATTGACATTCGAATGATGCACATTTCTATTTTGTTGTTTTGCATGTGATGTCATTCTGTTTAAAGCCAGTACTCCTGCACAGTTGCAGATCAAGATTAGGCTACACTAATATTTTTTGTATTTCACTGTTTGTAGAATTATATTCCAGTGCTGCTTGGGATTGTTTCCGACTCGTGTGATCCAAATGTCCAAGGTCCAAAAGTCAAAATTGATCGTAAACAGATGTCACATCATTTCCAAAATGTACAACATGTTTTTATCTAACTAACAACTTATTTTGCTTGCCACACACAAAGGGAGGCAGGCACTGAGTTATATTCATTAAAGAAAGATGATTCAATAAAAAATAATTTGATCCAATGAATCTCTTTATTCAAATTGAAGAATTTGTTGGAGGATTTAAAAAAGAAATTCAAAGCTTCGTTCAAAAACCTCAAAAGAATGACATTCGCTACAGCTCTAGATGACACTGACGAGGTTGTTGTAAGTTTATTTAGAGAAGTGACGTCTGAAACTCTTCTTCACAAATTTCTTCTAGTTCATTTGTCAAAACTTACATCACTTACACAACTGTTTGGTTACAGGAACACAAAAACACAACCTAACCTCCGACCAAGATCATCAAGTCAAAATGTCCACGGTGAGAAAGATCGGCAAATATTGGTAATAAAATAAAATATAATAATCTATTGTGGCATAAAATACATTTTAAATTGACCAGCTAAGACAAATATTTGATTGAATTAAAAAAAGTCAAATAAAAAAACAAAAGCAAAAACTCCATCTGAAATATGAACAAACACAGCTGTATCCTGAAATCAGTCTCATTATCTTAAGGCCACAGCTTCTCCAAGAATGTCAGCTGCTTCCATACACAGACATTATCACACACTGTACACACACATTCACCAGTCAATGTATACATATATATGTGCTATTTACAAAATTCACTCACCCGGTTTTTCAGGTTTACATAAAGGAACAAGTAGCTTGGATTGTATAAATTGTGTATTTTTGATGCTTGTGCTTTACAGTAGACCGTATATACATAGACACCTGGTACACAGTTGATTTACTGTAAACCTCAAGTGTTTCAAAATGGAAAATACCCATATTTCTAACCCTTAACTCCAGTTTAACCTCTTTGCTGCTCCTCCTCACATCATCAACGCCTCAGACGGAGCAGAACTCCCCTTCTGCTTAAGAAGCTGGGAACCGCAGAGTTGACTCAGCTTCAAAAAGGTAAATATTTCTGCAGCTCAGGCTCCCTGCCGCGGGATGCTCGCACTCTATAACTTAAGTGGGGAAGATGTTCATGCTTTTATGGGTGTCTACTTTGGGCAGTGGAGATGAACTGTGAGCATAACACTGTTGGCACAAGGAACTCTTGATGCTTCTTAGCATTAACATTTGTTATGGTTCGATGCCGTCTAAGCAGTGGAGTAGAATCTCATCTCCAGAGTCTTTGTTTGTTCTTGAGTTGCTTGCCGTTTTTTTGCAGCGTCATCTCCACACATATCTTCTCCCGACACACCTCCATTCCTCTCCAGCTGTAAGCAAACTGCACATGTAATCATAAATTCCCCTTAGCTGTATGAAATAAGGACTTTGCAGCTGCATCGTCAATTTCCCTACCAACCACATCTGGAGCCATCATGAGGGCCCAGAGAAAATAGTCTGAAAACAATATCAGAGGTATCTGTCAAAGATTATCATAGGGGCGTAGCATAGATTGATTAAGGAATGTGAAAACATAATACTGTGACACGGGACACCGATGTGTTTCATGACTTACTCCCTCCAAAGCAGTCTGAGATGAAGCCTGAGTAACTTAGCCTGCAGGCTAACTTAGCAATGCAAAAGCTGCAATCAATAACTCTACGAACTTTGAAACTACAGCAAAGATAAAGCATCTAATGTCGCACTTTCAAAGTCGCTTCACTCTGTCGTTGGGACGGTAAGTGGTGAAAGTGTTTTTGATGTCTTACAATGCAGAGCTGTTTCACATTACCCAACTCTGAAGTAACACACACATGTGTTGTCTTTACCCAGGCTTAGTGTCCCAAACATCCAGAAACGGTCATTAATGCAGTAACAAGGACTTGATCCCTCACTGGCTTCCCACCCACGAACACTGCCATCTGTGTTTGATTTAGGGGTGTGTTGATCCACTGCAACACACAGGAGCATCGTTTCTCAGCATCAGATTGTGGAGAACCTCAGTAGCTTTTCACTATTACAGATTCTAGCTTGCTACGCTGACATGCCACTACTACTGCACCACTATTAGCGCTACATTGTACCTGATTAACTAGAGTGTCAGTCAGATATATAAACCAAAAGGACAGTGATGGTTACATAACAAGCTGTTTAACTTCCCAGTCCAACTCAAAGGAGAAATCTCCTCTAACTGTTCATTTGTGTTGAGATGGCCAATCGTAAGTTCATAAAGTAACCAGCTGTTTGCAGCTACTGTTGCGCAGAACCTGAGGACTTCCACCATGCCGGAGGTGATGCGAGATCACCTTTGCCCATTACGTTTCGGTTGTTAGGGTGTGCAAAGGAAGGAAAATAATGGAATAATGCAGCAGAAGGTCTCAGAAGTCCATGTCCCAACCAGACAGCTCGTCAGGAGGACTTTCCTCATCTGGAGGGTAGATGTCAAAATAGCCGTGATCTGTTGGTCCCGTCAGCTGTTTTGGAAGAGAAGACAATGAAGGCGGAAAAGGGTGAGTGATGGATTTCTTAAGATGCCTCCTGAATAACCAACAGTTTTAGATTCCAACACAAATGGAAGACCATTTACAGACCAAGCAACTAAATAAAAATAAAAAGGCATCAATAACCACTGCTGCGCTTGTTGACCCATGCAAAGCAGAATTTAGCAATAACATGAATAGGTTTTCTTGTAAACCCAATAATACGTGAACAAGGAAACACGTAAAGGGGTACTGCTGCCTGCTCCAAGACACACTAATGCAAAACTTCACAACTCAGTACAATAATTGAATCACTGTATTTCTATGGTTAAACTCAGTGTTTTTTTCACTGCATCACTGATAGTTAAATAAAGCCGTACATTGTAAACCATGCCAAGGAGTCAGCAGAATTACAGAAAAGAAACTGGATTTATCTTTATAAAACTTGGTGGAAGGGTGTATCATGGCCCAAGGAAGAACCCAGTACATTTTGAGCAGATCCAAATCATAGGCCAAAAAATCTATTTCGTATTGTGAGATAGTGATTGTGCTGCATTCATGTGGTGTCGGAGTAATCACAAAACTTTCCCCTGAATGCCCCCTCCAGTCCAACGACAACTCGAAAACATGTTGTTCAAACACTCTGAGCAATAAACTACAACATATCTTTGTAGCGTCCATGTTGTTTCCAAATTTCAAAACAGAGCTCATGAACACACCGAAGTCGGAAGAACGACTTCTCAACTCGGGGAGGGGGACCATCCAAAGACCACGAGGTCTGCGATCACTGATTCCAGTATTTGATCCGTAATAGGACTTGCAAAGACTCCTAGTTTTACAAGGTTGAATAAATATCTATACATACTTCTCTTTTCAGTGGAGAGGGTAAAGTCCGCGCCTTCAATCCCTCCCAGTTGAAGCCATTAAACCACCTTCAGAGAGCAGAAAAACATCTGTGAGTAAATCTATATACATTTCTGTCTGGCAGTGTTGGGGTAATCATAAATGTGACCCTACTAGCACAAACACATATGAGATTAAATCAAAGATTGACACCATTACGTTCCCTGAGCAACTTGCCCCTCGGATGTTACAGTGTTACTGAGAAACCTTTACGGACATTTGCCTCAAACTTGCCCCCTTATTCCTGGGTGATTGGCTTAAAGTAGGTCCAGTATGAAGAATAAAATAACTTTTTAAACCCCTGTGAGCCTACTGTATACCTTCCTGCATTTCTCTCTCAGCCTTCATATTCTCTCAAAAAAGCAGGTTCAGTGAAGAAAGAACAGTCCAATAAGTCAGTAAGTCTTTTAAATATGTTTTGCATCCCTCTGCTCTAGTACACTGTGTTCAGTGATTATCTAATTGCTGAGGTCCATAATGTTCAATCAATGCTAATAGCTCGGCTAATCTTCCCACAGAGATCAGCAACAAAATGAGTCAGCCCCCTCTTACCTGTGCTTCTTGATATCAGTTATTCCATTTTTGAGGTTGCCCAGTCGCTCTGAGGGATTTCGCCTGTAAAGTAAAGCAGGGTGGGAAATGACGGTTGACCTAACAACAGTGCTGCTGCCATTTTTGGCAGTTAACTAGAAGGTCTATGACATCCTGATTTAGAAAATCCATAGGATTTAGTAAAAACTAATTTCTTATTCTCAGATAAAATGGGATTTCTTTCCAAAATGCAGTTAGGAAATGTTTCTGTAACACCAACACTTCTAAATGTCATCCTAAACGGAGGTAAGATAGGATTTCAGGCCCAATGTCTGGATTGCTAAACTAACATTTGACTCCTCTACACAATTCCTTTAGGTCATCAAACATCACCGGCTTCTGTTCTGAGAGATTTGGTGGCTGAGCAAAAATAGTATAAGTGGTAGGTTGGAGGACTAGCTTCATTTTTAAATCTTGCTCTGCCCGGGTGATCTTGTACCTGCACAGCTTTCGTATGAGGTCGTCGGGTCTCTTGGTGATTTTCTTGGGGAAGTCCATCTTCTCAATGCCTTTCAAGATGAAAGTGTACGTCATCATCTGGTCACTCCCTGAGAACGGAGGACTGCGGAGTGGAGGGGGGAAAAAAGGCAGAGATTTAGTTTCGTTGATTTAGCTGAGGTCTGTTGGAGTGAAGCTTTTCAGCAGCACTCTGTTCAAGTCAGCAAACGGTAATTACAGCAAATCAGGAACGAGATTGAAGTGATAACAAGAAGAAGGATGATTATATGGTATCGGAGTCCAACAAAGCCTTGCTGCAGACTGGAAACTGGGAACTGGAAATGACTGACCTGCCAGTGAGGAGCTCAAACACCAGGATGCCCAGAGACCAGAAGTCCACACTGAAGTTGTGGCCTTTGTTGAGGATGATCTCAGGGGCCACGTACTCCGGTGTCCCGCAGAAGGTCCAGGTCTTTTGGCCGCATCGGATCTTCTTGGCAAAACCAAAGTCAACCTTGAAAGGCAGAGTTGATCAGTTAGTTCTCAAAAGTCCATTCGGGAGTCTTTCCCAAAAAAATACTTTAATGCTTTTACACTAACGTTAAGGAGCCTTTGAGGACTGTATTTTTATTGAGCAGCACTAAAGTTCTTATAGGCTTTCTTTAGATCTCATGAAACCCCCTCCCCCGTAGCTTTATCTCCATCATCCAAAGAACGACTTTCCGTCACAGTTTTCTTCAAGAATTCAAGGTAACACGGAGGAGTAATTGGTAGACAAATTATCATTTTGTGAGTGAAGTCTTCCATTAAGACAGAATATCTTCAATCACTCACCAGTTTGATGTATCCCTCAGTGTCCAGCATGAGATTCTCAGGCTTCAGGTCTCTGTAGAGGACACCCTTGCGATGGAGGTAATCGAAAGCCTCTGTGACGCATCCAACGCAGAATTTGGCAGTGGGCTCATCAAAACTCCCCCTAAAGACGAGAAAGGCTATTTTAAACTTTTTTGCTGACAAGTGGGGTCAGATCCTACGCTGTTCAGGAGGCAGAGAAGCAGGAGAAGTGGTCTCATTACACAAATGCACCTGAACACAGGCAACCCTTACTCAGTGATTTATGACGACTGGACCTGAGATTCCAGGATAGACGCCTCATTAGACGGTAACCTAACAGTAAGCCATCACTTTATTCAAGAAGCCAGAAATAAAATGTCACGTCGATGAAGAACGCAGCTAGCTGCGAGAACTAATGTGAATTGCAGGACACATTGATCGTCGACACTTCGAACGCACCTTGCGGCCCCGGGTTCCTCCCGTGGCTACGCCTGTCTGAGGGTCGCTTTGCCATCAATCTCAATGCTGTAGAACGGATGGTATTTTACAGACACCAAGTTAAATGTGGGGATTGTGTTAGGTTTTTGAAAAGTGTACCTGTCTCTGAGCAGACTCCAAATCTCTCCACCCAGACAGGCCTCCAGCAGCATGTACACATACTTGTTATCCTTAAACGTGCGATAGAGTCTGGAGTGAGAGAAGCACAGTCAAGTTCAACTTCAAAGTAAAAGGTTTGACCTTCATATAAACAATGGCCAAGGCATTCTATCATTTCTGATCAGCATGTATCCCGTTACTATTATATAATTGGTACCGTGTACCAATTAAACATCATACAATTTGAACAGTCACCTTAAATAATAACTTGCCTTAATATTCCACATTCAATTTCATTTGGTAATGTTTTTTATTTCCTACTATTAAACAGTTAACTAATAAACTACATGTACAAATAGCAGTAGATAAAAGACTAATGATGCAATACAGATCATAAACAATGAGTAGGATGCTTAAATTAATCAATGCGGCCCCAATCTACTATAAAATATTTGTTTTTTTATTATCAAGCTTTTTTTTTGGAGATGATCCGAATCACAGGGCAGACACACGACTAATGTTTCGTGTTTGCCAACATTGTGAGACAGTGTGGGCATCTGGGCATTTGTGCTGCATTCAAGGTTATGTTGGAGTAATCGGAAAAATTAGTTTCAATTGGGAAAATTTACGTGAATGACCTCTCAAGTCGGAACAACAACTAGGAAACAGATATCAACGTGTTGTTTAAACGCTCTGAGCAATACAACATAGCACATCTTTATTGTAGCGTCCAAAAACTCTGTAAGCTCTTGAACACACCGAAGTTAGTAACAACTTGTGCTATTCTAGTTCTAAATTAAATATGTTGCTGCTGCATGAAAAAGCACGACTGTACTGCTTTCCTCCAGGCTTCCCTGTGAACATATGATCCAAGATCTTTTTCTCATGTGAGCCTATCACCCTCATAGTTTGGGGATTGATGTTTTCTAAGCTTGTTTTCTTACTATCTGCTGTTATTATACAACTCCTTATTTGGACTCTTTGTCATATTTAGACATATTATAATATATTTAAAGAAAGTACTGCTCAAATGATATGTTAACTAATGTGATTTTAATTAACCCTTGTGGTAATGTTTTGAGTAAATTGCAAACAGCAACCCAGGAGCATGTACAGATTCAAGATCACGCTCATAGACACTCGAGACAGCAGAGCGATGTTAACCGCTCCACCACACTGACACATCTTAGATCTCCCTACAATCAGTCTTGAAAACAGATTAGAAACATGAAGCGATAATAGTTAAAACATGTGAAAAAAGGTGAAATAAATACATGGAGTGTATGAAGAGGAGGCGAAAAGGCGTTTCAGAAGGTGAAGAATGGCTTTAATATCTGAGTCTGTTCCACTGCGTACGGTGAAATTAGATCACCGTAATCTCACAAAAGGCAAAGAAAAGCTACTGCTGCAATATTTCATGACAAATAACTACATTTTGCAGCGGACATCTTAATATCCCCTGCCATTCTACCCCATGGAGAAGATGTAATCTGCTCGAGGCCTCAACTGTGATCTCATCAAAAACTAATAAGCGGGGCACTGTTTTCCCAGACTAATGGAGCAGAGCTTCATCATGTAGGATAAAAAATGGAAATGGGTTTGGAGGCTGAGCAGGGGGACTGACTTGACGACGAAAGGCGAGCGAGCCTCGGCGAGGATCTTCCTCTCCGAGTGGATGTGTTCCTCCTGCCTGTTGTCCACGACGTGCTTCTTCTTGATGACCTTTAGTGCAAAGGTGACGTCCTCGCCCTGCACTTTCACCTGCACACAGAAATCACAGGGTGTCACAAGGCCTTTTGCACGACAGACTTTTCCACCTGGAAAAGCACAGCTGTAATAGATTATGTTTCAAGTTTTGAAACAATAGTCAGGTTCCCATAGGGACAATAAAACAGGTGTTCCTGCTGTAATCATTCCTCCTGTTTATACTGGCTATTAAAAGATCCCTTCCTAATGCACTTTTAATGTCAGTTACGGGGCCGAAAATCTACAGTACTTGTTCTGTGTAAATATATATACTAAAGATTATCTGAAGTTAATATGGAGCTTTGTACGACGGTGCATTGGGGCCATTGTAGGTAAAGATAAACTAATGTTACCGAGCCACGGAGAGAGGGTAATATTCTGAGAAAAAATGCCGTAAATTTACGAGAAAATAATCACAAATTTACGTGAAAAAAACTTAAATAGAGAATGTGAATATTTGAGGTGCTATAAAAATAAATTACATATCTCTTAATTATTTATTAATTTCTTTCCAGCAAATTCAAAGAATAATCAAAAAACATTGTTTTCAGTTCATAAAGTTACATTTGTGACCTAAATCTTAGCGTCAGTTTTTGCTACTTTAATATGAGAATCTTAATAATAATAATAATAATAATAATAATAATAATAATACATTTAATTTATATAGTGCTTGCAAGTACACAACGACGCTCTTTTGTTTAAGATTCCCGTAGCAATGACTTGCACACATCATCTCATTGGACAACTCTAAGTCAGTGTTGGCAAATGCACTTTGAGTTTTGTTTATTCAAATGAAAAGTGCGCTTATAAATACAATTTATTATTATTATTAAGTGTCATTTTTTAAAATAATAAATTAATAATTAATAACAATTTGTAGCTTCAGGTCTCACCAGTTCTACTCGTCCAAAGCCACCGACCCCGAGAGTAGCGACGACCTCCAGGTGATCGAAGGGCCTGGATGGAGGAAACACCGCCACCATGTCCTTCAGCTGGATGACGTCGGCCGACAGCGGCTGGCTCTGGTGCCGCGACACCGACCTTCTGGATGGACACAGAGGAGGAGCCGCATTGAAACCAAGTATAGATTTCCAAATATGAGGAAAACAGCAACTTTTTGTTAATACTTTCACTCTCTGTTAAAATGTTTATGGTTTAAAAATGAGTTTTGTTCTGACCAAACGTTAAAATGTAGCTTGTCATTCTCTATGCTGCACCTACCTGGCATGTCTCTTCTTGTCGTCACGATCAAGTGTTGCCACGTAGCCTTGGAGGTACTTCTGCAGCTCATTGAAGGTGCCCACTGTCTGATCAAATGTCCTAGAAAAACAACAACCACACATCAACGGGGCAACCACTGGAATGTTGGCTGATGGGCTTCATAACACACACTTTATTTAACTCAAGAGTCCCACTGAGGTAAAGAACTGCATTTTATCGGGGCAAAAGAAAAGGTTTTTCAGACGGTTGACAGCAGCTGATACCACATTGTATCTTTCCTCAGTAATATCTGAATATGTTGTAGTTGTTAGTGACATCAGACTTCAGGGTAAAAGGAGATATCAGAACTGGCATTTTCGAATCTGGTAAAGAAAGAGAACTTGCCCAGCGTTTGCTTAATAGTGATACTTTATGCAACGAAACTTTGTATAATAATTCATAAGATACATTTTTTTTAATGCTCTCCAGCCCTTGTAGGTCAACACGCAAAACAGCCAAAACATTTTTTTTTAATTGTCAAAAAGCTCTGGTCGTACTAATAACTGTAAATCTAAAGTGCTACTTGACAACATTATGTTACAGAAGGAACAATATTTGTTTCTGTGTTTCCAGAAAATGACAGTTCAGATACTTACTCTCTATCGATGACCAGACACTCCACCCCGTTCTCATCGGCGATGATATTAGCTGACCTGACATCATCACTGAAAGAGACAGCAAGATGTACATCACTCACACACACACACACACACACACACACACACACACACACACACACACACACACACACACACACACACACACACACACACATTTCTGACGTCTCCCACTATTTGATAATGATTTTAGGATTAGGAGGGATTATCTAAAGTGCACCAAGGAAGGGCTGTGCAAGATAGTCACAGCTGTGAATCAATATTGGAAACATTTTATATCCAAAAAGGTTTTAAAATCCTACATTAAAATAGAATTTAACAGTAATGATTGCTAAAAAGCAGGTAGAGCAGCTAATTACAGCAGATTACAGCATAAATGTTATGGGCTACAGGTATGTAAATACAGTTCAACTGAAATTGCACAATTCCTTATTTTGAAGGTTTTGAAAGGCTGCTGATCCACCAGAAGCTTTTTTTCCGATGTATACTTGTATTTTGTGTTTCTACTAGAACACGTTTACATGCTTTAATGTTCTAATACTGTCTGTCTGAATATAAATGTATTCACGCTCTTTCTGAAACGCTCCGTTTAATTCCTGTCTCTTTAAGACCTCCTACTGAAAAAGCCCAGTCTGCTCTGATTGGCTTGTGAGAACAATTGCAAAGGTAGTTCTCATGCCGTGGGTGGAGATACTCAGGAATATTCTAATGAGTCTGCATGTGACACAGAAAGGGGAGCTAAATCTGAATGACTTGTTAAATCCCATGTTTTCTGACCGAGGCAGTCCACAAAAAACTGACTGACTGGTCTTATTTCACAGTTAGTGGGTTGGTAGGCATGTGCACAAGCACTGAAAAAGTGAGTTTTTCATAATATGTCCCCTTTAAATATTGAAAGCAAGTCATGTAAGTGCAAGTTGTTGTTTTTTGTGGAGTTTTCTGGGTGTTCTATGTTGTTGAGACAAATGTGTGATTTTGGGCAGTTTTAAATAAACATGACTTGGCTATTAGAACCGTATTTCTTTAAATAATCAAGAAGCATGATTAAAATGACAGTCGGTGGTGGTGTGTGATGTTTGTTTTCACCTTATAAGTGCTTTCTCTCCAAAGTAGTCTCCCTTCTGCAGCGTGTTGATGATCTGCGGGAACTTGTGGGACTCGGTGGTCTGGGTCACCTTCACCTGCACAACACATGTCAGCTGGATCTCTAAAGCACATTTCACTTCTTCACACTGCCGTCTCCAGTTCACTGCTGCAGCTTTTACAGGTGCTTTCAATTTTCTCCAAATATTTTTACATGCATTGTAAAAAGTTAGAATCCTAAGAAATTACAATAATTGACATATTCAATTATAGTAATTGGAACATGATGGCTATGAGTGATTAAGTGGCGTTTATGTACTATATTTTAGGTGACACTGTCAAAATAGACACATTCATTGTGAGAGGGTTTATATCAGCTGCCTCTGTTTGTTCTGCTGGTTCTTCCCCAGCCCGTAGAGCAGCAGTTTTCAACAAATATACTCCTGCAGCCTGGATGTTGTGAAACTTCTCCTTAATTTGTGAGGCTTTAAAAACCAGTGGCCCACCCCGGTCGAGGTCAAACATCCCACTCGTGGCACCATCCTGCCGAAGAAATGTCGCACTGACATAACAGCCGTAACGGCCGGGGTGTGTTTTAGCTAAGTGTCCCGTTTGACCTCGGTGACCTTCACTTCCCCTGTTTTTCCTGGTGGCAAGCGCTCTCAGAGTTTATTCACTCCCTGGTCAGGGGGTACAAGGGGGTGGGGGGAGCCATTTCCTGTATTAGCCCCCTTTCTCCCAAACAACATGTGTTCCTCTCTGGTTTGGTTTGGTTAGCTTAGCGCGGAGGAGCTGCTGTCCCACATCGCCTCATAATGGCATTTTGAAAGTCCCCTGTGCACAGCTCTGGCCCCTCTCCATCTCCCCTCGCTCCCCGGTGTCAGGTTGCTGACTTATCAGACAGACGGGCGGGTGAGTCATAGTCCCACACACCCCGACTCACATACAGCTCTACCAACATACTGTTTTGTTGTTGGAGTATTGGCCAAAACTGGTCTGAAGGAAAACACATTTATTTTGTGTTTATTTTAACTTTCTATTGGTTATGATAACCTTCAAGCATGATTTCAGGAGTCAGGTTTACAATAATGTCCAATACAGTCTGATTCTTTTTAATTATTCTAAGCAATTAAGTCAATGAATCAATGAGTCGAGTGTTTAAAGTCTCCACAAGGAAATTCATCTACATTGAATTGCAGATTTGACATAACTTCAATATTCTTTGTCATGTGCAGTTTTGTTTACACTAATGTGGAAACCTAATTAAAGGAAGAATGAGAGCAGAAGCAAAAAGGGTTCCAGTGTCCTGCAGGATTAGGGAAGACCAGTGGTATTTCTGTAGCCTTTCAACGCTCATGCTCACTGATAAGAAAAGCCATTGCTGCTGGAGCAGCATCCTTATCAGTGCTATAGAGACGTCATACAGTATTGTCTAACTGAGGCATGAGAGGATTTATTTTATTGTTTTAAGGATTAAGGGCTTTTGTCTCCAGCCCTAATGAGTCTGAAAACGTCTCACAAATCTCTGCAGTCCATGTGCAACATATTATCATAACCAATAGGAATAACAGCAAAAATTCAAATTTGAATAGCTTGATTTTGAAGTATTTGACATTTCTTTATGTTGTCAATTCTCCACTTACTAAAGTTTCCTCTCTGCTGCAGTTATTTATATTCACTCAACTGTACAATTATTGCTTTTTTTGCCATATGAGCGACATGGCTGTAGGGATAGATATGTCGTTCTGTTCACCCGAAAACTGAAATATCTCTACAGTGATTAGATGTTTTGTCATTAAGTTGACATTCATATCCCCCTCAGGTTGAATCTGAATAACTTTTCCTTTAGTGCCACTATCAGGTCAAAAATACCACTTTGGTTTATGACCTAATACCGTCTAAATGAATGACTACACCATTAACCTCAACTGGGCTTTATGTTTTGTGCTAATAAGCCATTGTTAGCATGCTAACATGTTAAAATAAGACAGGAACATGGAAAACAGTCTGTTTGAGGGCGCTAAATCCAAAATTCAGAGCATATGTATGATTGAAGGATTGCCTCCACATGGTTCTCAACGTGGCGGCGGCGAAGCCAGGGGCTAGCAGCTAACATTGCTTAGGGCGCTAATAATGCAAATAATGGCAACAGTGCTGACAGAGCTAACAGTGTTAACTTGTGGGGGAACCAGAGGGTGGGCCTTGCGCTTTTGCAACAACGCCATTGTTCTATATTAATGCTCTGAATGCCTTTGGTCTAAATAGAACCTTTAATAGCAACATTTCAGCACTGTCATTGTGAGCCAGTTAGCACCCGGACATTAGCATTTAACTCAAAGCACCCTTGTGCCAAATGCTGCCTTCAAATGGGGTTGTGGAGAGATTACATTGTTGGTTAGTCTAGTTTTGGTTAATGTCAGTACTTATTAGTTAAAATAAGAAAACAGTAAAAGTTGCAGTTTGAGGGTCCTGACATAAATGATAACCTAAACGATGTGCTTCTGTGTTTGTTTGTCCAGCTTGTTCATGTTGTCTGTTACAGTGTGTAACACGTTACCTTTCCCTGTGCGATGATGTAGAAGGTGCTGCCCTCCTCTCCCTCCCGGATGACGTGCTCTCCCTTGTCATAGTATTCCTAATGGGAGAGAGTGAGGTAATAAGGGGGAGAACAACAGTCAGAGCTAAAGCATTACATTGATTTAACCATTGAACCGGCTGGTCTGATTCCTGGTAGCCAGTCCCCTGCGGGGTGAGAGCTGGAGTTCAGCCATCAATGATGCTTTGTCATTCGGAGCTGATCAGGAGAGGATTTTTGGGGGCTCATGAGATTAATGAAACATGGAGTAGGCTACAGCTCGATAGTATATGTTGATTATAATGTTTTTAATGTCTGTCATGAGGGCCTTTCAGGATCATGATCATAGGATTTGACAGTGGTTATTATTTAGCAGAAATAGCAAGAAAGGGCAGATAACATGGGTTTTAAAATTCAGACATTTTTGGTATCAGGTTGTCTTGTGCATATAAAGAGAAATGTCACCGACATTCTGCTCTCAAATCGTCAGATATAGAGAACAGCGCTTCACCCCATGATACATGATGCCACATGATATTATTAAAGCTGGGGTAGGCAGTATATTTTTGGCATCATTAGGCAAAGATTCCATATTAACCTTTCAGCATATTGTAATTCAAGTGATCTGAGAAAAGATAAGACTTCTGCACCTTCTCTTGGCTCTGTTTTCAGACTTGTTACGGTGGACCCTGGCCAATCACAGGTCATTTCAGAGAGAGAGTGTTCCTATTGGCTGTTCTACAAATGCTAATACACGAGCACATCTCTTCGGTAAAAGTCTGATAGAACAGCAGATGGCATTGGCAACAACTGCCTACACTGCAAAGCAACTTAAAAAAGGAAGACGATTTATTAAGTCTGACAATATCGGCTAAGCGTTTCAGAGATTAATTGAAAATGTTGATAATAGTTTAGCCTTCTGCTAACCACTGCGGCTAGCGTGTCTCGGACACGATAGCAACGGCAGTAGTGAAGCGCAAGCAACATGTTTTTCTCCATTTCTCTAAAAGTGTAGCCTTCTGCGTGAGCTCACCGCTGCGGCAAAGCCTCGAAGCATATGTTACGGTGAGCCGAAGGCTTAAATTATTAGCAACATTTTTTCATCATCTCTGAATCGCTCCGCCAATATTGTAGCAAGCTAGAGGCTTAAATCCCAGTATGTAATCTCAAAGGGCTTTACAGGCCCACAAGTTTGAATGGCCAGAATGATGTTTGAAATTAATGAATGAATGTATGAAACATGTGCATATTCCCGTGCTCTTATGGTAGGAAGGGGAGAGCGGAAGGATAGCATGCCATAGCATAAAAAGAGGTATCCTGATATATCATGTCCTGGTAAGTCCTGAAATGATGTGAAGTGAAGACCATTGCATTGCAAAGTTGTAACCAAGTCCCTAATTTTATATATCAGGTCACCTATCAGGAGTACACGATCGTCTTTTTACCACAGATACTTATCGCAGGAAAAAGTCAAATGTATGTTTAACCCTATGTTATTGTAGTGCCTTTCACTGGTAAGAGTTAAATGGTAACATAGCCTGAAGTATTGCTGTGACTTGCATAATATACCCTTTTCAGAATAGTGTTTTAAGAGTCTCGTTTTATAACTAACACCTGTCAGCTAATTAGGCACAAGTAGTTCCTTTGGCATGGTTTAAGCTCACACTCCGACACACTCTGGTTGATCACACTTGACCAAGAAAGTTTGTTTCAATGGTTAGTTCAGTCTTATGAGCATCATAAAACTCAATGACTCCTTGAAATATTCATGAGCCAAACACTGAGGTACATGGTGTTCTCTCAGTGCACTCATTCAGACGCAGATTCCTCCACTTCATGCCGTCGGTCATTCAGAACCTAACACACCATCCACAGCACTAAAGCCAGCCTGCTGAATCAGTGAGCTGCCAGATCGCCTACCATTTTAAAGCTTTTAGGTGAAGAAGGAGAAGCGCAAAGAAGGAAGGTGACCAGGAAGAAATGTTCTCTTGGACGGATGCCAAATTCCCACAGCTGAGACAACGGCTGTAATCCATTGCACCATAGAGGACTGTGGCCGGAAAGTGAACAAACAAATCAGAGCAACCATGCGTAAACATTCCCTGGTGTTTACTGTCAAAACTCTTGACACAAGTGGCATTTTTCCTTGAGGGTCCTAGCTTGTTTACGTCACATTTACGCTTCAGGAGAGCCTGGTTTAACACCCGTCAATGACAGCGGAGACAACATGCCAAGGTTTTGTTTATAAAGACTGTCTGGATGATACAGCGACTGTGCAGGGGAGCGACACCATTTGAATTGTGTCTCGAGTTTGTTATGCCAAGCTGAATCATGAACTTGAGCCAAACATTTACCTTTTCAGGAAGGAAAGAGGACATTTTCACTAAAGAGCTTAAAAGCACGCTTTTTCATAAAATACTTCAAGTACCCTGACCCCCAACAATCACATACATAACCTTGTGTCTTATCTTTACCATCAGCTTGCTCTGATTCGGGTTGCTCATGTAGAGAAAGCCACTTATGGTCAGCTGTGTGTGTGTGTGTGTGTGTGTGTGTGTGTGTGTGTGTGTGTGTGTGTGTGTGTGACAGGTCACAGCACATATTTAACTCTCTGTTCTCTCTGCTTCCAGCAACAGAAACACTAAAACCAGAAGTAGGACTAAACCTGTTTTAAGACCACCGCAGTGTTCAGCAGCCCCCATGTGGACTGGTTGTCCTGTGTTGTCATTGAAAGCATCTTGCTTCCTTCAAGGAGCTGTTAAAATATCACCCAGCACACATGAATGATTTAAAAAGGGCGCAGTGACAGTTCACAGGGAAGTGATATTTATGTTTTTCAAAATTCAAAGGTGTCACATACCAGCAAGCTAAGATTGCTTCCACGTAAAAAAAAAGAAAGAAGAAAAAAGGTATTTTGATCTAACCTTAGTAAGCTTGTTATCTTTAGGCTGGCCCCAAACATAACGACCTGTAATGATAAATGTAACAGTTTTGTTTCTACAGTGTGTGGACAGCATCCTCGGCGGTTGTCAGGGTTTCCCCACACACACATCAGGATATCAGATCGTAAATAGTGAACATGTTTAGTATTTGTCATTTGAAATCGGTGCAGCCAGAATGGACTACCGAGCAGATTGGGGAATGCAAAAAAAAACACTATTAAAATATTGCACAACACAGGAAAATCTGGCAAGATAATCTTAAGAACCACCAAAAAACCTGAGCTTTACTGAGGGAGGGGGGAATCGGGCCCCAAAATTCCTTTATTCTTTTCTGTAGTGTGCATCCTGCATTTGGTGAGCTTCCAAGTTCAGACCACTATTGCCAGGATGCAGCTCTCATGGTAAGTTTGTTAGTTTTTTTTGGACGACTCTACAAGATATTTCATGCCCAAATCATGAGTGAGTGTAAAGAGAATTTCTTTTCATTTCTATTTAATGTTTTGGCTTTCAGCAGACCTCCTTTGCCATTAAAGCTGTCCAGTTCGAATTCCAATCAGCAGATCAGACTGAAAACCTGACAGAGAATCCTCAAAAACAAGGTACCCTCCTCACACACACACACACACACACACACACACACACACACACACACACACACACTCACACACACACACACACACACACACACACACACACACACACACACACACACACACACACACACACACACACACTAAGAGACATACTACAGGTGAAAACACACACACCAACATACCAAATTCCATTCCCCACTGTTTGACAAGAAGCTTCAATATTATCTGGCGGATTCTCGACGAACATCTGCACCACTATTAGGTTACAGCCCCCCCCCGACAGGCAACAGACTCAGCTCCATCAGAAATGACTGAATAAGGACATTTTCCCCGTAGTGGAAAGTAGTGAGACGACCAACGATTGGAAGGAACGTCCTTGAAGTTTTCATTGTGAAAAGACGCTGAGAAAAGCTGTTTCTGACCCGAAGCTGACAAGCTGCGCTCCGCTTTCTCCTTCAACGTTGAAATACAATGCTTATGGAGGAGAACAGGGGCGAGCCATTCTACTGCACACTTACACACACATTCACTTTTACACACACACACACACACACACACACACACACACACACACACACGCATGTTCTCACACCAAAAACCTGTCACTCGCACATCTTTAAGAAATCACTCGTCCCCCGTTTGAATAAACACTTTCTGGGGCCTTGGTCAAATAATTATGGTAACAATATACAGCGCCCGGCGATGACAGGAATAATATCGGCTCTGTTCATCAACAAGGTAATTTGTGAGTTCTTGCCGACTGGAGGTAAAAAGAAAATGCTGACACGCAGTAATGGTATATGGCCAAATGGTAATGATATTTTGACAGCAGCTATCTGCAATGCTGGGGCTCCCATGAGCTGTTAGAGGGTTGTGCAATACTGAGGCAATACAATGAAAAGTCAAATTGTCCCTCTCGTAGAAATATAGATAGTTTGACAGAATAACTTACCACCTCGAGGCAGTCCACTATTTTGCTTAGCTTGTCTTCTGGTAGATTAGCCAAGAGTGAAACACTGACAGAAATGACAAAACACAGGTAATGAACATTCATTTCTGCATGTACGTTATAATACAAATTACTATACACATGATGCCAGCGACCTTTCATGTACAACTATGTTTCCTTTGTCACGGTAATCAAGTAATCACCAGGACAATAACACAACATGATCTAGACTTGATGTTTGTTAAGTTTCTAAGTGTTCTATGATATTACTCTTATTATCAATGCTTTGATATACTTAAGACCTCTGAAAAGAGGTCTATGCCGGAATGTTTTCTCAATCCTACATCTGCTGCCCAACCCTGCAGCTCTTTGCAGTTTTTAACCTTTTTTAGCCTCTTGTTTTTGTTCTGAGAGCACCAAGCTCCTGGCTAGCACTGAACAGCAGAGAGCCGAATTAAAGGAGTTGCTAATGTTGAACATCTTGGTAAAGATTCATATATTTAGCTCAAGAGATGGTGGAGACCTTCCAAACCAGACTAAACCACATTTTCTTAACAAAAGTTAAGTACATATTGGATGTCTTGTTCACAAACAAAACAAGACTAACTTGATAACCAATGGTGTATCAAGCATCTGCGGCTTTGAGTTTGTTTTGGAATCTTTCTGCCCCGTAGTGGTCCAAAATAGCTTAAAGCATTTTTGGATACAGGTATATTGCTGAGTGTCCACATAGCATTGTTTTCTTTTGTTTTTTGTGGACATGCATCAAAGAGCGCAGGTCGGATTCGGACCTGGGCTGCCTTAGAACTGAGCCTCAGTACATGGGGTGCCTATCAGCCTCTTTTTCCAATTATTTTTTGGTCAGTAATCAGGATTTTGACCTTTACTATCCAATTATATATCATCACTCTAATATATTTGTATAATGATGAACTGTCAAAGTGACTTGTTGACTAACCAAAACCGATATTACTAGTATTTGGCTCAAAGCTGGTGGTCACTTTGTACCCTAACCATCCAAAAGGTGCTTTCAAATCAGAAAAAAACAACAGACTTGACAAAGAAGACGGTACTTAACACTCATCGCCTCTATCTTGCCACCACTTCCTTATATAGGGAACATTTGTTGTGTGTTATCGCTAACAAGAACCACAATAGTAAGGTGATGCTAGCTGTTGGGCGATAACTTGGGACAAACCTTCGGAGGAAGTTGCGGTACTGTTCATGTCGCGTCTCAGCCGTCCTCCTCATGATGTTCTGAAACACCTCCCGGTCCAAAGCCCACACCCTCACTTTGTTCACCGCTGTGAAAGCAACATCACATCCATCAGAAGTGGGACATGGACCAGGTTCTGACCTCTCAACGAAAATCTAGTTAACCTGTGCCCCTGATCAGTAAATACTAAAGGAGTCACAGCTGTTTTAAATAGCAGAGGGTCTAGGAAAACTTGTAGAGTGACAACCAAAGAACTTCCACTTTATTTTCCCCTACCTTATCTTTTTTCCCCATCTTCTTAATTTAAGCCCTCTATCACGACAAAGAAATGATATTGTTTTATTTTGTGAAATAGACAAAGGAAGCGAGAAAAACATTGTAATCTGTCCTCTATCTTGATTGTGAGTCACGTCAAATCTACAGAAACTCTGAGACAGGCTTCTGAGGAAGTAGCTGTGAAAGTTTGACATGAACCAGTAGCAAAGAAAGAGTTCCCCTTTATCCACTTCATCTGTTATCATGTAAAACCCACTCAGAGAGACTTGTCAGACTGTCATGGTTTTCCAGTTCACCCTGAATATTGAGGTCAAATCAGTGTCCCTCCCCCAAGGACAACCAGTAAATTACTTGGTTAAATATACAAACCCGGACAAAGAGCACTCACATACTACATGGTATGCGCTTTCCAAACGCCAAGGAAGTGAAAACCAATCAGAATGCAAAGCTGTGGATATCATGTAAAGCCTTTGTCAACACACCCAAAGCAAAAGCTTGTTTACTTGGGTCTAATGACTTATCTGATTCTCCTGCTCTCACTATCAGGTGATTCATTTAACAAGTCACTGCAACTCAGATGAAGGTCAGATGAAGTGTCAGATTACATTCAGGAGTCAGGAGTGCGTTGGGGGGTATAAGAGAATATGATGCTAAAGGGTACTGGACAGATGGAAAACAAATGATCATTGATCACCGTGGCTGCTAACATAAAAAGGTACTTTTACTTCTCAGCTGAAGTTAAAAGTCTGCAGGTGGTAGCTGTTGTTAATTATCCTTGTGTGAAAATCTAAACAATCCACAACATCTACATATCCATGAATATGCATTTTGTTCTTGTCTGTCATAGAATCATTATATATATATTTTATTTTATTTAGTTTCTTAGTTCTCGTCCTGTGTTTAACAGCTATAGGACAAAAACCCCTCAATGGCTTCCCACCAATGATAACAGCCAATTGTGTTTGTTGAAACGCATAACCAAGTAAGAGTTTAATGATTAGTTATTCTCCGCTGCTGTTCATCTTTTATTTTATTTGCAAAGGATTATGTGAAGCCCCAAAACAAACAACTTAAAGTAATCAACCTTTTTGGAAATACACTTCTGAGAACACATGAGAAGATCTACACAGCTCTCGTGTCTGTGAGCACTGAATGACAAATAGAGTCAGGACGTGTTTAGCCTAGCTTAGCATAAATACTTAAAAAAGGGTTTTTGAACTGTTCTTTTTACTGATGTTGGGAACAGCTCTTGGCAGTCTTCTCCTCTAAAGGAGGATCAGGCCACTGCCTTCTTTTGTATTACAATACATCATTGACAAAGATCTTTGTTTTGTCTTTTATATTTAAAGGCTGAAGCTTGATGTTGTAAACATTCAGGGCTCTGCTCAAACTTAAGGGTGTCCGTGGCCGGGGAGATTTTTCCCATTTATGGCAGTTACTATATGCACTATTTTTCAAGCCATTTGATAATAGAATGACTTCAAATCTGTATATCATTTGGGGAAAACATGATAGTTGCCAGGGAAAATAATGTCCTGTAGAGCCTACATCCTACTTTTTATCTTCTCCAACTGTAACACAACAAACGTTGAGGATGACTGATGTTAACTCCTGCCACCTAAAAAGAGGCAAAAATGGTCTGATGTTACTATTTTTAAGTTACATAACTTAGGTAAGAATGACTAATACTACTACTAATTACTAGCATTACTAATCTTGAAACCTACTTTTGTTGCTATGCTGGAGTAGAGTTTGCAGAATGAATGTTTAAATGGCAAATCTGCTACTTTTGAATTCAACGCCAAAATAACCTGGACTGCTCTACAACAAACCAAGGATCCTCAAAAATCCCAAGTAAATGTGGTCTTCAATACTCTGAATTGAATAATAGGCCAACAGAAGAACATTTACTCAATTATATTGGGTAGGGAATAGCATAGTAGTAGTTAGCATAGTGGCTCATCTGGAAAACAATCGGATCAGGAGAACTAGAGTTCGGACGTAGGTTTAGTCTTTACTGCATGTAAAAATATTTACCTCGCACTGATGCCGTCCGTGTGCAGTTGTACAGAATGGCTAATTCTCCAAACGTGGTCCACACCGTTATCGATGTGAGCAGTTTGTTATGTTGAAACACATCCAGCTTCCCATCTGCAAATATGAAAGAAGAATCAATAGTTTATAGGACACAGGAGACAGACATATGCTACAGGCAGAACCTAATTGGCATTTTAATTGCATTCAAATCACAACACAAAATTCTTTGAACACTTTTCCTGATTTCACCAACTGGTAGATGTGGATAGAGCCTGAGAGAATACTTGCAGCAGGTGTCTGGAATCTGTTACAGAGACTCAGGGTTTCACTTCCTGCATTTCTTGCGATTTTACCATTTTAAGAGCCCCAACATCATTAATCCTGGGATGTATCACAAACAATTACAGCAATAATTATCCTTCTGTACCCACCTACTGTAAAGCATGATACATATTTTAGGCTCTTGGTCCGTCGGTGACCCTGAAATGCAATTATTTGCTGTGTGAATTAAGACAATCACTGGCTCCTGATGCCTGTTGAGGAAACTTCTCCAGAGAGAGGCCTAATGGATACACTACTTACAGACTGAGCATCCTGGGGGCCCATATGAAGAATTGCTTGTTAATATAGATGGTATTATTGATGCATATGTAGTTACTCTACATCTACTCATCTTCTGCACGTAATGAGCTTACATACGTACATACATGCATTTTGTATTGATGATGTGTAAATCAATTGGACACTTATCTGGAGTGTTGCAGGAACTGAATATGACTTTAATGTTCTTGCTACTATTGTTGTTAGTAGAATCTGGTTTGTTCTCTGTATAAGCTGGTTGGTAAACAGCGGCAGGTGCCTGGCTGCTGTTTTAAAGGGCTGGCACACCCACAAATGTCTCAGAAACGCTGAGGAAAGCCGAGGGCTTTAACAGTATTAAATACTTATTTGCAAGTGCTGACGACTTAATTTGCAACTGTGACATATCTGATTGTGTCAGGATTAAATGTGTTACAGTTACTCTACTGGAGAGACTACATTACGCTGCATAGTCCCGTCCAGGGTGAGAAATCTCTGTAACAGACAGCAGAGCAAAAAACAAGGACATCTTGTCTGTGAATGGCTAATTTCATCACCAACCACACTGGCAGAGGACCAATCATTGTGTCGAGGCCATGTGGTCACCTAGAACACTTACTGTAGTTGCCTAGTTACTTTGAGAGAGTTACCACCAGTTACTGTGGATGAAAAGGTTAGAGGCTATACCAACTACAAAACAACCAACAAGGCCTTACATTCATTTATTAAAGTAAATAAACAAGTACGTAAATTAGTAAATGAATAAGGAAGTAATTAAGAATATGTGTTAGGGTTATGCTGCATTTCAGTATGTGCTTCATACACACTGTGGCTAAACTGGATGAATACATTAGTGTCTAAAATTAAGAGTGTTGCTCTCCTGCTAAGAGTTGATAAACCATAGGAATTTATACACCTGCCAAGAATACTTTTCACTGGCCAAATTCATTATAATCTGTACTTTTCAAAGAATAACTTTAGGCTACTTAACATCTCAAACTGGCACAAAGGTTTGCAAATGTTTAGATGCCATACATCTGTGTAGAGCAGTGGAACCTATCGAAAGCTTGCTTGATGCAGAGCTGCAGTTTTACTTTGATTTGATTGGCTCGTGGTCAGAGGCGCTGTACAGAAGCCAGTGAGGGCAAAGTTTTAGAACACGCAAAGACTAAAATATTCATGAAACCATCTGAAAAAAGCTACATGCCGATGTGGCAGGTGACTCGGTTTTTCCTGCCAAATTCATTCTTTTTTCCTGTTAATTTCAGACCCTCTAACCCTGCAGTCAGCACAATTTCAACTCAATAATTGGTCACTTAAAATATAGTTAAATGTAACATAATACACAGATTGGGAAGGATACACATGAAGAAGGAGATGAAAAATAAATTCTCACATTGAATCACAATTTTCTGTATTTTCTTTCATGGACCTTTTAGGAACAAAAGGTCCGAGAATATGTGAAGTTAACAGCTCATGTATACGTCAAATCACATGTTTACACCTGCAATCATTTACAAGTGAAACACAAAACTTAATATAAGAAATGTGCAAAGTCATTAATGGTGTTTATGTAATACTCCATGTCTGGCCCTAGATTTTCATCCACATCACACTTTGTGTAATATCCTCCCCCTGGATAAAATGATTTGTGTAACAAATCCAACCTCAGTATAACTATAGTGAATGTGATCATTTAAGTTTGTAATTGTTTACATCGAAATAAATGTATACGTTGCTTGATGAAGACAGACACTGTAACACTGTTGGACGACTTCTCCTTCCACAGCAGGTAACCAACACTGTTTTCTTTTTTTACTTCAGACTGATTTTGGAATCAGACAGTTTGCATGTTTCACACAGTGAACGAGCCAACACGACAGAAACAGATTTCTCTTCATTGAAAACAAGATTGAGAATATACAGAGTCTCTCAGGACAAATCTGCAAAAAAGTGTGCAAAGTAAATAGAACCGTGTGAAGAAATGCAAAAACATGTTTTTTTATGCACGGGTTAATTTTGAGTTTGGGATACTTTGCTTCCATAACATGTCTCTTCTCTGACTAGTGGAAAGAAAACATCCAAAATACACATTTAGTGTTTCTTTTACTAACTTTGTCTATTTGTCTGTAGATTTCCCCTAAATTCACCAAACGTTTGCATTAGATAATGCTTCATTTTCATATGTATTTCATAGCATTTCAGAAAATGTGTAATACAAAATAAAAATGTCTTACTGTAGGTCATGAACTGGGGAGTGTGTCCAAACTTTTGACTGGCACTGTATCTTTAAAGACAGTTTTCTCAAAATGAGTTTTGTTGGCATAACAAAATCAAAGGTTCTTATAGAAGGAATTTTAGATATCTCCTTATATCACTCCATAAATCAGAGAATACTGTCAACAGCATAAATAAAACATCTATTTTTATTTTTTCAGGAATAACATTTTCTATAAATCAGGCTATGACTGATATACTAACAAACCTCTTTAAAAACCTTCAGATTATAGATATGAAACTGGAAAGTTGGGTGTATGTTTTGAATCTGGCTTTATCATGTTCAGATTTCTGTATGTGAATGACCACATAAATAATAAGATGAGGCCTAATTTGCATATTTAAAGATACAATTTTAAATTCCCTCTTAAATTATGTGAAACTGTTAAATGTGCCCAGAAATGCTAAATCCACTCATCATTTCCCAGGAGTTTATACATGATGTGCTTGTTCTATCCCTTTAGTGGCAAGTGAAAAGATTAACACTCAGCAAGCACAGGAAGCACTCATCAGTAAAATCACCCGCTGAGGCTACGCGCTTCCTCATTGAACATGTCACATGTTGCCGCTGCTTCTTATTGGGTCTGACATGTCATGTGCTGTATGCTCTTATCCAGAGTGACATACAGTGAACTAACCACAGCAACTCGGGGTTAAGTGGGCACAATGGTGGCAGCCCCTGGTATTGAACTCACAACCCTCTGATGGGGGTGTTTGGACTGTAATCTGAAGTGTGTCAGCAGTGGAGAGAAAAGTGAATTACATTATTTATTTCCAGACTTGGAAGAAAGAGATAAAACAGGGGTGGACGTACCTGCCAGGACAAATAGATGGTTCCCAGGCTCTCCCTGCTTGATGACGTACTCTCCCTGCTGGTAGGTGCGCTCATACATACACTCCACCATGTCTTTGATCTGCTGCAGCTCCAGCCTCTTCAAGTACTGGTTCTTGTTCAGGGCTTCTGTCAGCACCCTCTTTACACTGTCACCGACGACAACAGAGGAAGAGTTAGAAATGTGACCTCTACTGTGAAAAAAGAGTGAAATGTTGCTGGGGGTGTTAGTTATTGTATGAATGAAATAGACAGGGGGGGTCCTTGTGTTTGTCACGTGTTTTAGCATCTTGTCTGATGCTTGTCTTTAGCATGTTTGTGTCAGAGTGACTGTAAATAAGAAGTGGACGTAGTCACAGTGACGTCACACATCGGTTTGTAGACTGCGGTTTTGAAGCCTTGAGCTTGGCATTTTGGCTGTGGCATCTTGTTTTTTTTTTATACATATATATACGTATACACATATATATATATATATATATATATATATATATATATATATATATATAAATAATATTTTGATGGTAGTATTTTGAACGTATCAATAGCTTTTTGAATCGTTTGGTTGGATGTGTTTTGAGGGAACACGTTTTTAAGTGCAGTGTTTCATTTTGCCAGACATTTGTGGAGTTTTGATAACCCTTTTTTTAGTTTTGCGTTTTGAGAAATTGAGCTATAGCTTGAGGAAGCGTGTTTTAAACGATAGAGAAATAAACCTGTAAGTAAAGAATACGTCTCCCAGCACTGAAAGCAGCTATGTGGTGCGTTCCTGCGCCCACTGAGCCACCAGGACCCACATCCACATTACTCCCCACGTTTCTAGTCTGAGTGATAAATACTTTGTCTCCTGTGAACAGATGACTAGTCGCAGCCTCTGGGCTCCTTCCGACAATGAATCAAGTAAAACAGCGAAAACATAAAATCATCATGAGCTGTCAAAGTTCACCGTTGTGCATTTTAACAGCTGCAGCAAGAGGCGGCGAGAAGAAGACATCACTTCCTTCGGGGAGTTGTAAACCGAAAAGGTTAAGAGTCTCGGTTGAATGCAAACTATAGATCATGAGAACGGGTCGCTGCAGGAAGTGGGTGGTCTGTTTATCCACCTTATCGTGTGTAATAAATTATCACTTTAGGCTTCATAAAAGCAGAGCAGATGACGTCAGTCCTTATTTTTCAACCCACATCCTCTCCTCCCACCTAGCTGTCATTAATCTGCCAGAGTCTGCAACGCGTTACATTATCATTCACAGAAGATGAGTTTTCTGTTTCAAAGGGCCAGTCTGCATGAGGGTACCAGACCTGCCTCATTTACATTATTTTTGGTTACATAATACATGCTGGCTTATTAGCGACACATGTTTTAAACATGAGGATCAGGTTGAGAGAGGGAGACTCTGCATGCTCACATTTATTCACTGCAGAGCGCTGTTTTCATGTTGTACAATATAAACAAAAGGCAATTTGACTTTCATGTCGGAAAATCGAGCAAGACCCACTGCTCTCATGAAATAACCTTTTGTGTTGTTTCTTGTCTCACTGAGCTTGTTGTGTGCACCAGGGCTGCAACTATGGATTATTAATCAATGGGTCTTTACAACGTCAGAATATAGTGAGAAATGACCAGTGATGCCTTTTAAATGTTTTGTTTCGTCAGTCCAAAACCCAAAGATATTCACTTTAATATGATATGAAACAGAGAAAAGCCGGAAGTCTCCACATTTCAAAGGCATGAAAAATGACTTTAATGACGTTTAATGACTGCAAAAATGACGTTGCAGATAATTGATTATCAAAATAGTTGGCGATTATTTTTCTGTCAATCACTTATCGATTAGTGGACTAAGGGTTGCAGCTCTCGTGTGCACAGTAACTGACCTGACGTGATGGGGTCACAAATTAAAGATCCTTCAGTTGGATTTAATCTAAATTGATTAGTCTACACTTTGTTAGATCGTCAAAACAAATGTAAAACAGACTCTTTGTTCGCCCGGTTAAAAAGACAAATGAGTTCAGCACTCATTTAAGCTGGGAAAGAACAAAAGCTGCTAAATGCACAATCAGAGCAGAGAGTGGTGGAGGAGACGTGCACAGCATGTGTTGACTGGAGGTACATTTAAAAGGGATGACGATGTTGTGTTTGTCTTGTGATTCTAGAGAAAATGTTATTGGCTATTGACAGTTGACTGTTCTGTACAATACTGTTGAAATGAGAGCGTGTTGTGTGTTGTACAGACTGTAAAGCCCCTTGAGGCAAATTTGTTATTTTGAGCCGTATAAATAAAATTGACTTGACCTGTAAAAACAGTCAAAGAGGGTATATCAGAGTTGATGAAGCTTCTTGGACTGAAACCTTTTCCAACATTGTCAACACCAAACAGGAAGTCCAGTTGTCTTTACTTCTAGATATGCTCAGACCTCTGGACATACAGTGTACGACCACCGACACTGCTTCAGCTATCCAGCTCTGTAACCTTCCCTGACACTGAGCTTGTCTTGTTGCTGTATGTAAGAACAGAACACGATGGGCAGGAAGGTTTAAAGGAATAGTTTGACACTTTGGGAAAGTGAGATTATTTGCTTTCTGGCAGAGAGTTAAATGAGGAGATTGATCCCACTCTCATGTCTGTTCACTGACTATGACGCTAGATGCTAAGCTAAGGTTACCTTAGGTTAATGTGTCGGACTATTTTTTTGGCCGTGACTAGTAACGCCCTGGAATCACAGCTGGTTGCCTGGCAACTGCTGAGCCAAGAAAAAGACAGATATGCGAGTACAGAGTATCTCAACATGTACTGTCAAGTGTCTGGAGTTTGTCAGGTTTGCAAAGTGGTCTCTAACTTCACAAGTTTCAATATAACTCAACTCTTCTCCAACATATGTGCAGCTATCTTGCCTTCATCAGAATGACATCTGCAATTCTTCTATTTCTATCGCTAAACAGTTACAAGCGTCTGCTAACAATTTTATTTTTAGAGCCCAACCTAAAGGTGAAAAGCACACTTTTGTTCAGTGTACAAGGGAGCACATTTCCCCCAAATTCCCCAGTTCAGTTGGGACAGTGGGTTGGGTCAAAAGTAATTACATTTAATTTGAACACCTTATATTCACAATGTCACAAAAGGTATTTCTGATTGGCTGCCACTTAAACCTTCTCTCTGTGACTTCACACTGGGACTTATTCAATTAGGAAAGTCCTTTTTCTTGCTTTTGTTTGCTTTTTGTTGATTTGTAACTATAAACAATACTGTCCCAACCATCCAAGGGAGAGAAAGACCCACTGTGGACTCCTGTGTGACAGCACAACACAATTCCGGACAGCTACCACTAGCATCAACTGATAGGCCAGAACATAGGCTTTTAAACAATATGTATTTTGTATTGGCAAAACTAAAAACGATATAGTAGATAAAAAATAACAAAAGAGCCAAACATTTACTCCACTTTTAGGTTGAAAGTGAGGAGGGTGTGGCTGTGTATAAGCATGGTGATAGACATATTGCTTTCTAAGGCACTGTCCAAACCGACCCCGCTCTTCCCTATATAGGTGGTTGTTCTCTATATAATTAGTCATGTGACTTATAAATCACCATGCATACATACATACATACATACATACATACATACATACATACATACATACATACATACATACATACATACATACATACATACATACATACATACATACATACATACATACATACATACAAAACAACCTTAAAGACATGTTTGTTTTATAAAATACAATATTTACTCTTAATGTAAAAAGGTTCACAAGGTAAATATAAATGACTGGAGTTAAGATCGTCATTAATGTTTGGATATAGCTGTGCAGCGTGTTGTATTAGAGAAGTTCAGGACCACAAAGTCCTCTGCTGGAGGTTTTGGGATCAGCGCAGTTACAGTCAGACGATCAGTGAGCATCCTGTTTCATCTCTCTTCCTGCTCACAGCCACTACACGGCTCATCCTACACAAGCTTAATATTTAACATCTTATTCTTCAGAGTGCTCTGATGGTTTCAAATATTAGCTTCTTCGATTTTTTAACTTGTTGCCATTATTTTTTGTCTAAATGACCCTAAATGTCATTTTTTTCAGGCTGGAAGCCTTACGGTCCCCAGAGACAGCATTTTGAGATCAACTTACTTCCTTAATTTGATATACTTCCTGTCCGGATGGGACATAGTGTAACACAGACGGTTGGTAAATCAATGAAATAACAGCTGGGAGAAAGGTAATTGTTTTTCATGGGATGGGTAGAGCTCCTGTTTTATTGGGAAGACATTTAGATGTATAACTGTTTATACCTGCTGCTACACGAGAATCACTGTTTTATTAGATAATAAATGACAGAAAAATCTGCACTTCTGCCAATAATTGTAAATAGGGTTATAACACGTCATGAAACATTTCTTTATATTTCATGGGAGTAGTAAACCTACACTACTTGGTCAAAAGTATGTGGACACCCAACGATTAAAACATTTCTTTATAGTCTTGGCTTTGTCCACAGGGGCATCGTCCTGTTGAAACAGGAAAGGGGAAAACACAATCTGTCTCAAAGTAATAGCCCCGTTTATCTTAAATATCACTGTGTCATTAACATTTCCCTGTATTGGAACTAAAGAGCCCAAAGAGATCAACTTACTTCCTCAATGTGATATACTTATATATCCAGAGACAAAGACCACATGAAGAAATGGATTCCCCCTGGACATAAAATGTATTATATATCAAATATTGTTCAGATCTTTCTACATCAGTCGTGGCTTAAATTCACTGACCAGCAGCTGAAAACTCTGGGTGTGAACACTGAATAGTGTTGTTTCTACCGCGTCATCACACTAAAATCTTAACGTCTTGCCCACCTCCGTCTCCCACCTACTCCTTCTGCTTCCATTTTTAACACTCCTCCACCAGACTGCGCCTGAGGGTATCGTGAACCTTTAATTTTCCTCCTTCTTGCATTTTGAACCTTCCTGAACACAAACATCTCACCTTGCATCCTTCAATACCCTGGCCTTTTCGAAAGAGAACTTTGGCAGGCCGCTGGAGTCATAGGTCCTGGATGTGGGTTCGGCCGACACCCCGGCTTTGGCCCCTTTCCTTCTATTGAGGGTTTCCTTGATGCGAACACTGAGGTGGGGGCTGTTCCCCTTGCAGCCAGCTTTGATGGAAGGTTGCCTTGATGCCAGAGCTGCCGAGGCCCCGCTCTGGTTCTTCATCACATCCTGCAGCTTGTTGAGCTGGATGCACTTGTTCTGCAGCTCCTCACTCAGCTCGGCCAGAGCTTGTGTCTGTTTGGCCAGCTGCTCCTGGAGACCTTTGATCTGCTGCTCTTTGGCGTTAAGCTCCTCATCCCTCCTCTTGCCCTCTCGCTCCAGCTCGTCCACTCGTACCCTCAGGGAGTCGAGGGATGAGTTTTTGAACCCACAGTCTTTGTGGGCTCGGCTGTTGGAGGCAGCGGCAGAGCCGTCCGTGTGTTTGTAGCGCTTTGATTTCATTGAACCATTCCCCATCCTGTCATCTGAGGAGACAAAAGAGAGTCAATATTTGCTGAACATTATTGAAAAGTACATCCAACAGAAGTGATTTTTTTTCCAACAGTACAGTGACATCTAGCATGAAGAGGTCTCTTTGAGGAGGGTGGGAGTGAGGTTTCAAGCAAAAGAGCTGACGCTGTAAGGAGAGAACTGGAGAAAGACAGAAAGTGAGAGGAGAGAGAGCAAATCAGTATATAATGGTCAATGAGTGTCTTCTCCATTTATTATTCAGAAGGCAGGAAGTATTACATTACATCAATAGTCACTCCCTGTCTGCTCAGACACTGGCAGTGAGGGAGATGCTGTTCAGGAAGCTTATTAAAAAATTAGAATTTAGCAAAATAAGAATAAAGACTTTCTTTCAAAGATCTTTTTATTGATTGTCTATAATGAATAAAAGAGAAACTGTACAGGGAAAATTAGTTTTTTCTGAACAATATTCCCACATCCAATAACTAACCCAAGTAACAAGAAAAGTGTATAGCTCCTAGCTCCCGGGAAACTGCGTAGCTTCAGTTAGCAGTTAGCTCGAGTTCAGCCACAGCACCGGGGAACTGCGAACTCTGTGTTGCTGCAAACACGTGAAGATTAAAAAACAGCAGATGTTTTTTGGCTGGCTCTCAGAGTTTTAGCTGTTTGGTCGAATGTTGCGTATTCTTGCCCGCTGACTGACTGACAAACATTACACAGGAGTAAATGCAATACACAACATAAAAAGTAAATTAGAATACAATAAATATGCTAAACTACTACAAATAAAATATGAACATTAGAGATTGTATGGACCACGCTTACAGGTGAAATACTGCACCCTATTTCTTACACATTGAACCTTTAATAGTAACAAAAAGAGTAAGCATATATGTATATAATAATAATAATAATAATAATAATAATAATAATAATAATAATAATAATAATAATAATAATAAATAGCTACAGATTACTGTAAAATATGTAAAGAAGGGGCACCACACTTTGTAAGATGTACTCTCTGTTCCCCGGGTAGTATAACAGCTTTTCTCTAGATCCATGTAGGACATAATGTCTCTAGTCCAGTGTGAGATATAGTTACATTTTAAAGTGATCTTTAAAGCATGTTTCTGTAGTAAGAGTGTGTCTGGGAAGCAATTTCCGAGAACAATCCTGTTCTTGTTGTGTGGGACTGTCGCCCACTCTCACATACAGTACACTTCCTTCATGACATTCCTGCTCGGATAGTGAGTGGATGATCACATCCAACTGTTCTCAAACACTATTCTGACAATCACAATGACTGACATCATATATAAACCTATATAAAAAGATTACTGAAATATCCCTTCTTTTTTTTATCTTCCACTCTTTGACTGGCACATGAAAAATTTCCGGCAACAGATTTACTGACGTTTCATATCATAAGAATATTCTCCAACCATGTTTGCATGCAGGTAATTTAAAACTAATTGTGTTAAGTTTAAAACCTCTTCTAAGAGCATCGTGCACCTGCACCTCGCGATGCCTCGTCATTCTTCTCCTGAGAGAAATGAGTCCGTGTTTAGTTCAGAGGAGATCTCGCTACTCACCTGGTTTACTGTTCAGCCTTCAAACGAGCCTGTGAGATGATTTAAAAGAACAAATGATGCATTCGCACTTGCGAGCATGGAGAGACGGTCTAAATCTGAAACACTGGTCGCATCCTCTCCTCTAGCTCTCCCTCCCTCTCTCTCGCCTCGCGCTCTGTTTCCTCCTAGGCTGTGCGCGTTCCCGCGTGCGCGGCAGTCGGTATGATTGGCAGGTCAGGTGTGAAGTCCCCGGTTTTTATTTATTTTCTATTTAACAATTATGTAGTAACGTCAACTGAAAAACGTTGCATTCGTTGCAACAATAAGGCTAAATGAAATACGTGTAATTTAAGTTGCTGCTCGGGATACATTATTAACATTCAAAACATGTTCTTATTTAACCAGGAAAGTCTCCATTTAGATTGATTGTTCTGGCACCAATAACAATGAGTTACAGACAAAAAACAAAAAATTATGCCACAAAATCAGCATTGCACATACTTTTGATGATGAAATCATCAATAGCAAGTAGGCTACAATCATTTCATCCAAAAACCAAAATAAAAAGCACCTTAAAACAAGAGCTCTCTAAAACCATAGAAATAAAACAGATCAATCTGAAATAATCATTTTTATCTGTGAAGTAAGACAAAACACTGCAGGTGATTTAACATACATGTCATATCATAAACATTAGAAAGGCAGGATAAGGCATACGTTTGAAGCATATAATTAGAAATTTAAATAAATAAAGGGCTAATAGCTAAGCTAACGTTAAACCTTCCCACAGGTTGCAGGTTGTCGATTGCATAAAATATAATTTACATTCAACTTGACAGAAACCCAAAGCCATTCTAAAATAATGCAACACGATTTAATAGCTTTTTTTTCACTGGTTAAATTGGTTTTCCATTTTGCCAAAAAGTAGATCATATTTATTCAGGGAGTGCAGTTAGTAAGAGTGTAGGCTCCATGTTAGCTCCGACATTTTGAAAGAGCAGCAGCTAACAACAAAGGGGTCGATCTTAGGAAAAGGGTAAATTCTCACTGTAAAGCTGCATTTTTGCCACTTAGGGGCAGTGAATCCCAATGAAAACATCTGACCTATAACTTTATACAGTAACACATTCAGCCGACACAGAGCTACGCTAGGATTCATTTGGAGTTGTTTTTTTAGCTACCGAGGCTTAGAAGTCACTCATTCTCCTTTTGGCTCAGGTTTGATCTACACCAGCTGAAGTTGTTTTTTGTCTGTGGTTGTTTTGGCTGTTTTTATAGTAATTGTTTGTCTCTTTGCAGTTGCTTTGTGTGTCTTCGTTGTTGTTTTACCCCTTTCAATAGTCATTGTAAGTCTCTTTGTTGTCACGGTATGGTACAGGAGAGGACCCAAATGCACGACACCAGACAAGGTTTAACAAAAAGAGAGCTTTATTTTGCAAAAAGCTAGTAAAAGTACAAAGTAACAAATAAAACTGAAACCACAAACCAACCAGAGGTGGGTAGCACACCATGTAAAATCAATGACGAACTGACAAGGAACGAGGAGACAGACAGGCATATATGCACACAGAAACTAATATAGGGAACGAGACACAGCTGGGGGAGAAAGGCAAGGACACAAGGGCAGGGTGAATGCACACAGGAGGATCAAATCAACAATCACAGGAGGAGGGAAACAACACAGACAGGAAGTACAACTAGACATGACACAAGGGGAGTGAACACTACAAAATAAAACAGGAAACAGAAAGTAGAACCAGATCGTGACATTTGTGACCTCTTTGCTGCTGTCTCTTGCATCTCTTTGAAGTTGTTTTTTTCTCTTTGTAGTCATTGTTTGTCTCTTTGTGGTCATAGTTAGTTAATTTAGGATTAGGGTAAAGTATGTGTCTGGCCTTCTTTTTGTAGTTGAAGGCCAGGGGGCGCTATGACACGTTGGGCCCCTGGGCCCGTTCAGTAACCCCATGGTTTAAAACAGTTAAGTTTTGGACCGGAAAATGAAAATAATCAGCTGAAAGATGGTAAAATGCTCCAGTCTGCTGATCTTGCTCCAAGTGACACATCTCACATTACATATAGTCTCTTAACATACAAATATTAATTAAAGCAGCTTTAAAGAGAGAGATAGTAAAATAAAGTTAAATGCAATGCTCAGTATGTCTTATGATCATTTTCCTCTATTGGGCTCCATGTTTTCATATTATGCATTTAACTTTTTTGGACAAGCCAAAGTCTAGACCCAAAGCTGCAGTCTTTCATATCCAGAAATGATTAATTGGTTTTCCCAGTGCGTTTGACTGAGTAGCCTGGCCTGCAGCAGGTTTTATCGACACAGAACAATAATGGCAGACGGCCAAAGCTGATTCATCTGCAGCACTCACAGCACAACAATGTAATAATCCAGGTCACTGACTTCCAACCTGAATCTAAGAGCAATCTGAGATGCTGGCAAATGATCTGAGGACATCCTCAGAATGAGCAAACAAGTTCACACTCAAGGCATTTAGCTGACACTATAACACATTCCCCCAGTGGCCCAGAGTAGGGCTGCAGTAACTTGCAAAAGGGCACTCTGAGCCAGCATGCAGCCAAAACAGTCAATTTTTCCAATATTAACGTGTCAGTTGTTTACCCCGCCACCTCGAAGTCTGGGTTCAAACCCGCCAGCTGTCTTTGTGTGTTTGTATTTTGTTTGCTCTCCTCGTCTTTACCTGCGTTTCCTCTTGTTGTTTACAGTGTTTACAATCTCACAGTGCTGGTTAGCTGACAGGATGTTACAGTATATGGTTAGTTTACTTGCAGGAGGACATTATCTAGACCCAAAATCAGTCCTGATTAATGATGAGATTTTTATGCATTTTGTAAAGAAAACATGAAATTGTTCACAATGCAGGTGGTCAATAGTTTTTGACCACCAGTTGCCACAAGTTAACATCCAGTATGTTGTAGCTGCAGTTTTCATATGTGAAATGTCTCTAAATGTTATAGCATGGCATCGTTCAAAGCTCATAGTTTAGTGCAGCGGTTAATGACCTATTTGGCTTTAGTCCTTCTGAAACAAATCGAAGACTTTCCCTTGGTTGGGAACCACTGGTTTAGTGTGACTTGTTGCCGTTAAACAGACTTATAGTTCTTTACCATATTAAAGTACTGCATGGATTTACTGTCATATTGTCTTGCCAAAGAAGAGTGATAGGTTTATTTGTCCATTCATGTAGTGTTTTCTAAATGTTAATGTTCACTGTACAGACATGTATAGTAAGAAGTAAAATTGAGGATTTGTATAGGATGGACCTCTTTCTTAAATTTTATGAACTACGTGACTGTAGATGGCTGTAATCAGACAGATAGCTTGTAATTACTGACCACAGAGTAATATTGCTAATAATAGGAAGAGAGAATAGGATGATTTTAATTAATTCATTATAATTTATATTATTTTGTTATGTATGTATGCATGTAGCTATCATAGACTTCTATACAATCTGATTTATTTCTTGCAACCGGTGGAGTCGCCCCCTGCTGGTTATTTAGAATGCACATTTCGGTCTCTTCCCCAATCGGCTTTACTTTTCAAGCACAAAGGTTTTCGCTTGGTATGTATATATGTATGAATCTGTGTATATTTCTGTATCTTTATGTGTGCAGATGTGTACACACACACATCATATTATTATTCTCGTTTAAATATGTGTAATTTATTTTGTTTCGTGTATATGTGAATCTGCGATCTGTATGTTTTAAAAAAATGTATTTCCCCTTATCGATAATTATTTGATTAATTATGCCTATATTTATATTTATATTTAGGTTTAGTTTTTTTAAGTCACTCATTTAACCGAGAATGTTGTGTTTTTGTGGATGGGAGGGTGGATGTACTATTATAGTTCAGCAAATGTATCTATGTTATCTTATTTCATATATATATTTCATACGTGTTTTGAAAGGCAGAGTTTAGTTTGGGAGTTTTTGAATGTCACAATAAGTATGAAGTTGGCATATGTCACATGATGATGTTCTTGACCAATATCGTTTAGGATGATGATGCAAAAACATCACAATTTGTGTTACTATTTTGTACAGTGGATATAAAAAGTCTACACACCCTTATGAAATTGCAGGTTTTTGAAACGTAAAGACAGAAATAACAACAACGTAAATTTCAGACTTGTTCCATCTTTAATGTGATCTTCCAACAAACAAAAATCCAGAAAGAAAAAAAAAGAAAAAATGATTAGGACATTTTTAAATAAATAAAAACCACAACACCCTGAGTGCATAAGTCTGCACACTCTTTCACAATGGGGGCTCTAGCTGTGTTCAAAGTTATTTAATCACATTCAAAATCATGCCTTTAGGTAAACAGCATACACCTGCCATCAATGAAAGTGATTCTGACTAAAACCAGAGTAAAGTCAGCTGTTGCTGTAGTATTTGCTTGAATGTTTGGTGTTGCATCCTACTGGTAGAGCCATGGACCACAAAGAGTTACCAAAGAAACTGCCAGATCTAATTATTAAAAAGTACCAATCAGGAGAGGGATATAAAAGAATATCGAAGGCATTAGATGTACCGTGGAGCACTGTCAAACCCATCATCAATAAGTGGAGAAGATGTGGCACCACAGAGACATTGCAAAGATCAGGACGAGCCTCCAAAGTTGATGAGAGGACGAGAAGAAAACTTATCAGGGAGGCGACCAAGAGGCCAACGGCAACATTGAAGGAACTACAGGACTTTCTGGCAGGTACTGGTCACTCCTTTCATGTGACCACCATTTTCCGTATTCTGCACATGTCTGGGCCATGGGGTAGGGTGGCAACACGGGAACCCTTTCTTACAAAAATAAATATCAAAGCCCGTTTCAGTCACCCCGAACCATGTGGGAAGATGTGTTGTGGTCTGACGGGACAAAGGTTGAACTTTTCGGCCTTAATTCTAAAAGATATGTTTGGCGCAAAGCCAATACAGCTCATCATCCAAGGAACACTATAGCGACTGTGAAGCGTGGTGGTAGCATCATGCTTTGGGGCTGCTTCTCTTCAGCTGGGTCAGGGGCTCTTGTCAAGATAGACGGGATAATGAATAGCTCCAAATATCAAAATATTCTGGCACAAACCCTGCTGGCCTCCGTCAGAAAGCTGAAGATGAAGAGTAATTTCATGTTCCAACATGACAATGACCCAAAGCACACATCCAAGTCGACCAAAGCTTGGCTTCAGAAAAGGAAAGTCAAAGTCTTGGAATGGCCCAGTAAGAGCCCGGACCTCCATCCCATCGAAGATATGTGGAATGACCTAAAGAGAGCTGTACACAAGAGTTCCCCTCGCTATTTGAAGGAACTTGAAATTGAGGGGTATACATTTCCAAAGTCTCGATGTGCAAAGTTAAGAGACTTATTCACAAAGACTTGCTACTGTAATAAATGCAAAAGGTGCTTCCACAAAGTATTAGTTGGGTGGGGTGATTTATGCAATCAGTGTGTTTTTTATTTATTTAAAAATGTCCTCATAATATTTTCTTTTTTTTTCTTTCTGGATTTTTGTTTGTTGGAAGATCACATTAAAGATGGAACAAGTCTGAAATTACATGTTACATGCCGCTTTTTTCTCTGATGTGTCAGTTTTAGCACATGTGGTAAAACACCACAGGCATTTTGATTCAACATGTCATTCGATCTGTTGCATTAACTGTGTTTGGTCACTTGGTGGAGCCAAATATACATTTTTATTTCCTGCCTCTGAGCAGAAAATTCTGCAACAACATCAGCAGAATACATGATCACATTGCTTCAGTCTCACCTCACTGACTTTATTAAATATTGATAAAGTGTTTCATCTCACACAGCACTGTATAACGTTGTCCCTCCATACATTTCTTATTTAACTTCAGGAAAGTCCTGTAAATGATTTAAAGAAAACTATAAGTGCCTTTTTATTGCTTCCTGGTATTATTAGATTTTTTTCTTCTTCTCTGTTTCAGTGGGACATAACTTGTGTACATTCAATAAGTCAGTTCCTGATTTGTACAGAATTATGTCTGCATGTTACTCTGTGTTCCATTTCATGATGATAAAATGTGAGGAACAAACGTTTGCTTCAGACTTTATCTTAGCGTTTGGCAATCACTGAAGTCCACACGGAGTCCAGATCTTTAATGTACATTACAAACTGTGACAACTTCCACCTCACCAGCGTTCTGTTATACTTTGTTTCATTTCAAGCTGTCAGTTCTTGGCTGCATCAATCCAGCGCCTTGCTTCATACCAAAGAACCAGAGAAGAAGAGCATGTTACCTTGTGGTGAAGTGCTCATTCACTGCTGCTGGAACTTAAAGTTCTATGGGACAGGTTGATAGAGGGTCAGAGCGTTTCATAATGTTAGATATGTAAGAAACTGTGCTGCTTGGTACTTGCAGATAATAATGGATCCAAAGATGCATTAATGTTTACAGCATTGCTTTTATCATTTATGATAAAACGAAAATATCACTTATTTTGTGATGTACTCTACACGCCAGTAGTATTTAACATAACATAGTTAACAACAGGCAACTATCAAGTATACTACATTTCTAGATAGTGATAGTATAAAATGGAATTAAACAAATCAATAAAGTCACAAAGAATGTCATGACAAAGTCCTTGTATAGCGTTTCATTAAAATGTCATAGTATAGTATTTCATAAAAGAGTGATAGTTTAGTATGTAATGAAAAAGTAATGGTATAGTATGCTATAAAATAATCATTAAAATGTCATAGAAAACAAGTCATAGATTTGTAATAAAATGTCATTGTATAGTTATATTAATGTCAGTTATGTGTATATATGTATAGTATATATGTAATAAAATGTCATAAAAGACTCATAGTATGATGTGTCACAAAAAACTCATAGAGCAGTATATCATAAAAAGTTCAAGTTTAGGGAAAGGGAAGAATTTCATGAAAAAGTAAAGTATGTCATAGAATAATCATATTCAAATATGTCATATAATTGTCATAAAAAATAGTATAATATGTCATAAATAAAGTTATAGTATAGTACATCATAAGGACATCATGCTATAGTATGTCAATAATCATAAAAAGAATTAGTATAGTATAGTACGTGTATATAAAGTATATATGTAATACAAAAGTCTACTTTTTCATAAAAGAGTCAGAAGAGTATGTAGTAAAAGACTCATAGTATTCAAAGTAATAGTAATATGTCATATAACATTTCAGAAAAAAATAAAGACGTCATAGTAAAGTATGCCATTTAAATGTCATAGTACAATATTTAAAATAAACTCCTAGTATATTATGTCATAACGATGTCATAAATAAATGGTAAATGGTCTGCTTTTATATAGCACTTTTTTATTCTTTGTGACCACGCAAAGCGCTTTTTACGACACGTCAGCATTCACCCATTCACACACACATTCATACAGTCAGAGGCTACCATACAAGGTGCCACTTGTCAGTGATAAACATTCACACACACTCACACACTGTTGGCCATGCCATCGCGAGCATTTTTGGGTTAAGTATCTTGCCCAAAAACACTTCAACCCCTAGACCCTCCAACCACTCTACCTCCTGAGCCACAGCTGCCAGGGACATCGTATATATTAGGCCATAAAAATGTCATAATTTAGTCATAGTATAGCCATAAAATTAGCATAAAAAGTAAAAGTATAGTATGTCATACAAATGTCTATGTATAATATGCCATAACAATGTTATATATAAATGACAGTGCAGTAAAGTCTTAATTAAGTCATAGTTTAGTATGTCATAAGAAAGTCATAAATGATATATGTCATAGAACTGTCATGAAAAATTCATAGCATATTATGTTATGAAAAAGTCATAGTACAGTATATTATAGAAAAATCATAAAAGAAAGTCATAATATAGTACATCATAAAAAGGTTTTAAATAGTCACTTTATATCAAAAAGTCTTAAAAATGTCATAACAAATTATATTATATATAGTTTCATAAGTTAAATTAAAAAGTCATAGTATATCAAAAATACTCATAGTATCTTATGTAATAACAATATCATAAAAAATGTAAAGTATTGTGTCATAAAATCTTTAATATTTAAAAGAATATTAGTAGGTCATAAAAAAGTCATAGCAAGTTATACAAATGTCATAATAAGGTAATCATAAAATAGTCATAAAAAAATCATGAAGTCATAGTTTAGTATCATAAAAAAGTTAAAGTATAGTGTAAAAGTTTAATTTAAAAAAAATCATAGTATATAGTATGTCATAAAAAGTCATACTATAGTATAGTTTGACTTATTACTACTTATTTATTAGTATCGGGTGCCTGATGGCGGCCCATGTTCTAGGCTCCTGAGCCCTTTGCTGCAGGTTGTCCCCTCTCACCCTGTCCTTACTCAGCGGTTCTATAAAAAAAAGCAGTGTATTAATTATAGAAATCAAATAGTATTTGAACCTTATATAATTTAGCTGTTCAGCCCTAAAAACCTTTATCTTGAATTTCATCACTTAGGTCACATGACACCTGTGACAGATCCATTGCTTGAAGAAATCTGAGATGCAGTAGAAAGCTTTAAAAAACAGTTATATGTTAAATAAACGTCCATGCTCACATGAAGCAAACAGAGTCACTGGATACTTTTAAACATTCTTTATTAACTTTCTCTTTTAAACACTACCAATTCATTTATAAACGGATCCTCTTTTCCATTTCAACAGTCCAATTACAAATGAATGAACATAGGGAGGAAAGAAAACAAAATAAAACACAGTATGTACACAACAAACCACAACAGCACTCTGTTGAGGGAGGAGCAGTCAAGGCAAAGCAGACATCAGTCATTTTACTTCATACTCTGAGCTAGTACCTTGAAAAATAAGTGTCTCATACAAACTTGTATATAAAAATAATAGTAGTTAAGCCAATATCCGAGGACTACTTAAGCATGTTATGTACCTAGTACAAAATTAAATAACAATAAAATAATAGTACATATTGGCATGAGGACATCATGTAACCACACAAATAGAATTATAAATAAAAACAAATATGGAGGAAACTACTTTTTAACAATATGAAAAATAAAAAGGATACTATTTAGCATGTGTAGGGTTTAAACAGAAATCTTCAGTTCACATTATTCGACCACACAAAATCCATTCACTTTTCGGACTGAACCAACAGGGGGCAGCACAAGCACTCATATTCTACATTACAGCAGGAACAAAAGGGGAAAGTATGAATGGTAGCATTTACCCCAGCTTATCTTCTCAGCAGCAGTGAGGCTATTTTAACACTGATTATCAGGAACAACAGGAAACACACTATCATCACACCTTCCATTTAAGCTCACTGCTAAAGGCCTCAGTATGCTTCAAATGAAGTTCCTGTATTAAACCCCAATTCCTCAGGGGAAGAGGGTTTTGAGATGCTGTTCAACCACAGAAGAAACACGTTGGTTGAAGTTTACTGATGCCTTCACCGGGTCAAACACAAAAATCACACAACTTTATACAACAAACAAAAAAGAAAACTCAATTACATCTTCAAAATGCAACCAGTGCATTTTTTCTTACACATCACAATAAACAAACTCTTTAGAAACAGGAAGTGAGAGAAACTCAGGTATCGTACAAGGAAGGTGACGAAACAAAACTACAAATAATAGCTAGCATAATGATAAACAGTGTTGCGGGCAAGTTTTGAGTTCTCCGTACAAAGGATGCTGGTTTATAGAACCAGCGCGAGTAGCGTTTCTGTTGAGTTAGCCAACCAGCGGCTAACTTTGTAGCTTCAGTGGAAAAAAGCATGTTGAAAACTAGCGGGGAAAACAAACGACCCCAACGACTCCATTTTCGCTCACAGAAGGTTCATCAGGGCGAAATGCTTCAGACAAAAAACCTTGGGACCCTTCGGCTTTTACTGTGAAGGTTTGTAGCATTTCTCTTTTTTAAAAAAGACTACAAAGTCATACAAAGAGGAAAAAACAGCTGTCCTGAAATATACAGCACAAAGAGCGAGAGGGTAAGGAAAAGCAGAGCTTAATAGAAATCTGAAGCTGGGGGGGAACACAAAAGATCCTTGTCAGCCAAAGTAGAGATTGTCGTTTCCCTTCCAACATAGGGATACTTCGTTTAGACAACGGCGGTGGCGGCAGGGCGCGGCTCGCTTGTCAGGAGTTTGTCTTCGTTCTGGTTTCTTCAGTAGAAGTTTAGACCCTGCTTAGCAGAGTGGATCTGTTGAGACAAAAAGAACATGGGTTGATCTCAGGTTTATCATGTGATGCTAACGGAAAGAGTTCGCGCCACCAAAGCAGCACAATCCTGAATTTTGAAATCAATTATTTTTGATATGTTTGAAGACTTCTTCACATGCTAACTGTAAGAAATTGTTGAGGGAACTTTCAAAAGTAACTTACTTTAGTTATGAGTTTTAAGCCCAATGTTAACGATTTCTCACAAATGTTTGTAATGTTTAAATCTGAAGTGATCCGTGAGAAATTTGCTAAAATATCCAAAAACATAAAAAAAAAAAAGTTATTTCATTATTTCACTTCACTAATTCTAACATTTTTGAGCAAAACTACAAAGAATTTGCCAACAGATAATCTTCAGACTGATAATGTTCAAATTATTTACTTTGTTATTTAGGGGGGGGAAAAGCAAAATAGTGTTAGAATTGTTGTGTTAAACAATTGATTAACGTGATATTGTAAATAGAGACTGAGAAACTTACTGGCTTACAATACACTTTGTTTTGTTTTAAGTGAACATCAACACATTTTATTCAGCTTTGTTTGCTGCTCCATAAAAGTGCTTAAGATGTGATTGTACTTTAAGTTGTTGAAGTTTGGCTACTAAATTGCCTTAAATGTTTTAGTTAATGTTTTTTTAACCTAATGTTACAAATATTCTCACTTTTTTTCCCCTCCATCAATTGAAATTGAAAAGTCGTGTGGTGAAAAAGCAGCATCTGAGACGCAGCAACGGTTTGTCTTTAGTGGACTTCCAGGAGGATTTGTGTAGTGAGACTGTGATGTTGCACTTTCTGCTGACGCAGCTCGGCTAGAGGAAAGTGACAGATCGTGTCGCAGTGGAGGCAAAGCTCAGGGGACGCAGGGAGGGTTGGCAGGCGATTAGGAAACGTGACCACACACACACACACACACACACACACACACACCCACACCAGAGTGGATCCACCCTGGCTGAGCTCTGGGTCCAAAGCACACTGTCACCTTTAACCTCTGCCAGAGCTGATATACATCTACATGTGGGTGGTTGGGTCCGTTTTTGGCAAACTGCAGATTGACTGTTAGCTTTGAATCATGTGTTCACCGTCCATAAATACAAGCTTTATTTTCTACATGTTTGTATCATGTATTTCAAGTTTCCATGGTTTGATTTCTCGTTCTTTGCAAGAGTGTATAAAGTCTGACTTTGTCCAGCAATGACCGCTACGAGCCACCCTAACTTTTTATGAGCCAATAACGTTGACGCTCATGATTAACCGTTAGGGCTATGCGGTAAATTTAATTTAAATTACGATTTTGGCTTCCGATGATTATGAAAATAAGGAAATTATTAATACTATTGTGCCTCTCTCGTTTTCTGTCGAGTTATAAAATCCCTTTTTGTCACTGCGGCAAAAACCAAACGTCGCAGACTCTGTTGGTGTCAATTAAACATCAGTGTGTGATGCTGAAGCAAGAGGAAATATCCCTCCGTCAGCTCTCCGGGGCTTTCTTCAACGAGTTAGAGACGACTCAACAAAGCTGATTTTCTCTCATCCATCTTCACAAACACACACGTCCAGAGTGCTGTGTGATAAGGGGCTACGGTGTGGGTGTGTGTGTGTGTGTGTATATATAGGATGTAATTGTGTGAAAATGACTGATGTCCTTTGCATGAGTCTATGCAAGCGATGGTGTGACAAAGAAGAATGATGAGCACCTGTGTGTGTGTGTGTGTGTGTGTGTAAAGCATTTATTGAATAGCGTGCAGGTCAGCATCAGTGTGACCTACATCCCTCTGGGTGTGCCTGGTCAGCGGAGAGACAGGAGTGGATGTGGTGTGACAGGCGTGATTGAAAGACTCCAAAGCGTTTGTGTGTGAAGACGGACACTGGGGGGGGGGGGCTCATACACACCTCAGAGACTTCCATCTGTCCTTCTCCACGTTGTTCTCAGGACCTTCGCTCTCGTACGATGCCAGATACAACGCTGCAACGAGAAAATCAAGGAAACGTTAGCTTTTCTAAAATCACTTTTTGTTGAGGCTCATAATTCAGGATGTTCAAAGATACATTTTAAACTGTTCTGATCCTTTTCAAAAGGAAATCTGTAGAAACTGAAAACGTCATGTAGTTTATGTAAGAGCCATACAAACAAAGATTATTGATATTTTTACTCTTCACATTTTTCATAGTCATCGCGATGATAATCGTCTTGAATTATCGCGTAGTAAAAATCTGATATGGTGCTTTCTGCATTGACAGCTAAAAAAACGTCTTGCTCACTTGATTCTGTTTATGTGCACACATTGGTCGACTGGAGGATGTTCACTATCACCAACACTGTCACCCATGGATGATAGTGTTGGCTGTAGAGCAGAAGAGCGCTAACAGCTGATTGGTCAGTTTGGTCGGTACACTTTAATGTCAGGAGCATTTTAGAGAACTTCCTGTCTGTCTCTGATAAGACGTGATAAGAGCCGAAGCCAGTGACACGCGACTATGATGTGGATTAAAGGAGACCCAAACTATCAGCGCTACTCGAGTATGAGATGTGATAACATGGTGTGTGTGGATTTAAGGCTTAGCAGGAAAGAGTCATATACTGACGCACTAAAATGCGTTTTTCAAGACACTGTCCAACAACTCCACACCTATACTATTGTCGACAGTAATCTGCTATTTTGATGATCATTATTACAAAATACAGGAGTTGCCCCTTCTTTTTAATGAAAATGTAATAAATGCATTTATTCATAAAAATTATAACAACATTATAACAACAGTGTTTATCTTATGCATTCAAGCATGAATAATACTGGCTGAAAATGTATTTTTAAAAGAGACAATTACTTTGATTATATTTCATTGGCCAAAACTAGTTTCACCAAAATGTCAAACTATTCCTTGAAGCAGTCTTGTCCTATATCATTCATTCATTCATTGATAAACGTACCATCTTCAGTGAATACTGGAGCCGTCAGCAGGTACTGCAGGATCTTGCGATCCTTCTCAAACGGACACTCCACTTTCTTCCAAGCCATGAACTCGCTCACTTGTTTGGCAAGTTCCCAGAATTTCTGGAATAAAACCAAAAACAGAGAGTACAGGTTAATATTCAACATCAACATGTTCATGGCTTTACGTCACACAGTGTACGCATAGTTGACTTGACTATTACTCTGAATAACAAGCCCAGGGGCCTTGTAGGGTTCTACCTAACTACTGTGGCTAAAGTCAGCTGTGCTGAAGTGTTAATGTACTGTAACAGGGAATCAGCACGTTCCCAGGATAGAATGAATCCCTAAAATAGTGCCTGATTCAGTGAAGCTGTGACCGAAGACCAGTGGAAATACTTATGAGTCTTTGGTCACTGCCCAGTGTTTGTTCCATGGAAACAAAGCTAAACTTTACACTCTTCATGCTTACTTCTTCATTCTCTAACACTCTTTAGGGAAGTGGTAACAAATAACACCAAATCTGTCGCCATGTGTAGTAAACGGTGACATTCTCTGACTGAGAAGTGAGCTGTAGAGGAAAAAAGAAAGAAATAAAATCTGTTCACGGGGAAACTCCCTCTGGGAAATTTTTAATTCAGGTTTACCTCGAAATTGATGTGACCGCTCTGCAGCCTGTTGGCACATCCCTCGTTGAGGAAATACAGGTCTTTGATGAGCAGGCTGAAGAAAGGGATGACAATCTGCAAGACAACAGAAAGAGAAAGGGATTTAATTTCACTGAGAAGATGCGAGGGGGGGTTTCCACATGACTCACAGGTGTGTCATCTCCATAAACATCGATTCAAAGGAAAGAGGAGTACAATAGACAAAGAAGGTCTCTTATAATGTTCCATTTGCAGAAAAGAAACTAACCATCTCCTCAAAAGACCCACACAAGCATTCTAGTCTTACAGGCCTGAAGCAGCGTGTACAAATACGAAATACTTTAATAAACAAAATAAATTACCCATGACAAAGTGAGACTAGAGTCGAGAGAACATTTTCCAGAAGAATTCCCCTTTGAAGTCCCTTAAATATTTCATCACCACCCTCGTACAATGATTCAGGTCACTGCGTGTCTGGGCGCAAACATAGAAGTTGACGGAGAGCGAGGTGGGGAAGAAGCACCAGACTCTATTCAAATAACGGTCAATTTTACGCTGGTGGGATTTACCCTTCTTCTCCGACACGGAATCAACCATCGGGAAAACAAACTGTCTGGCTGCTTGAATCTGCCATTTATCAGTTGCTAAGGCTGAATGATAAACAATACTTTTCTTTGCGAGTGTTGAGAGATTGCTGCAATCTGGCACAGTGACCTATAAAGGAAAAACAACTCGGTCCGTCACATTTCCCTGAGCATAACCCCACCCAGGATTATCAAACATTTATGAAGGTGGAGGTTTTTAAAGTTCTACTACCAGAGGGAGAGCTTGCAGAAATAAATACACAGAATGCAACAAAAATCTGCATTTGATCAATTCTGATTGCGTCACAAGTTGCACTTGAATAAACCACACACACCCTTTCCTCATTAGTTTTTTCCAGAAGCCATGAAATCCTTCTCATGAGCTTTTCTTTAACTCAGTTTCTTTGTTCAATTGCATTGGAAGCTTGTTTTGTGAAATTATACCTCCACAACATGCTTAAAAAGGAATACTTCACCCACATAATGACCATTTGTATGTTGACTTCCTGTGTCACCTTGAATTCTTGAAGAAAACTTTGTTTTTCTCGCATTCCCCCATTTACTTCAATTCATCAGAATGTCTCTCTTTCGATCCTTTGTTCACAGTGGAGGTGTGCGCCAGGTCTGGATTGGTGTTAAAAATAAGACTATAGAGGACGTGCCCATTAAAAGCTGTTGAAATTCACTATTCACTAGTATTTCTTTGTGTTTGTTGATGGTTCAACAGAACAGCTGATGAGTTTTCCTTATTTAGGGTAAATTACACATGATGAGCATTTATCATCATATGTTTGTACATTTTTTTAACTAAACTGCTAATCAAATTTTTATTTTTTTATTTTCTAGATTAATTGTCAATAAAATGTCAGAAAATAGTGAGAAATGTCCATCCCACTTTCTCACAGTCCGAAGTGATGTCTTTAAATGTCTCGTTTAACCCAAACCCAAAATCTTCTTTGTAAAATGTCTTCATGAGCTGTTGTTGCACAACAAACATGTGATACAGAGTCTACGGTCAGATCAGCACGTTGGCATTTTGTTAAAATGTCATTCCAAGTATATTAAATCAACATAGCAACAACTGACAGATCCTTCCTCACAGAAAACAGCAAAACAGGCTGATCGTCAGAGGAACAACAAAGCCAGCATTTATGCTCCAAAATGAAACTGTGGATGCCTACTAGAGATCTTAAACACCCCCCACCCCTCCCTTAAAAGGAGAGGTCACAAGGGCAACAACATGCCAGAATTCTTGGGAACTTTCCGTTTCCCGACCCCGACCTCTTGTCCGGGTATGTTTGCATTTCTGAGCTCCAAAATAACATCCCTCACAAACCTCAGGGAGCCAGATACATAATGACGGTACACTGCATCTCTGTGGAAACATATTCAACAAATGATGTATGAGGGGAGACTAACCGCTAACGTCTGGCAGCCCATGAGCTCTTAGCCGGTTCAAATACGGTCAGGGAGGGCAACTCAAGAAGCAGCAGAGAACACTACGTGATCTGGCGGGCGCTCGTGTGTTCTTTTCCCTCCCTCGTTGAAGAGAACACAACATGTTTGATGAGGAGGAAACCAAGACCTTCCTCATATCTTGACCCACTTATAAGGCACCCTGCAGTGTCCCCTCTGAGCTACACTGTTATGCAACCTCTGTCCCCCCCCGTCCAAGTCCACTACAGCGGCTGCTGATGGCGTAAACACGATGGGAACGCAGCTCCCAGATGATAACAAGGCACAACGAGGGACAGCGCTACAGTTTGTTTTTCTGCTTTGCTTTCCTTTCCTTCAACTTTGACGCTGCAGTGCATGAAAATAAAGGCCGTTTGATAAGCATCTCGACTTCTTACGTAACTGTAATCATGCTTATTCAGAAACTGAGAGGTCACTTTCGATTCCTCCAGCAGCTGTCAAGTGCTCTTTAGCGAGACACAAAACCCTCCATTATTTACTGTAAGTGCCTCTGGATGTTGAAATATAAACTAAAGTCTGGAGTGCAGATGTTCAAACTTTTGGGGCTTATGTAAACACCGGCTACTGGATGTGTCCGCACAAAACAAATGTCCGGCCACTTTTTGGCAAGTTGGACTCCGTTAAGTGTCATTGACTCGAGTAGACTAAGGCTTTATTCCATCCGGATTTCCCAGTGATGGTGGTTTTGCTAGTTTTCAAACTTTAGTTAAATGTCAGCATGTGAATGTAATTTGCAGTCCTCAGTTCTGCCCAGCATTCAGATGGGAGCTGAACTACAGGTGAACCAATTGAATAAGGCGATATTATCATATTCCAAATTTAAAAGAAAATGTGAACTATACTCGACGTATTGTTCTACGTGGCATTTAGTAAATAACTATACATTGTAGTACAAAATGTTCACTTTTTAAGCAAAGTTAAGCAAAGCACCGACGCGAGCTTACACGCGTTGACGTTGGAACCACTTCGGAAAAAAACTAGCCCCCACGTTGTTTCACGGGACGTGTATATACAGGAAAATAGTGTTTAAACTTACTTAAGAATAAAAGTGACTTCCTGGTGAACGTGATGCCATTTCACATTCTTTGAATAAATCAGCCTGTCAGTAATAAATAAATAAATAAAACTAAATTAATGATGTTTTTTTTAAACTATCATCTTCAAACTGTGTGTGTGTGATTAATCAGTCAAATGTAATAATTAAGAATACTTTTTCCAAAGACCAATCTGACACCTCAGTGTTCAGATTGGTTTTCTAGAATGATCACACTGATGATGGTGATGATGATGATGTTCAGGCCTCACCTTCTCTCTGCTGCTGTTGGCGGTGATCGACCTCTGCGTGGCTCCTCTCAGTGCTGTTCTGTAGTTGTAGAAATTGCTTGAAGGATCCATCTGGTGCTGTAGAGAGAAGAATACAATGTCAGTTTGAGCACAAGCTAACCTCTGACACAAGTCATTCAAACATAATAAGTATTTAACCCGTTGAAAATACGCATTCCTGTTATGATGCTGGGACTCGGACAATGCTGGTTTGAAAATAAAGGAGAAGTCTTGGGCTCTGAGAACTTTACATTGTTCACAATGTTTTAACATTTCCTATAATTATGGATTTCCAATCCTTAATTGCGTGAGAAAATATGTCTTGAAATGTGTCACTTCACAAACTGAAATACCTCCACCCTGTACACTTTAATGAAGTAACTCAAACCCTCAGTGTTGCGACATAAGCCTGTCTGACTTATGTGCTGCAGGAGATGATCCATCGAGAGTGTGACCTCGACCAAACGGAGGAGCACATTACCTCTGCACAGCCTTCACAGAAAATTATGACTCTGTGGGGCAGAGCGTTCGGGATTCACCTCAAATAAGGCTCACAGGGACAACACGGGAGGGTAAAAGGAAAATCATCAAAAGAGTAAAGAGACGAGGAGGTGTGTGATTGACAGAAGAAGAGAGACGGAGATGAACTCCGGTGAGACATGAAGGGAACCTCAAGAACTGAGTCTTCGAAAGCTTTTTAAATCCCAGCCTAACTCGTCTCCACCTCAGATCTCCTCTTTCAAAGGGCCAACTGACGGCCTGTCGGGCTCAGAGAGCATCTTCCCTGCAGTATCTGGGGTTTCCTCAGGTACCAGCCTCTATGCATTGAAGATGGTGCTGGGGAAGGGGACATATTTGGCTTTTTTGTACTTGAAGACCCAATAAAACTTTTCTTCACAAAGCTGAAAGATTGTCTCAGTAGTTTGATGCATTTTTTTTAAACATGGTTACACGTGAGATTTAAAGTTGCTATAATGTGATTTTTAAAGCACAATTGTATAAAAACTAGGAGAAAAGTTAATCCCATTGTTCATACCTTTCCTGCTTCTCGTGGCTGATACAGATGAGATAACCAATCATTTCACCTTTTTGTATTTTAAAAAGAAGTTCATAAACTATAGTTTACACACACCTGAGGGTAAGAAAGGCTAAGATGTAGTGAGCAAAGATGGATGATTTAATATTCCATAGCTCTGATCTAACTCGCATCACCATTGAGATAAACCTTTATTGCAATCATGTTGTGAAACTGTGAGAAATGTCCACATGGGTGATGCCATATTTGGCTCAGTTTGTTGTTCTTCTTTTCTGTGTTTATTGGCAGAATGCAAACCAACTTTAAAAAGGTGCATACCGCTCTACAGTATGGCAGTGTGCAGATGCTGCGCTTAAGTCAATGAAAGCAATTTGGCTTTGTATTATCAGATATAATTCTATTATTGGAATAATACATAATATAAATGTTCTATTATTCACCGATTACATTGTGTTTTCCTATTTCCTGTCAAAAATGCTTCTATACGAACCTATTTTTTGATTATTAACTGCAGAAGTTTCAACTGTAATATTGATATCTTTATGTTTCAATGATGCTGCACTAACATTGGTGAAAGGAAATGCTAACTGTGTTCATCCATCTATGTGAGGTCTGTGTGAGTCAGTCAAATCTCTGCTCTCCGACGCAGATCAACACAACAAATCCACAGAGCTGTGTGGGCACACGGGAAAACACACACAAGTGTGAGAGTTGGACGATTAAAACTGAAGAGACAGAAAATGCTGAAAAATGCAGATTTTCTGTAGGTTTTTCCTTTGCAGATGGATCCAATATATTCATAAATGTTTACCATACGGACTTCATTTCTCACCTTGTGTCTTTTTAAGTGCTGCCGAACAAAACACGTGCACATTATTTTAATTTCGATCTTTTCAGGCAAACTTACTTCTAAGATGTCGAACTTGGCCGTTTTGACTTTACTCCAGGTCTTCTTGAGACGAGACACAGGACTCATGTTCATCCCAGCTGCGAGGCGGACACAAGAAAGAAAAAAATAGACAATGAGAGAGATATCATACATCCAAGAAAACACCCAAACATGTTCGCATTAACACATGGCATTTTCCCCATTCAGCCAGACAGACGCGCACACATACACCCTCCACCCATGGCAGTCATCCTTTAACATCCCTCCACCTCCCCCTTTTCTTTCTTTCCATCTACTGCCGTTTCTTCTGATGCGGAGAGGAAAAAGGCTGCAGGAACAATGGAGTTAACACACGCCTCGTTTCCCCTCCCAGCGCTCTGCTTCCCATATGGTAATCCTGTGTGTGTGTGTGTGTGTGTTGCAGGTTCAGGCACTGGGGGTCACCGTCAGAGCAGAACAACAACACAAAACAACCCTCGAGTTCACAAAAGAAGTCACATCCACACACAGAAAATTAGGTTTTAGCAGTTGAGAGTTTTATATTTCTGACTCCACTTCCCAGGAGACAGTTTAAATTTAACATGATACTTTAGCGCTGCGAGGCCAAATTGGATGAAAGTTCCACGATCGCTGGCGTGTGAAGGTGTGTGTGTCAGATCTTGTATTGCCTGGGAAACGGCTTCATCTACTAACAGAGACACCAGTGTGTGTGTGTCTGTGTGGACAGGTGTCGACTGTGGTAAACGCCCCACTGGGACACACTCCCCTTTATGAGAACATTAAAATAGCGTTGATGTCTTCTCCTTTTCAGCAGCGACACAATGTCAATGTCACACTTTCTTCTTTTCTCTTTATTTAAAAAAGGGTTAGTTTACCTATATTTACTCACAAATATTTCAATCAATTTTATTGTCACTTCAAAAGTTAATTTCTGTTGATGAAACGAAAAAAATCATTTAATATCTTTTATTTTCGTTGAGTAATATATTACAGTTTTCTATTGTTCTAGGTTTTGAAATAGTAGTTTTCATGATCATTTCTTTATACTTATGTGATGTAATGATATAATTGGACTTTACTGTGTATGGTATTGTGATGTATATGTTGGTATTAATACAAGTATGCCTGTATTCCTAAGAAAACATAAATTGGGCATGTAATATACTACTCTATATTTCTTATTTTTCCATCCATTTATCTCTATAGAAGTTTTTGGGAGAATTGTTTTTCTGGAAGATTTATCCGATTTAAGATATACATTTGTCATTATTTCTTATGTATTGTTCCAGCACCTGAAGAATTTATTTTGGATGTGCTTACCCTACAATCTTCAGTTTACCCAAATTTTCATTTACCTCCAGCAGTATCTAGCAATGCAGATATTATTTTGTTTTGAGGTTTTGAGGCGTCTGTCTAAAGGGTCTTTACTGATCCGGGACATGAGTTGGGCCAGGTCCAAATTATATTCAGTCTTATTTACACCAGGTAGGGTTCTGATATTTGTGGTGTGTCCATGTGTATAATACCCAGGTCCAAGCTGGCTGGACCATCCAAGCACCAACAATCTCTCTGGCTATATACAGCTAAAGGTAAATAAGAACATTTTCTTTCATAATTTGGGTGAACTAACCCTTCAATGAGATCACACATACATTGTGTAACCCTGGTGGTTCCCTAGAGGCAAGATTTGCCTGTGGCGTTCCCTCCCTCCCCTGAGAGAGAAAGAGAGAGGACAGCTGGCGCTCAAATATCCTCTCCTCTCTGCTCCCCCCCTCAGCCCCCCTCACCGTCCCATCCTCCCTCTCTGCCTCTCCCTCCTCCCTCGTGGGCTCTCACTCTCTCTGGTCAGTGCTGACCATCTGCATGGATGGTTTGTTCTGCGTCCTCTTCCAGCTGCCTCCCCCCCTTCCTCTCTCTGCTCTGGACACACAGAGCCTCCCCCCTCAAGCCTGTGACGATGACCAGATGCCCCCTCCTATAAACCCTGGGACGTCTCTTGAATCCTCCGTCAGCTGGACCTCCAGCGAGGTCCCTAAACTGTCTGAGGTGCTTTAGGGCTCTACATGAGTCTTAATTATTTAACCTGAGTAGCTTTGCTTAGAATAACATCATCTTTTTTTAGGAACATATTTACGCACTGTGGTCGATGGCTTGGGTAAGGGTGACATGAGAAATAACTCCTTTTTCAGTTTTACTTAAATTAAATCAGCAACCTTCCATAAGTCTATTACTCCAAGTTTTAAACCACCATTGCTGCTGCCTGTCCAACTAAACTCTGATATTTTGGAAATAGATGTTATACTTTTGAGGGGTCACCTCTCCCGCAACACATGCTCCAAGTAGGCCACAATTAAACAAAAATAAGAAGGCTCTGCACACTTGGGTGCAACTCAAGCATTTAACAGTCCAATATTTGGGTCACTTGATGTTCCCACAGTACCCATGATTCTCAGCTGCAGCTACTGTGTGAGTGTCTGTGTGTTTCGGCAAATACAAGCAGTCAAATGCCAATGCCAGAAGGCCACGGGGAAAAACAGACAATTATCTGCATGAACTGCTGCCCTGTTCCCTCTGCTGCCGAGTCCCATTGATATCATTAGACTCAAGTCAATTACGTGCGTTGGAAATGAACTGGGACAAAGTCATGAGAGGTTACTGCTGCAGGGGAGAATACGTCGCTGCAAGACATTCTCACCAAACAACAAATTGCATTTATTACGCTGGTCTGATTTACTGATGACCGAAAGAAGAAGCAGGTCTAAATGAAAATGTGACAAATCATTTTACTTGGCTGTTGAATATATTTCTCAAACCATTTACTTATACAGAGTTCAAATTGCCAAGTAGCTGTCCTGACTGACAGAATAAAAGCATAAATCACATGTCATGTTATCTCAGGGGGAAGAAAGAAGAACACAACTCACATATGATAGCCATGAGGGAGTTAAAGTTGCCGATGTTGTAGCATTCACGCGCCACGTCGATGAAGAACTCGATGACTCGAGCTCGGTGCTTCTTCTTCACAGGCTGTAAACAAAATGGAGAACATAAAAAACTTTTTTTTTAAAGCTGCATTAGCACTCAGGATTGACTGCACTGTCTGGGTTTGTTTGAAATTAGGTTGTTTACTAAAAGTGTTTTGACATTAAAGTTCTATGCTGAAAGTACTGAAGTTTGCTTGTACTTTATGGGACATTTCAGTGATTTATTTGGAAAGAGTTGGAGCATTTGGGTCAAAAATCATTAATCAGTCCCAGCTTCTCTAATGATGTGTAGCTTTTATGTTTTATGTAATTGTACAGACAAAATAAGCAATTTGTTTTACACTCATTTCATGTAAATGGTAGTGGTGCTGACTGCCTCCAGCTGTGTGCAGCAGCAGCAGGATTAGGTGCTGAAATGACTTGTTGATTGCAAGAAAATTAATCAATAACAATTTTCACAATCAATAAAGCATTCAATTTGTCAAGCAAGAAATGCCCAACATTTGTCGTTTTGATCTTTTAAAATGTGGGAAGACTTTTTTTGTTTATGGGACAAAACAAGCGTTTTATGATTATATTAGTAATTGCAGCCCACTCGTCCTTTTAGTCCTCATGCATGGCACTAAGGTTTCCTATTGTAGAGGGAACTTGGTGTCGTGTTCATTACTTACCATACAGATTTCTGTAGCCACCAGATAACTGAGCCTGTTGAACCATTCCACATAAGCTTCCAAGTTGCTGGCCTTCTTGTGATCACTGAAGCAGCTCTGCAACAACAACAACAGACTTTCAATTAGCATTTCAGCTAATTGCGAAGCAAAAATACTGCTGAACTGGAAGAATAAAGCTGATATTGGCTTTTTTCAACCTTTTTCCCTAAATCAATGCATCACTGAGCATACAAAATAAACTCTTTGCTAAGAGGACCTGTAGCCAATCACGCTCAACTTCACTCTGCTTCAGTACGCACAATAGTAGCCAATGTTATTCACATTATGCATGCTGGTCCTTTGTGTGGATTCCTCTTGATCTAATTCCACACATTCCTTTGGCCTTACGCCACTCGCCCCCTTGTAGTGTTTCCCGCCAGTGGACACGTCGCTTTTTAACATGCAGACTCAACACAACACACACACACACACACACACACACAGTTATTCCCGTCTTTTCCAAGTGGCTCGTTGGAATACGAGGCAGGCTAGCCCGAGGCACAAAGGCAGCCTTAACCCCTCCATCACCTCACTTCCAAAAAAAAGGGCTGTTACCTAGCAGCGGAACGCCAGACAAGAGAACTCACCGCCAGACACACACACACCGCACACGCACACGCACACACACACACACCTTCCTAAAACAAACCCTTGGCAGTAGCAGTTGCTAGGAGATGAGGCACATGCATGCACATCTCATCCAGACGTTGGGATGATTTGAAGAAATCGTCAGTGAGGTGTGTCCGAGTGTACGTTTCTGAATGTGTGTGTGAAGAGCGGATATTTGGTCTGCTGCTACAGTGTGGAAATCAGTCGGCCTCACTTTGACCTGTGCAGCGGCCAGTCTCTGTGTGTTGTGTAAACTTAACATCAGTCTGCAAGAGAAACTAGGCCGTCTCACTTCTAACCCACACCACGCGGAGACAGATCAGGTCTGCACTGCATACAGGATTTCAGCCAAAAAAAAAGATTGCATAACTACCGTTCTGTATACGAGTCTCTTATCTGGACACTTATTCTTAGAAAAGCATGCAGACGCTACCTTATCGTTGTCCAGAGGGTCTTTCTGGACGAAGGCCTGGACGAATTCTTCAGGTCCGATGTAACTCAGTCTCTCCTGAGAAGGAAAGGAGACATCAACCATCTTTAGTTTGATCAATGCTTGTGCTGCTCGATATAGCAATTCAAGAATTAATTAGGGCTGATGGAAATGAATGGATCCTTTCTAGGGTAATACCTTATGAATGATGGGTGCATTTCCATTCAATTTAAAAAGTACATTGCTGAAATTTCTGCAAAATAAAACATGAATCAGTGTTTTTCTCTATCTTTATGCAGATACATTCAAGAGGATGTGACTATGTTACATAATTAACCAGTTACTGATATATGATGGGATTTCTTGCTTTCTTTATTGCATATTCTCCTTTTTTATTCCTCTCCGTGAATTTCTGGAATTTGCACTTGTTTTTTTAATGCACAAATTAAATGCGTTTTAAAAAAGGCATTCAAAAGGAAAGTTTTTCTTTTGAATCTACAAGGAAACCCTCGATTTTTCAGGTTGACTGAGTTTTTTCAATGACTAACTGATATGTATTGAATACAAAGCTGCTCAAACGTAGGAGGAGCTGTGACGTTTGGTTCACCTTCTCCACCACACTGATTTATAATCAATCATACGTGTCAGCCCTCCCCTTGCTCACATGTTCTCCTCTACAGCATTGATTTGGAGTCATTGGCAGGATTTCTGATTGTTCTTTGGAAGATAACATTTACATCTTAATTTGGTGTGACATGTCGCAACAAATGATTGATATGTTATAACAATTTAAATAGATTTTTAAAATGAAGTAGATGAAAATTTGCCCAACGGGCGAAGTCTGGCTCAATTACAGGTTTCTGAAATCAATCGAAACTGCCCTTGACAAAAAAGGAACAAAAATAATAGATCTAAATAAATATATATATTAAATAGTACAACTTCTGGGTTGCTCTCACCAGTTCTATGTGTGTGAGCTGTTGGGCGACAGTGAATGGGTCGTTGCAGATGGACAGCATGTCTCTCTGGATGGCCGCCTGGGGCTTCGCCTTAAGAGCAGTCAGTCGCTCGGCCGCGGTGGCGTTGATCTTGACCAGCGCCTCCTCGTACTGGCTGAGCACAGTCAGCCTCCTGATCAGACCCTGGCTCATCTGACCGACCGCCTTCCTATAAACCTGATGGATGGATGGAGGAAGGATAGAGCAAGGGAAGTGGAAAGGTGGAAAGACGAGAACCAGTAAGTAAAAACGCTATGTTAAGGATTTATTTTTTAAAGTTTTATATTATTCACTCTGGAATCCAGCATATTGCTCAATGAACACCTTCAGAAATGGTTGATGGTTTCTCAACAAAACTCAAGCATATGAAGGTTCTTTCCACATGAAAAACTCACTTTGGATCATTGGAGGAACCCTAAATAACTCCCAACCTGCCACAAGCTATGGCTTAGTTTGAAACTCAATGAAATTAGACACAGTAACATTGCTAAGAGCATAAGGACCACTATATCAGAAATAACAAGAATGGTACTCAGAGAGAGCAGACCTAGGCCAATGATGCATTCATGTGCAACTCGAATGGTCCCATTTCATCAGTTGGGGATACATCCCGACTGTGGTATGTTTATGATCTTAAGTCGTAATGTGGAAACACCATGGACACAACAAAGAAGATGCGTTGTATTTCATTGCTCATTGCGTTTAAACAACACGCTCCCATCTGTTTCTGAATATAGCAGAAAAGCCTAATCTTGCATGTTAATAAAACATAGCTCGTAATTCCCACCCGTGATTCGGACCCACTCCAACATTTGGTGGGTTCTTCCTTGCCCCATGCTAAAGCCCTTACACCAAGTTTCATAAAAATCAGTAGTTTTTCCGTAATCCTACAGACAGACAGAGCTCAAAAAATAACCTCCTTGGTGGAGGTTAGTAGAACAAGAGAAACGAGGGTGATATACATGTGACCAATTCCCCAGTAGCATGCATGCAACCACTTTGTTTTGCTCAGCTGTAGGCATTTTAGGTTAATCCCTAACCACTCATCTGTGGCAGAGGGCAATAACAACCTCACTAGAATTTATAACGCAGATGTTGACTACATGTCAGCAGAACTAACTGCAAACTGATGCAAGCTTTCGGCCCAAACCACAGAAGGACCCTCAAAATCTGACACCTTCAGAATTTATTTATTTAGCAGAAAAGCCTCTTTTTGGTCATACACTCGGAGGGTCACTCACAATGTTATGAAAGCCTCTTCCTGCCAGCCTCATTAATGCCTCTTAGTCCAACAAGGGCCAGAAGGGGGGGGGGGGGGGGGGGGGGGGGGGGGGTGACTCTAGGCTCCCTGACCTCCTAGGTTAAGAGGTTGTCCTGTTTTGAACTTTTCACTGGACTTCAAACAGGCCACCATTAGATAAGTGTTCCCTCAGTGACACAGCTTAGCGCAGAAGTTGCAAAAAGGGCCAATACAGTGAAGAAGGACATATGTGTTTGATTTTGTGTGTTGTGTATGAATGTGGAGGATCCTTTTCCATAACCACAACCCTCCTCCCTGAACTTTCTGCCAATTCAGCCTTCAGAATCTAGGTTCAACAAACAAGACTCAAGTTTGACAGGGTGGGAAGAAACACAGCTGGCCTTATTATGGATGCCGAGGCACGGTGCATAGACATCAATCAAGTATGAGGATGAAGAGTCGGTGCATCGCTCAGGCACTTGGGGGGGGAAAAACGAGCGGACTTTCATCACACTGCTGGAAACAGCCAGGGGCGGGACCCTTTCTGAAATTCACTTCCCAGGGCGCGACTAATGGATCTGTCTGTTGGTGATGTGACTGATATGTGTGATGGCACATGAACAGACACATTCTCATGTCAGCCAATCAACTGTGGCTCTGTGGATATTGCATTTTTGGTAAGGGGTGATTGAAACAGCACTACAGAGAAGAAAACTTAAGTTGTAGGGAAAAAAGAAAATAGGATTCCAATAGTAGTAGGAGACAAGATGGACTGGAGATCAGAGAGAAAACTTCTTATTAAATAATCTCTGCTTCTTGGCCAGCTGCACAAGAGTCATTGATGATTTTACTAATGGCTATAATTAATGATTATTTTCATTATTAGTTTTTAATACAATGAATCGATTGTGTAGGAGTCAAAAAATAAGTAAAAATGGTGACGACCAAGGTGACGTCTTTAAATGGCTCGTTTTTGTTTGGCCAATAGTCTAAAATTCAAAGATATTCAATTTTCAATGCAATAAAATCAGAGAAAAACAGCAAATCCTACAATAGAGAAGCTAGAACCAGAGAATGTTTTGCTTGAAAAGGTGCATTAAACCATTAAACGATCAACCGAGTATATGAATTTTTGTTGAATAATCTTCTGTCTGTCAACTTATCGTTTTGGCATCAGATGTTTCTCCTGCACTACCAGCCCTGAACACAGCAGACAGCCAATTCAGCACTACTTGCATGAAATTAATGTTAACAACAAATTCTATTCTATAATCAATTACTTTCCATCTACTATGAAGCCATTAATCCAAAAAAACACAGAGAGATTAGAATATATTGAAAATAATTATTAGTTACAGACCTTCATGAAATACCTCCATTCAGCCATTGTAATATCATTTTAAACACTGCACACACTCAGCTATTGCTTGACCACTCTCCTGTACAGTGAGACAAGCCACCAGTGAAAATCGCTCCAGTTACCACTTCAAAGTTAGCCATCTGCCGAAGCTTCTGTCCCCACCACAAACCGAGGACGGGCCAGGGTCGGATAAATATAGTCACCGATCTTGGAGACAACAGCACGGCTGACATCTCTAAGCAGAGGGATTCTAATTTGCTCAAAACTATTGGCGTTACGAATGAGGGGGCCTAGCAGGGGCACGTTGTTCCCTACGCTTTCGACCCTGGCAGTGATCCTGAGGTGGCAGACGGCTGCTCAGTACAAGTCAACGCGACTGAGCGTGTGGTTGCTTCATGCCATCATATCACTGGAGTTCCTGTTTTTTTTGGCTGAGTGATGTTACTTCATGTGGAGCACCATCTGACCTACACAAAAAGACCTGACTGTTTTTAGCAGGTTAGCCAAGTAGCACTAATGAACAGATAGTAAAAGGTGCACTGTGAAGGATTATTTTATCTACAAAAACATCCATGTTGCCAAGTCAAGTTGGGGCAGAAATACCATCAAACCACCTACCAAAGATGCACTTAGCATCTAGCATTCGTTTGCTACAAGTCCAGGTCCTTTCTCGAGTCACTCCAGCCAAGTCCACTCAAGTGTTATATGCAAGTCAAATACAAGTCTTTGTCAGCTGTAAAGTGCTTCAAGTGATCCCAATGATTGGAAAAGCGCTATATAAATGAGGTCCATCTTTTCGGTCTCTGAATGCTGACCATTTAAAGTCAAGTCTCAAGTCCAACTTGAGAAACTCAAAACCTAGTCTAGAGCTCTGGAAATTGACTTAAAACATGAGAGGAATCTGCCTCAAAGTCTTTTTTAAATCAATGAGCATTTTAACTCTAAAACCAATCTGCAACAATTGCTCTGATAGTACTTTATCTTTAAAGTTTTTGTTTTATTTATCTATATTTTACAGTGCCCTGGTGTTCTTTGATGGCATCAGTTGTTCTTTGCTAAAGACAACATTCCATCCTGGTGAACAATAAAGTATTTTATCCTTTTTCTTATCTAACGGGAACACTTGGTTAACTTTTGTTATGAACCAAACCAAAACCAGGCAGTGTTCAGGTTAATATTTCCAACAGTTACTTAAAAACACACCGTACCATGGCACCTGCCATGAAAGGGTCCTGTGCATGCACAGTAATGTTTTTCCAAAGATCTGCCTTGCATCAAAAGTTCCAGGCATCCAAACCAAGATTATAATAAAGCGAAAAAAAGAACTTAGTGCAAAATAAAGACTGCACATTTTGAGGGATGGCAAAAACGCGGTACCATCAAATGAGGTCAGATCAAGATCACAGCGTTTGTTTTCTTCTCGACTGCTGCTTCCCTATATATCCAACCGCATCCATAATGACAGTCTACTACAGAGATCAAGGTCCTGGAATGTTTTGAGTGTGGTCTGGACACGACTCTGACCAGATGTTCGGGACATCTATTCTAGACTCGAACCCTTTCCCAGAGTGCTGCGGTCAACGCTCTGAAACTCTGTACTTAAGACCTGCTTATGGTTAGACATTTGTGTTTTGTTTTCAAAACATGGATTTGGAGAATCTGTGAGAAAGAATAATGCAAATTAGTTCTGATCAAACCACCGCTGTTGGACTACTTCCTTACACTTCAACAGCTGGACTTCTTCGCAGAAATATCCTGCGGCATTTGCACGACCCAGAGCAAGGAATCATTTTATTATCACAGGTTATCATCTATGGATATGTGAATAAACAATATCACAACTTTACTTCCTCAACATTTGCTTGTGGTAATTTGTGAACCCGAGGCACCAAAGCTTCCTTAAGAACAATTCATTAAAAAAAAAAAAACATTCTCAGCCCCGCTGTGCTAATCATGAGCACACATGCCTGTGGCTTAAATGATATCGCAGGGTGATATCTGCAGGGTGTTGTAAAGTATTGTAAAAGGTTGCTTTGTCAACACTGTAAATACATCTAGTGTTCGGAACCTTTACATGGAAAGAGCTTTAGTCTGTTAATGCCACATGTCAAATGTTCTGTTCATACAGGGTCAATCAAAGGCAGCGTCATGCTCCCCCCAGACACATGATTGTGCCACATTTAAAAAAAAAAAAAAACACATTTATTGCTGAGGTCTGAGTATGCTGTGACATTGCTAGAATCGTTGCCCAACAGCATAGGAACTCGTCAAAGTCACACAATTGAGCAGATTTATTTTTTAAAGAGAAATTGAAAGCAAAAGTTAAAATTATTTCGCAATCGAAACCAACTTTCTGTTTCACTTTTCTTCTACCATCGTTAAAATAGTTTATATTACAGAGAGATGTGCTCTGTAATGAGTGATCATGTCACATTCCATTCAACCTACAACAAAGGGAGACAAGTTAAAAACTAAAACTGAATAAATGAGTGGAGAAACTAAAATACTGCTGATGCTGGCTAATAAATTCTGAGGAGGCAACTTCCTGGCATAGTTTGGATCTACTTGTCCTTAAGGATCACTGCAAATCTACAGTAAGGTGGTCCTCCGAAGACGATCACTCCGAATAATAAGACACTTCATATTGCTTTTTCCCCATACTTTGTACCCCATCTGTAGCAGAAATACCTAAGTGCTTGTGTTGCTTGTTCAAACTTGTTTGTAGCAATGACCAGAGATTTTAGGTGATAAAAAAAGGAAAAATAAAAAAAGGAAGGAGAAGGCTTCAAATATGCCCTAATAAGCCATTGATAAGCTAGAAATGCACCTGTGGCTTTCAATGATATTGATACTCTTAAATGAGGCACGTTATCTTATTTTGTTAAATGTACAGAGCATGAGATCACCTCAAGGGAAAATTACCAGGGAATCTTGTGTTCCATGGCTTTCTGTTTCCTCAAGGCCAGAATTGATTTTATCCAATAGCAGCCAATCTACTGAGAAATCAATAGGCGTTTGTGAGACCAGCAAAAGACAGAATCCATGTCCATGAGCCTGACCGAGGGAGTGTGTATTACTGATGGTCAGTTAAGATGCGTTTTATGCCCCGGGGGCTGAAGAGAGCAGACGTGGGAGCTGTAAATGTGTCCAAGTGTCATGTCAGAAACATATTGATTTCAAGATTAAATTAGGATCAATACATGTGCTTGTACTATTGATGAGTCATGTTAAACCTGCATAAAAACAAGTTGGGATGGGTGTTTTTCTTGTGTAGAGTTGTGAAGGAGGGATGTCTTCCATCAGGACAGATGGATATTTGTGTCTCCATCATTGTCTGGTCCTAACAAGCCCCTGCTGCCTTAATGTTAACGCCAACCCCCAACAAGATACACAAGTAACTTGGATATGCAACGCGTTCTAAAGCAGAGCACTCCAAAACACATATGAAACCATCAGGACACGCAATGAAAGAACCCCGATTCATGATGACTAACCCAATTATTTGTCTAGACTGGAGCAAAGTGAAGTGGGAACGCTACCACTGGTGACATGAAAGGGAAAGAACATTTGATATAAAGCCTAATAAACCTAATTGGAGCAGTAACAGACGAAGACCGTTTGTGAAAACTCTGAGAAGTACGCAAAGGGAAAACTACAAGTAAGATGATGGTTTGAGGGGTATATTTAGCATATCCTGGGAGGCAGGGGTGAAAACAGCTAGCAAGAAATAGTTACTTCCTCTAAAACCACAACATTGTACATTTCTAGTTGTCACCTTAAACAAATGATATACAACAGGTTAATTTGCTACTAGGCCAAATCTTTTACTTTGAAAAGGCTAGCTGTTTTCCCCCCTGCTTTCAGTCTTTATGCTACGCTAATTGTCACCCATTAATCCTCTCATCTATCTCTTAGCAAGAATGCTAATAAGCGGATTTCCCCAAAAATGGTCAGCTATTCCTTTGAGGTGCACACATGTAACTTAATTTAAAAAAAGTCACATTACCATTTCCTTTCATGGCACACAGAGCATGAGTCACTGCATGTCAAAGCAACTATTCTGTATCGAATTGTCCAACAGTGGAGGGTCTCCATGTGCAACAAAGATAACAGAGGGTAGGGGACAAAAACAGTTCTACCCCACTAAATAAACTTCGATCCAAACAGCGCAGCAGAGGCTAACGGCACGCTAAGCCAGCAACATTCAGCTCTGCAGCAGTGAAACAATTCAAATGCTGCCTAGGAAGAAGCGCCACAGAGACGACAAAAAGGACACCTAGCCCATGAACAATGGGACTTTTCTCTCAAATCAGCGAGCCTCAAAACTGCTTTGTTGCCAGAGATACCCCCTCTACCGCTATCTGCAAAAATCTGCCTGTGCCTGTAGCTTTGCTGCACGTGCAGTTTACAACACGTCACCCCACGGCTTGTGATAACACTTACACATATTATCTGATCAGCAGACAAGTCTTTTGTTATTTAACTCATTTAGCATGAATATCTGCTTTGTTGCATGTATTCGGTGAGCAGCAAAAAGAAATAAAAGACTGACCTCGTCTCCACTGGCCAGCCGGTGGGTCAGCTCCTTCAGGCTCCGCATCATCCTCTCGTCCCTGAAGTCGTATGGGAACGTTTCCGTCCACTCTGTCAGCAGCTGGAGGATCTTGGGAGCGATCTTCCTTACTCTCATCTAAAAATGCCGGATGAACACATAAGCATTTAGTGAACAAACTACGACGTATATGTCTAGATTTTCTTAGCAGGTTCACAGCTAATATTCTACCGATTTCTTAAAATTCATGAATAGGAACTAGAAATTTGATATAGGGTACCTTGTCAGCTTGGGGATCGCTGAGTCGCTGTTGCTCCATGCACAGGTGACACACCTTGGACATGAGTTCATACGGGCGGATAAAAAGACGAGAGCTGAGCAGGAAGGTGAAGATGTAAGTTCTCTGTGGAGAAACAATGTAATATGTTTACTACAAAACTAAATCACATGTCAAATTGATCATTTAAGTTTAATGAAAAGGCTTTCAAACCACATTAAATGAAAATTCACTAGGGGGAATTATACCTAAACAACAATATATATAAATATTGTAATTCCTGATGTACTGAAAGAAAGGGAAAAGCAAGAAAGACAAGAGACAGAAAAAAAAAAAACTTTTACCTTGAAAGAAAAATAAACCACCAGGGATAAAGACAAAACACAAAATGTAAATAAAAAACAATACTTACATCTGGATAATAGTCTAAGGTTGGGACCAAGTGGTGAACGAGGGCCTCCAGGGACCCGGAAGCCAGGTTGTTGTCATGATAATAAAGGCCAGGGTAGCCTTCCTCCTTGGTCTGGTAAAGGTTCTTGTTGTAGCTGCCGGTGTGCAGCTGCCCTGTGAACGGTGGTGTCTGAGGCATGTTGTCCTGCAAAGAGAAAGAGCACAAACACAGGAATGGTCAGTCAACACTCTTCTTACTTCTTCTCAGATAGATATTTCACCGCTGATGCAGGGTAGCCAGACAAATCCAAAATAGCTCTCAAACACAAACACAGACGGCAAAACTTTGAACGCAGTCGGTCAACACCCTTCCTCTGCTGGATCCCTGCAGTCCATTTTGAGGTTTCTGGATTTAGATTTTAGGTTATTTGGACGTACAAATGGTTGACTGAAAAAAAAAGCTGAAATGCAAACTGTGGTTGAGACACAAAAAGCATGAGAGTGAAAAAAGTAGTGAGGTTCATGTGTCATCTGCTTTACAATGAAAAACACTAGAATAGACAGCTCACCGACGCTTTAATCAGTTTTGACCCCACTGAGCTTTACATGGAATTGAACCCATAACCCTGGCAGTATAAGATTCTTGCTGTACAGAACCAGTTATAGCTCAAACATAACTGCATAAGCAGCAACCATATTTCCAAATTCTCAGAAAAAAACAAACAGATTGAGGTTTCAGATTTCACATTTGAGCGGGTATTTAACAACAGACGCATAAAGAACGTTCTGTGAAAATGAAAGTACACAACGTGTAAGAGCTTGTGAGACATTCAGGGTCAAACTGTAGCCCTGCAGGATGTCCTGACACTTGTTTTACCCTGAAAGCACTCTGTATGATCACATTGCCCGTTTACTTCCAAGTGTGTGTGCGTGTGTGTCACAACAACTCATGATTCAGGGTAGAACATGTCAAGTGGAGGAGCACGTGTGCAGTCCTATGCTAGTGCGCTAGTGTCACGCTAATATTGATCAGAACATTGCCATAGACTCTTGTCAAACTGCTCCTGCAGTGTTATCCACTTAACATTGATCCGTACATTCCAAACAATCACGGCTTTGTCTGTTACTCACCAGATATGTTACTTCCAATGAGGACGAGTTGATAGCACAATACTGAACAAGCCATTTTGGATAAGTTTTGGAGAAACTAGGACTGAAAAATACAGGAAAACAGTACAGCTAGTTTCAATGTCTGGCCAAATTTGGAGTCATGTTATCATATCCTCTAAATAGTTTAAGAATAAAATTAACATTTTGGAGTGCATTAGATTTGGTATAATTCTAGTATGTGTGCTTGTGTTCAGACATTTTACATTTAAGAACATTTGTTTAATGAAAAAGTATTTTTTTCCTAAATAAAAAATAAATGTCCTCACTCTGACGTCTAAAACTCAAACGGGTCCTCACAAGGATAGAAACAACAAGCTGTCACACACTTTCCTCCGACAGCCTCCTGACCTCTGAACCTGGCACTTCGGCTCAATCCCATGCCAGGCAGACTTATGGCTGGGGAAAACACAAAGGGCCTTTTCACACTGGGTGCAACAACCCCGCCCCCACACACCATCACAATCCTCCACACCCCCACCTTCTAGACAATATGCTGCCCCATGGCTGCCTGCAGTGTCAGGAAGCCTTCAAGGCTGCCAGGGACGGATACGGGGATGCCAGGAGGTATACACTGCACCTGCCCGCACACTGCCACAAGGAGTTCAAATACATTAAGGGCTTCATTGTCCCATGATGTAATTTTGCTTTGCAGAGACGGCTTACAAAAGAAAAAAAGAAAATGAAAAGGGGTAAACATCTGCTGATCAGACCATAAAGGGGATTAACAGGTACTAATTATTAGCATTTAAGTCTTGAGCTTTAAAAATCACAAGAAACGGTTCTGTTTGCAGGAGCACATGGCAGATAAAGGTTCCTAAAAATAAAACAGATTATTCATAAATTCACTTAAAGCCTTCACCCACACGAGACAAACCACCCACCCTTTACTTTCACACACATGCCAGCCCATAATGCACGCGTGCACACACAGACCATCGCTATTATTCAGCCAGACAGCCATGGCCATTTCCATGAGAAAGGCAAGTGTGAGGAGTCAGAGCACAGCAACCGGAGCATCTGCTGTGCCATGTGGCTTCCCAGACCAGGACATCACGAGTCTGATGGAGGGAGATCCTGGTCAACTCTGTTTGGATCTTTGTTTACTCCACAGAGGGTTTTCTACCAGTACTACAGTACCACACTGTTCTACTTAGCAGCATCCAAGTACAACCACAGAACTGTACTGTCCATAAAGAAGCTCTGAACATGCCACTGGGGTGCAGATGAAGAGCACATCAACAGCAGCAGGTGATAGAGGACTGAGAACAGGCCTCATTCACTTTTCCCAGCTGGGATCTAAACCACCAACGCCCTTATCCCACGCTCACTTTCCTTACCATTAAGGTGGGGGTTGTTTTGGTTTGACGTGGAGCTTAAATTTGAATACTCCCTTCATTGTTTTAAATATTTTTTACTTAAAAACGATGTATTTCTTATTAAAGTTAATTGATACATTATTTTATTTTTTAAATACTATCAAAATAATTGCAAAGCAGTTAGGGTTAACCATTTTAAATAAGAGGAAACAGGAGAGCACTGGTATTGAACGGGGAATCTGAATCGTCCAGTCACATTAGTGCACTCCAATTGCTGCCGTAGTTCAACATTTCATTGGTGTTACCAGTTATCCTTCATCTACCACACTGCTCAAATCCACACATGCACATCCTCTGAAGCCGATATGAACCTATATGAACCTCAGGTCGCAGAATGCATACGGTGAAAGTAAAAATATAATATTGCAACAAGTTGTATTGATGTCTGATGTCTTTGAAAAGGCGAACGGTTTGGATCAATCTCGTGCTGCCGGGGGCAGGTGGGCTTCTTTGTAGATAAAAGCAGTGTTGCCAATACAAAATAAGACCTCTGATAGTGGATGCCATGAGATCAGATGTTGCACTTTGTTCTCTGCCCTAATCTCTCCGTCTCTTAAAGCCGAGCAGAACCTTTGCCTACCAGCAGATGCAGGTCACTATTGTGTTTTAAATCCCATTTTTAAAGGCATATTTGGGCATTGTATTGATTGATGCTGGTCATGGTTCGTTTTGAGGATTTAAAAAATGCTCTTGATTTTCTTATATTATTTCAAATGCACTTTATCTATATAGAAATGTTCAAACATGGGTTAGAAATGTCTTCACTGAATCGAGAGAAAGACCGAAAATAAAATAAAATTGCATTTCCTTTAGGGCCACTTTTGGTGATAACTGAGACGCTATTCTCAGGCCAAACAAATGCTAATCAGTTTGGTTCACCACTATCATCACCACCACTATCATCATCACCACTATCATCATCACCACTATCATCATCACCACTATCTCTGCACTGAAGCCAAGAGTGTCTGTTCTCCACACACGCCAACTGCAGCCTTCACCATAATCCTAAAAACAAAGTGCAGGATGCTTACAAGCAGCAACAACTGAGACACATAGATTTACATTTGGCTTCCAGGTGGTGTGTGTAGTAGTAGTAGTGAAGGGTGTGTGGGGGGGACCACATGTCGAGTCCCCTGGCCTGACTAAAGCAAACTCTTAGCACATTGCTGTTGGTTTAGCGTGGCTGCTGGCTGGGTGGCAGTAGAAGGTAAACAAACAAAATGCCACAGCTTGCCTACCCACTTTTTTTGTGTGTGTGGAGGGGGGGGGTTGTTTAGGTTGGAAGGATGGTTTTAATTATAGTCTTGCTGGCTATGCGTGTAGCCATCTGCCCTAATGTATGAAAAGAAGTCTGATTTGGACTTAAATTGGATTTAGAAACAGAGTATACGCACATTTCTCGTTTGCGCTCATCAAAATATGTTTTTCTACTCCACTAAAAACAAATAGAGCTTTAAACGGACATACAACTTGTTTCTTTTTGGCTGCACATTTCTCAGAACTACATCAAAAACAATGACATGTCAGAATTTTCTTAGCCACCAGCTTTAAAACAGGGTCTTCTTTAAGTACTCGGGCACAGGCCTACTTTTACGCTCTTGAAGACACTGTTCCTACTGTAAAGACTGATTATTACATGGCACTGAGTCTCTGAGATGATTCAGGTATGTCTCGTGGTAGTCTTGAGGTTTGGGGACTTTCTTCCCTTCTTCCTAGTATTCACTCAGCTGAAACGGGAACTGCAGAAATGAAACTAAAGGATACGGATTTAAGCATTTGGAGGTGAAATACTAGTTGAGGAAACAAGGAATTTTCTAGTTTCAGGCAACGATTCACTGAAACGCTTATAGAAATAACAAAATATTTCTTCTATTTTGTCCTGTGGGGCAATTTCAAAACAGAAGGGCGGTGGCTTAAAAAGCACCAAACCTCCCCCAGGCAAATATATCAGGAGTAAAACCCAACCATTTACTGGAAATGACCATCAGGCTGCAGAGCCATCAATGACAATTGCAGGTAAGATTTGCTTCCAAACGTGTGGGTGGGGAAGCTTCCCCAGAGGGAGAATGATGGAGCCCAGCCTCCTTGCTAGCACAAAATGCGTTATCAAAAAGAGCCGACGGAGGCTCTTCCCACCGCAGCGTTAACGACCGCTTGTGATGAGCGCCCTTCAGCAGTTCAGAGGCTGTAAAGAAAAAAGCCTGAACACACAGAAAATCGTTCCCGTGGTTCACAAGATGTACACCAGCAGTGTTTTTTTAAGCACTTCCCTGATGCCATTTCTCTGAGAAAATTCCCAGATTGTCCTGCAACCACTGAGGCAGGTCAAAGCAGTAAAGCTCTGAGATTTGTGATGTAATAAAGCATCCTTTGCGGCATAAAATGTAAACCAGCAATGTGCTTGAGAAGTGGTTTCAACAGAAAAAAATAAAAAGGTGTTTTGCCTTTGCTTCATTGAGGCTGGAGAAGGAGGCTACAGCAGTAGAGGGACTGTGATGCAGGCACAAAGACACTTTGAGGGACCAAAAGTAAATCAACAGCCCCCCTTTCTACTGCGTAAACACTTTAAGGCATGAGGAATCTCACTCATCCATGGCTTGAGGAAACGAGGGTGAGAGATAGCAGAGTGGCTGCACAGGGCTGCGAAGAGGCCACAGTGGAAGTAGTCTAAACACAGACGGCTGTTTGAAGTTGGCGTGTGGTCAGAAGTATTTAAACTAAAACTAGGCTGGAGAATATTTTTACCCCAACTGTCTAACAACATTTTGGTGGAACTTTACTTAACTAGTGCATAAAGTTGCTGTTTTTAAATGCGACATGAGCCCAGATTAAAATGCATAATGTAAAGCTGCCTTTAGTGACGGCTCTATCGCAGCAGCCAACTTCACTGCAGGTGCAGGGTTGCCATTTGCCCGGCCTCTGCCAGGTATCGTAACAGCAACGTCACGTGGACAACAGCGCTGTTTGTGTGAGTGTGTGTTAAGAGACGGAAATAGAATTTAAATGACTAATGTAGGATTAAGGATGGTACATTTTTGCCCTTCGATCTCGGTTTTCTTAGGGACATTCTGAGGTTTAATGGGGCATTTTTGCCCTTTACCCGGTTACATTTCTGACACTGGACTGGGAGGGTAATTTTTGCAGCTGTGGCACTGAGTGGTAAAAAAAACACAGCTTCCATATCAAATTCTGTCATCTGGCGTCATCAGTCCTTGACGGACACATGAACCAACCAAACTGTGTCCAGGTGTCCATGTTGAGCTCAATGTGGTAGAAGGTGGAAGGTTTATTTTTAGACATCTGCATTATAAATCCATTGATTTATCACATTTAAAAGACTGCATCTCAACTTGTAGTTGAGACCTGCTTCACATTCATTTACATACAACAGTTACATATAACTAAACTTTCACTTATTATCCAAATTGAGTAAAACACAAGTGCGCCAAAAAGCAAAACTCCATCTGCTCATCTACTGAATAAATCAGTGCAGCACACTTCTTTTAAATCCCCAAACTCTGCAGTCTTCACACCTTTTTTTATGTACAATTACATCACAGCTTGCATTAAATATCAGGCTCTTGTGGCTTCAGATACCCAGGGCATCCATTTGTCTGCATTTGTACAAACAAGGCACCACAACCACAACTACACAACACCAGTGTACAGCAGCAACCATGTAATCCACCGCAACAATAACTCATTCAAGTGTTTCCAGAGGAGGCACCCTCACATCGTCAGTCCTGCCAAATCACCAATAAACGGATTGAACTTGTCAGCACATTAAGGAAACCCAAATGCATGCTTGTAAAGAGCAGTGGCACGGAAAGGAGAATCGGCCAGAGTTCCTCAGGAGACATGTGGGATTAACTTCACTGATCCCTCGTCGTCTTGCAGGAGAGGTAGGGAGGGGGGAATCCTCTTAACCACAAGGTAGTGGAGAGTTAAAAATAGTCCACTATTGACACCGATTACAAACTCCATCACTTCGGTACAATGTAGGGCTCTCTTCGGGAAAATGATAAGACCGACACAGCTACACAAACAGTTCATAGGGGGTATCATTTCCCTGGTTTGTTTTCATTCTGGAGGATGCAGCTTTGGATAAAATCAATAAAGCGCATTGCCAGCATTGCAATAAATGGTCAATTCAAAACACAAGAAACTCAAACTGCAATATTAACATTTGCAGTTAAGGAAATAGCATTTCAAATCAGCGGTCAGCTGGTTTACAAACGCTGCCTCTTTAGCTGGAACTAAAGTGCGCTCTTTCACCACCTGCGCGCACATTGGACAAGCTGCCTCGTAGGTCTCCAAGGTCCACAAACAACATAACATTCAATAAATCCTCAAACACAAAATCTTCCAACAGTCAGTCGGCTCACCTCAACAGTCAGTAATCCAGGTGAGAATTCCCCCTCGTATCCTTTCCCAAATTGTGCGAACCCGCCTTCAAGCAGCCGAGACTTTCTCCTTTTACATGTGAATAAACCGAGGCGGTGAAACCCAGCAGTGCCTGCCCGCTCCGGTCACTCACTGCAGCATTATTCAGGTGCAAATGCAGGAAATAAAAACAACGTGTATTGTCGGTTTCAGAGCAGCGCGTTTGTTTGGAGACGAAGAATCCGCATGAATGAATGACAGCTCCGGCTGTGTTGCTCCGCTGCCGCCTTCTCTTGTGTGTATGAGCTGCGGAGCCGCGACCAGCCTCAAGACTTTATTGTGAGGGGGAGGCGGCAGCCAATCAGAGGAGAGAACTCCCTCCACCACACCCCCCTCTCCCTCTCATCCTCCCTCTCCTCTCTCGTTTTCAATTTAATTTCTCTATCTGTCTTTCTCTCTCTCTCTCACTCTGACGTTTCTTCCAACTGTATCTTTCCCATTCTTCCTCTTTTAAGTTTCGATTCGCAGTTGAGTTTCTTTATTTGAGCTACAGAAATGTCAGCTGAAGTGTTGCCAAATAACCTCAATTCAAAGAAAGAAATCCGCATGACAAACAAATTGAAACCTTTCCTGTATTGTCAGGTCTAAGAGAAGTTTCTACCTGTAGGTGTCTGTGTGTCTGTGTAATATGTGATATGGGGTTCTTCACTTTCCTTGGTGGGGTTGTTTTTTCTCTTGTATTCTTTCACCTTTATATGTTTGCATTTTCTTGGGGAGGGGTGTATGCATTTTAATATAGAGCACATTGAGTTAATTTATAAACTAATGTGTAACATTAATAAAAATGTCTTGCCTTGCCTGGAAATAATAGCACGCTGAGTGTACAGCTAGCAGCCCTGTCAGGTTGTAGCCTACTTGTTTACCATGTTCACTATCTTAGCTTTGAGTTCAGAATCTGTAGGCAACAGTACAAGATGTTGGTATTGGAAGAGTTGATTTCCGTTTCTAGTCCAGGAAGTATTGACCAATCATGTTTGAGCAGGCTTTGGTTGGATACAGGTAAACGGTCCGTGTGGAGAGCAAAAGAAGCGGAACGTATTGACCAAAATCCAATCTCGGATCCGATCAGTTAATGGCTGACAACGACGTAGCATTTTATCATCTTAAAATTAACTCGTAAACTGGCTACTTGCGAAACCATCCGGTCGTAAGCGTCGTCTCACAACTCCAACAACATTCTCGCGTCTCAAGACTGAAAACATTGAGTAGCAATAGTAGAAATAGGAAGTCTTGATTGACAGGCGATGATGAAGGCACTAGATGGCGAGGATCAACAAAATGATTACAATTAACCGTGAGGGGGACATGAATATCTGTACCAAATATAATAACCATCCATCTGATAGCTCTCAATATGTTTCACTACAAAAGACAAAAGTCAACGTCATGAAATGCAAGAGTGAGAGTCCGGGTGTCACCAGAGTGAGCAGGGTTCATCCTCTGGGGACCAAAGAGCTTCCGTAGCGAATGTCATGGCAATCCATCTGATAGTGGATTCAGTGTGGACCAAAGAGGTGGACCAACAGACTGACACTGCCGTCCCTACACTGTGACAACAATAACTACGATAAAATGCTCATTATTATTTTGTGTCCCGCTCTGTTTATATATTGTGTGCATTCATTGTGACCTGCCGAGAAGCTGCAGAGGAAAATTGGCTCTGAGCTAACAAGGTTACAATTCCACGCTTACCCATAAATATTTTAAATTTATTCTCTTCACCTTTCTCTTTACACCTCCCTCTCTTGCCCCCCCCCCCCCTCCCTTTCGCCCATTTTCATGTCCATTCCCCCCCCCCCCTCTCTCTCCCTCCCTTTGTATTTCTACACGCCTCGCTCTGAGTTCAGGTCATGTAAACTGAAGCTTCATGACCACTGAAAGAAACAAATTATAATTGCACAGATTATATCAGTGAAAAACCTGTCGCATGAAATAAAGCCGAACAGCTGAGTCTCTCTCTCTCTGTCCCCAACACAGCAACGTATCCTGTTTAGTTCTTCCAACCAACAGTGATGTCCATTGTGTATCCAAATCATTCAAGGTGACAACTGTTTCTAAGTGGGCGACACATAAAAAGGAAGCTTCCTTTTGTAGAGAAAATTAAACATGTTGGTTCATATTATGTGAAAGTCCAGAATGGGATGAATCAATGGATTTCTACAAAAAAAAAATGTGTAGAGATTAAACGAAATAAACATACAAACCATAATCATATTCAAAAGCCAACTGTATTAAATCCTTTGATGCAGTGTTCTCTGGCAAACCCTAATCTTGGCAGTGTCACTGTGTTCTATGTTCACAAGGGCCATTGTGTGATTTTAACTTCAGTCTTTTTCATTTATTTAGCTCAATTAAAAATGAATTCTCAGCTACAAGGACAATGTGGAAAGAGGAGAAATTAGAGTTACGTAACAATTAATACTGCTCATTTACTCTTTTGTATCCGCAGAATATATCAACACAATGTTCATCGGTCCTGCTCATCTTTAAACAACAGAAAATAGAACGTTATTTAAGAAAAACGTCATTATAGTTCAGTTACTCTAAACAGTACAAAGAGTAACAAACCGTATGTTTGTTTAGCCGTACAATCGTTTATGCTTGGCTGACTTTCTCCACGTGTCCGAGCGGAGTAATAAGCCATGGTAAACAGCAAATCATCCCAAATCTCGTCAACGTCCAGAGGTATTGCGTAATCTGGTATTAAGGCAGATTTACGTACATGCACTAATCCAGCTTTTCTCTCGCTTAAATGACAGCACGGAGTTTGACCACAAAGATCAGGATTGCAGTCATTATGTTGGACACAAACACAATATACGCCGGCAGACACCGCAAACAATGATCAGGTCTGAAGCAGGAATTCTTTTCTAGTGGACATTTTGGACATTCGACTTCAAAATTAAGATTAGAGATGATCAAGAAAGCGTATAATGTGTGCAGAAAGGGTTCACAAGGAATTGAATATATGCAATCAATTTGCAGAAGAGGCCCATCGGCAAAGCAAAATGAGTACCCCTGCCCTCGCCCATGTGTTCATACGGAAGATATTAATCTTTAAAAACAGCTCAGAAACATGTAAAGGTGCAGTGGTTTGCTACTACAGCTGGGCACTGTAGATTTAAATGAGAAATACTCAAAAAGGAGGAAAATCGTGCATTTGTTGGGGACTATTTTCTGTGGCGGATTAATCCACATCTGTTCTATCTAGATCATTTGGAGCAGCAGGACGGTGTAAGTGGGAGTCGATATGAACTACGGTGTGTGTGTTCAAGGTAATAAAGGAACATGTCACCCAGTGAAACAGTCATTGTTGTGTTTTTAACAATGGAGCTCCATGGCACAGAGGAATACGATATATCAGGCTCTGGATACGCAGACAATACTTGTTAATAGGACACATTTTTGGTCTTTTCATGGGATTTGTTGACAATAAGAAAGCCATATCCTTTAAGTACTCCTGCGCCTGTATAACAGAATACCAGACTGACCAGAGCTGATTACGATCTGGTTTCAGCATTTCAATAGAAAGTGGGGCTTTTCCAATCTAACTCGTACAAACTCTGTACCTTCAGGCCTGCGTTGAATGGCAGAGTGAAAGATTACCAGTTTGTCTATTCAGGTAACAATCAGCCTGAAGGTTTAATAAATAGACTTCCTGCAAGTGTAAAGCAGAAGCAGGGCGTCGCGGAAAGGAGAAAAAAAATATCACAGATTGTTAAGAGACATAACAGAACAAAAAAAGACCGGTGTCCACAGCTTCATTAACATGTTGCGTGTCTGAAGACATCAGATGTTTACTCTCATGGAGAACGAGACTAGTGAGTGTCAGAACTGTGCCAAAGGTCTCTTATGCAAGCGTAGCATCCAGGCTGATGTGCTGGATTTGAAATGTTCCTGCAGGAAAATAAATAAACACTGACTTTTTGTGCGTCCGACATTCCCAATATAGCTTCAACACGGAGCCGTGAAGATACGCATCAGGAATTTACAGTAAGACCATTTGTGCCGCCCCTGGAGCAGCCACAGTTCAGTGTCTCGCTCATGGACACTTGGACAAACATCCTGAGGCTTTTTTTTTTTGACACCAAGTGTGTGAGATGTTTAATCAAATCTGCACTGATTCCAAAGCAATAAATAATTAGAGAATATATTTATATTTTACTCCATTAATGTCAGATCTGTAACAGATCAACTCTCCACACTATGGTTATATTTCATGTGTCAGTATGTCTTCTTTGTGCAACAGAGATACATTAGTCGTATATGTAAATCTAATGTACTGACTGTCTTTATGTTTAACTTGACAATGGTGCATTAAATCAGCCATCACCATATACCCACTGTATATGGTGATGCTGCTAATAAATAATCTAAAGTAAAAATCTATTTGAAAAAGTTTATTATGACAGACGCAATGGTAACTGTCAAATTTATAGCTAGGACATCATTGTTTTCTCGTAGGACATTGTCCCCCATACGGCTCACTTGCACTATAGCTCATTTACAGTGACACTAATACCCTTTGTCCACCAAAATTAGCGCAGACATGAAGCGGTTTTAAACACGGGAAAACCTGCTAAAAATAGACTGTTTAAATAGACTCCTTTCCCATTGCCACTACACGAGTACGGCTTGCTGTTTTTTTTCTCTCCGATGTGTCACGTCGGACATACGAAAATGCCGGAAAGCAAGGTTACTAAACAATGGCAATTACTGTCAGGGAGGATAAATAGAGCCAATAAATAGCTGCAACTGCTGCAGTCATTTGTCCGGGGAATGACTGCTGATTGTAACCTTTCCCACTGAAGACAAAAGCCAGATGTTAGTGGGTGTTGGTGGGTTTTTACACCCAGTGGGAATGTGGCTTAACAGAAGTGATGAAGTTGTCACTTGGGTTGCTGAGACTTCAGCAACGTGCCCATATTGTCAACTACCAGCACAGATTAAGACTTTTCTTTTAGTATCAACAAAACAGATTCCAGTGGACAATAGAAACCGGTTGAAAATATCATTTCTTTTTTTTTAATAGAAAAGTGCATGAAACATTTGGTGCAATGAACTGACAGCTAAGAAATCCCTTCAAAGAAGTTGTGACAGAGAACAGAGAGAAGAATCGATTCCCCTTCAGATTTCAACTGCAGTTTTCTATGATTTCTGAGCACGACCGATCCATGGTGGTCAGTCAACAATCATCTTCTTATAGTCACAGATTTTTATGGTCTCTTTCAGAATTTGGTTAAATTGAAATGACAACCCGTATCCTTCAGGGTTAAGGCCTAAACTAAGCCGCCCTGAATGTGGCTGTTTCTCCATTATCAGAGCCGTTATTTGGCTCCACCTGAGCTTGAATATCATTCCACAGTTTGGGTCAACCATTGTAAAAGTCCTTGGTGTGGGCGCATCCTACTTTCCGCTTTTGTTCATGGTGTGATTTGGTGCCTCGGCTACAGTGTGGCTGCCTCCACATTTACACCCGCGTTCTCTGGCTAGACTGGTGAGGAGCTCCAGGACTCTGATCTCATGCTCCATGCGAGCTTTCTCTCTCCTCTCCTCCCTCTCAGCCGTCTCCCTCTGCCGGCGCTCCTCCTTCTGCAGCCACTGGGCCAGGAGCTCCTGATGCCAGTGAGCCTGCTCCTGCCTCTGGCTCTCCAGCTGCACCAGCAGGCCCCGGGTCTCCGACACCAGCCGCTGGAAGCACTCCGACAGGTGTTTGACGCAGGAGGACTCAGGGTGATGAGGGCCAGAGGTGGGGAGGGTGTTGGGGCTGGGATCTGGGGGTGCAGGCAGAGGAGTAAGAGGGGGAGGAGGAGCAGCTGGAGGAGCAGTAGGTGGAGGTGGTACTACATGTGAGGAAGGACTGATCCAGCTGTTTTCCACTAGTGTACCTAAAACAAAGGATGTAAAACAGTACAGATTATTACTGATGACAGGAATATCTTTGGAGCAGAAATAAGTAAAAATGTCAAACTTTCTCTCGTTCCAGCTACTGAAGATGCACATGCACAGAAAAAGGTTTAGGTTGTTAGTGTGTTGTCCAATCTAATACTAAAATACACACACTTTTGAACTGACCGCACAACTGAAAAAATATTATTTTGTGTCTGAAGTCAGGTTATAATCTGGTTGCCTACATATTTTTTTCAGCAATGTGTTTCCTGTCACACAAAACTACTGTGATTATTTCCAGTTACAAATTTCCAGTTAACATGCACATGTGCAAATAGTTTGTAATTCATCAGACGTTGCAATACAACAAAACTATAAGACCATAAGAACCTTAAAATCGTGTCAAATAATCAGCATTTAGCTTTTGTGGGGTTATTTCTTAGCCTCTAATAATTGATATAATAATCACAGTACGTACCAGTAATTTCTCGATGGATGGATGATTCCAGAAACACTTCATGGTGTTGTTGTGGGAATCCTGTATTGCTGAGCTCAAACTCATCTGTTGAATCTTCTCTTTCCTCCAACTTAACTTCAGAGTCGAGCTGCCAAGACTGACGGCCTTCTCGATCGTCGAAAGACCTCAAACGTTGTCTTTCTGTCCTCCCCAAATGGTGTCCACTAATTTCTGTGTTAGAATTTAAATCTGGGGGGATGCTTCCTGTCCTGTCAATGGAGTCGAGGTGACGCTCTGCCATCCGTTCTGGAGAAACAAAATAAGGCCCTCCTTCCCCTCCCGCTGACCTCCGGCCCAACACAGCATCCATCTCTGCAAAATATTTAAAAGTACAAGGCTGCGAGCTGTCAACACTCCTCTGTAGTTTGGCTCTCACATAGTTAGCCTTCAGAGTTTTGACACGAAGCCGGCACTGGTGTGGACTCCGAGAAAAACCCATTTCACTCATGCGGACTGAGAGGTGTTTGAAGACATGCCGGTTACGAAGGTTTTCCGCCAAACTCTTCTGGATGCGCTCATCGCTCCAGGCGCACAGCAGCACCTGAGTTTCCTCCACCGTCCAGTTAACCGAGCGCTCGGCTTCTCGTTTTCCTGAGCATACAGAAACACAGCTGAAAACAGTGATCAACTACACAGTTGATGATGATGGATAAGGGTTATGGATCATAAATATGTTTATGACAAAACATAATTAAATCGACTTGGACTAGACTGACGCTTGATTTGATTTTGAGAAGATCAGCCCGAACCCTCACTGATATAAAAAGGTGGAAGAATATTAAAAACACCTTCGGCCATACTAAAACACAATTAATTTTAGCTAGATGGACCTACAGTGTTCACTGCACATGAGCGTCCACTGGTCTTAGAATATCACTTTAATAATCATTTTTAAACTAAAAGTCTGCAGGTGTTTGAATCATCCAAATGCTACACCCACTGATCTCACTAGTAAAAAAAAGAAAAACCTAAGAAATCAGAAACCAGCTAAGGTAAAGATAGAGTGTGGGTCACCATCATACATGGCACCTTAGTTTTAGGAGTGGATGTTTTTTTTATCTTCAGTACCCCATCTAGTAAGTCTAACTAAAATGTATTTACATTCACAACAGTCTGCTTTTATTGCAGAAGTAAGGATCTAAACGTATTTACAAACTATTCAACTGGCTTCAATAACATAAGATAGTCATACATTGTGCTGTTAAACCGGTAGATTTTAGGTCCAGACATTTTAATTAATGTCCATCTTTAGCAGAGATCATATCCTGACATTACGCTTGCTAATAGCCAGATAGAAAGCTGTTAGCAGGCACAGTATGTTAACAGTTACAAGTCAGTTATCGGGTAAAAAGTTGAGGGTTAACCAGCAAGATAATCCAGACACATACGGAATAATACTAGCGTTATAACAATTCATAATTCAGGGAGTCATTGCACAAGCAGAACAATTAGCACCGAATGGTTCAACAGCTTAATAACTGAGTGAAAACAAACTAGAAAGCTAGTTCTGCTCTCTGTAACAAACACAGCTAATGTTAGCAGCTAACGGTTAGCTAACCTAGCTACATGACTGTTTGTCTTATACTGACTCTCTGCTTCCTGTTAAACAACCACCTAAGCATGTCAGTTGCTTAAGCAGTTCTTACTTTTGGTCGTTGAAACGGAGCTGGTCGAGTTTATCATCGGAGGATTCATTTTAACGGGCTTGCAGAAAATGTAAACAATCCTCACAAGCACCGACACTCCTCTCTTCCGGGTGACGTCGAGTAAAAGCGCGTGACGTCGCGTGCAGCGTTGCAGAGTTGTTTAAAAATATCAAATGTAAATGAGAAAGAATGTATGATGACAGTTATGACAGATAAAACAAATAACTAAATAATAATAATAATTTTGTATTCTGTACTAATTTCTCCTCTGACTCCCTCTACCACTATTATTGTGCACACCCAATTACTTCTGCATGCAATATCTCCCACATAACACTCATTTACATATTGTACTGACAATGTATTACATATTCTTTATATGGCTTGCAATGTTCCCATGTGCCCTATATATTTTATCTTTACATACCCTATAATTAGTTATATCCCCTCTGGGATCATTAAAGTTTTATGTTATTGTATCTAAGAAGGATGCTATGAGTTTTTCATCACACATTCATTCCTTTTTAATATGCACTATATTCATATGGAACTGTGTATTGTACAATATTTATTCAAAGAAGTGCACCATGGGCTTTGGTCAATATATAATGTGCAACCAGTAACAAAGCTGTGGTAGTTTTATGTGATAAAAAACAGCTTATGATCAGGTGTTGACATGCAATGTGCTGAGTATCAACATAATCTTTGTAGTATCTCTAGATCCGTTACGGAAGATGACGCAAAAGGAAACCTATAGTGATACCATCCGATATTAAAGAAATGCAAATCTGTTTGTTTCTGTTTGGGCGATTTAGGTAAATGAACATATGAATAATTATTGAAAAAGCATTAGGAGTCAAAATTAAAATTAGACTTTTAAAAAATTGCCAATATTCAATTACAATGAATGAACAAGGCACAAGTTAGGCTTCTTTGTTAGAGTTCAAAAACAGTAATTAGCATAAACACAGCAACTTGGTTTTAGGAGTGGGGGTTAAGATCATATATAGTATATATTAAAAAGTCTGTGTTCAGGTTCTCACAGTCAAACATAAATGCATGAACAAATGCAGCCACCTCATTCATTTCAAAGAGACAGCAGTTGGCACAGTGGGCTGCCAAGGCAGAGGCCTCAGGCAAAGAAAATGCAGGGTTGCAAAGCAAAAAAAGATTAACCTGGTTCAGCCTTTGGCACAACACAGTCCCATGTCATCCGGCACGCAACACAATACATAGGGCAAACAAATACATCCAAGTGCACATTCCTTTGTCATGTGAATACTGTAATTACAGTGTGTACCTTGTAACCATACGTAGTATAACAAATGGTGTGCCGTGTATAGGCCCGCTTTAAATGTTTTACACGCTGCTATTTTGGGTTTTAATGCCTGTTAAGGTCTTGTTTGAACCATGTTTCTTGTATGCAGTTATATCCAGATTGTTAAGACTGACATGGCATCAGAATGACTAAGAAATGTGCTTTTGTTTCAAAAAAGTACTGTCTTTAAAGGCCACAACCTTTATTGAAAAAAACAACACCACAAACCGAGACTTTTGAATACATAGAACACTTGGCACAGTCACACTTATACATAAAGCTGTGATCAAGATTCATTTTAACTGCTAAGTGTGAACACATCCCCAGAGGCCGCATATTCATCCCAACTTTGAATAATAAGTGGGAAACATTCAGAGGAAACAGCTCCTTAAGAGGCTGTGACGTGCTAATGGATCGTCTTGTGTTTTCTCTGGATGTCTGTTGAGAGCATTAAGATCTCTGGTGTCCCTCCCTCTATTTCACCTAGTTCACCTCCTCTGAATTTCATCCACAAAACACAGCAATTACCTGGGGGGAGTCCTAGAGTGCTGCTAATGCAAATTCAGCCCGCTTTCCTGCTGTGACATTTGCATTTTGAGCTTTCAGCCTTTGTTCAGTTATAGAGTGACTTGGAATGAGTTTAACAGTAATGTTAAACTCAGAGAATGTCTGTGTCATTGACGGTTAGAGCCCATTCTCTTATGTCTACATCTCCTTATTGTGTTGCACCCGCATGCCATATGCAATAGTTGGTTTAAAAGGATACTCATTTTGGAGAACTCTCTTATTTTTTCTCTTACTGTCTTACCAAGAATTAGGTAAGAAGATGCAATTTCATACATAGCTGTCTATAGTGTTCAGTCTATTGTAGCACTAGGTTAGCACAAAGACTGGAAGCAGGGGAAGCTGCTGGCCTAGCTTTCTCAAAGTTGGTGTCCATCAAATACAACATTTCTGTAATGTGGTTAATGAGCAATTACTTTGTTAGTCTGTCCTCATAGCAAGGCTTTCTGCACCTTTCTAACTCGGAGACTTTGAGCCAGGCTAAAAGCTGTTAATATGTCCCTTTATTAAGTTTTAATATGTTTTCAGTAAACATTTAGAATATTGGCCAGTTGATCCAAATAACGCCTGTTTGGAAATTTCTTGCGACTGGACTAAAAGTCAGTGGAACTTTAGGTGGAAACCCTGCTTTAGTTTTGGTTGACATGGTTCCTGCTTACAGAAAGTCGTTTCTGCTGGGGTGGGACTTTCCAATGGCCCAAAAACTATCGGGGTGGAGTTAGTAATACAGGATGTTGCACTGTTTTTCACTGGTATCAGTATTTGGACTTGAGAAAGGAATTACTTTCAATGTTATTGACATTAAAAGGACCACTGCACAACCAGTTCCCAACTTCTGTTCTAAAAAAGCGAGATAAAAAAAGTACACAAGTGGAACTTCCAGTTTCTGATTAAGTTCTTGACTTCAGTCCTTGAAGCTTCTTACATCGTAACCTGTACAGTCTGTAAAGCACACTGAGTCAAATGTATAATTTGTGATATTGGGCTATATAAATAAATTTGATTTGATTTGATCTTGGGACTATTTTTGGTTCGAAGGGCCCCCAAAGTGGGACAAATTGGAAAATATAATTTAGAACCTCTAAATCTCTGGACAAACACTGATCGACAACCCTACTAACCCTACCAACATGTTAAGGACATTTTGGTAAAGTCTGATTTTGTAGTTCCAATCTTGGAAATAGCGCTGGAACTGCAGTCTGAGACAAAGGTTGTGCTCGGGAGCACACACACACACTAACACGTACAAATGATGAGCCCGCCACAGCATAGGTAATTACAGAGGAAGAAGGGAGCCGAGACAGTCGACTGGACATTCATCTCATTACTCACGCATGCCTCTGAGCTGTTCCCCACTTGCCTGCTGAGGAGCATCACACACTCCTCTCTCACACGGAGGTTTCCAGGCATACACACACACACACACACACACAAATAAATGCTAGTAAATCCTTTCCAACATACTCACGAGCTTGATGCAGCCTTCCTTATTACATCACTAACAATAGTGTATTCATGAATACTCTGGTGGGTATAGCATGACTGGGAATGACATACAACTTAGACAATGAGCTGGCCCCTTAGCATCCGACAAAGTGTGAGTAGGAAAACTTTGATGCTATATGTTTCAAACCTGTGATGTTTCTGGTATGGGAGAGGCTCTAATTATTAGCCTTTGGTCTCTTAGACTTCAGGGGACGGACAATTTACAAAAGAGTCTGTACACCGAAAAGAAAAAAACAGGCTTGTAATATATGACCGCAGTAAATAAATAAGTGCAGAGCCTGCATCGTCTCTTCTGTATTGTCTTCTTTCCCGTGCTCAAAAGGGAGAGACAGGCTGTAGTTGTTCTCTCAGTGTGATTTGTAGTGCAGAAAACCAGGTCAGTGAGCACACAGCGAGGTAAGGTGAGGTACAGACGGCTCACACGCTGGAGAACAGTTACGTCAGCTGAGGCTGCAGGAGAACTGAGGTATCCCACTGTGGAAGTTCAGAGTCTCTGCCTGCATGCTGCTCTTTGGCAGGGCTCCATTTTCCCTCTTTTCATGTCTCCTGACAACCAGCAGCAGTCGTGTTGTTTAGATCAGTGGTTGGCAAACTTTCACATCAGACACAAACAAAGACTCAACATGGGAGCAGTGCAGCAATTCGTGGAATCTGTGCTTGCTCCCTAAGAATCAGAGTGATGTCAACTGGAGACCTTGTTGCAAGCCCTCATACTGACGGACAAACTCTGCAGTAAACTGTGAGACTTATTTCACTTTTTTCTTTCATTTACTTAAGTATTTAACAGGCCAATCACTACCCCTGCTGAAAGAAATGGTATGTTGCAGTTTTAAACTAAAGTGAAACTAAGTATCCGTTGAGTGCAGTTTGTGGTGCCTTTGAGCGGCAAACTTCTGCACACAGAGTAAGGATGATAAATATCAAAACACACATATGTTCACGTGTGATAAGCTTACTCTTAGTGTCTTCTTCTCACCAGCATATGTGGGTCATTCCAGAATTGGAGGACAATTTAGACATCAACACTTTTGAAAAATGAACCTTTTATTTTATTATTTTTTGTTATGTATTTAGGAAAAACAGATAATAAACAATAAAAAAAAGTGATTTGGCCAGCAAAGGCATCAAATGTACTCTTTCTATTAGACGTTTTATTTGTTGTGTGCCATGTTTTGTGCAACCCTGTGACACATACTCATTAAGCAGAAAAAGGTATTTTTAAAAACATTCTTCAATAAAACTATTTCCTATTAAGTAAAGAAAGTCACATTTATATTAAATACTCATGTAGTTCTGGATAAAACTGGTTTAATGTTAATTTAAGTAGCTTTTTTAATCGATCTTGCCCAACCTTTCAATTGTCACACGTTTCTTTTTACCAATTTCAGTATTTAATTTGAAATATTTGCTCAAATACATTATGCATATATTAATCAAGCTATTAAAAGGACATTAGTTTAAACTTTTGTGAGCTGAGAAAATTATTTAAGGTTATTTTAACAGAAAATTATATAGTGAGTAGGTTGAAATTAGAGTAACAGGGTTGCGTAAAGTAACAGTTGAATGGCTACATTACTTTTGGTTGTAGATCATGACATAAATGTGACAAATAAATACTCAGGACCCCAGAAATGTTGTTTGATAATATTCTATATATATTTTCCAATGAAGGATGAACAGGAAGTGTATCAATGATACATAAAAAACATGTCAACACAACAACAAACTGGATATAATCAAATATACACTGGACAAATATAAACCATGGAGGTCACTGAGGTAGTCAAACAACTCCACAGAGGAAAGGCCCCAGGGGTTGATGAAATGCTTCCAGAAATGCTGAAGGCTTTGGGTGTTGAGGGGCTGTCTTGGTTGACATTTCTCGTCAATATTGCGTGGAAGTCTGGGAGAGTGCCTAGGGGGTGACTGGGGTGGTGGTTCCCCTATTCAAAAAGGGGGACCAGAGAGTGTGTGCCAACTACAGGGGTATCACACTTCTCAGCCTCCCTGGTAAAGTCTACTCCAAGGTACTGGAAAAGAGGGTTCGGCCGGTAGTTGAACCTCTGATTGAAGAGGAACAATGCAGATTCCGTCCTGGTCGTGGAACAACGGACCAACTCTTCACTCTCGCAAGGATCCTGGAGGGGGCCTGGGAGTACGCCCATCCGGTTTACATGTGTTTTGTGGGCTGCGCTTTTTCACCAATCCTGTTTGTGATATTTATGGCCAGGGTATCGAGGCGTAGTCATGGAGGAGAGGGGTTGCAGTTCGGTGGCCTGAAGATCTCATCGCTGCTCTTTGCAGACGATGTGGTCCTTATGGCATCATCGGTCTGTGACCTTCAACAGTCACTGGATCGGTTCGCAGCCGAGTGTGAAGCAGTTGGGATGAGGATCAGCACCTCCAAATCTGAGGCCATGGCTCTCAGCAGGAAACCAGTGGATTGCCTACTCCGGGTAGGGAATGAGCCCTTACACCAAGTGAAGGAGTTCAAGTACCTCGGGGTCTTGTTCGTGAGTGAGGGGACGATGGAGAGATCGGCCGGAGAATCAGAGCAGCGGGGGCGGTATTGCATTTGCTTTACCGCACCATTGTGACGAAAAGAGAGCTAAGCCAGAAGGCAAAGCTCTCGATCTAACGGGCGATTTTCGTTCCTACCCTCACCTGGTCATGAAGGCTGGGTCATGACCGAAAGAACGAGATTGCTGGTACAAGCGGCCAAAATGGGTTTTCTCAGACGGGTGGCTGGCGTCTCCCTTAGAGATAGGGTGAGAAGCTCAGCCGTCCGTGAGAGACCCGGAGTAGAGCCGCTGCTCCTTTGCATTGAAAGGAGCCAGTTGAGGTGGTTCGGTCATCTAGTAAGGATGCCACCTGGGCGCCTCCCTAGGGAGGTGTTCCATGCACGTCCAGCTGGGAGGCGACACCGGGCAAGACCCAGGACTCGGTGGAGAGATTATATCTCCTCACTGGCCTGGGAACGCCTCGGGATCCCCCAGTCGGAGCTGGCGGATGTGGCCCGGAAAAGGGCTTTGGGGTTCCCTATTGTAGCTGCTGTCCCCGCGACCCGACCCCGGATAAGCGGTAGACGATGGATAGATGGAAAATACAGTAATACATTTAAAACATAATATTATGCTAAATTATACAAACACATGACATTTTACTATAAATAATAGAGTAAACTGAAGGAAATGCAACCCTGAATGTTACTGAATTACTGAATGTCAACCCTGTTACTCTAATTATAGTAACAGTGTTGCAAATCAATGCTAATTTTAGTTTTTACCTCAGGAATTAATGCTAGCTGCACAATGTAATGATAATATCAAGGAATGGACACACTTAGATATCTAACTAAAGAAAGATGTGTTTGAAATGAATTTGTTTTAGTCTCATAATGTGAGTAACAGGGTTGCATTTGTGTGAGTGCCACACTCCATCAAGAGTGAAAAGATTGGAAATATATTAAAAAATAAAAGGGAGGACTTACCTTTGGTCTACCCATGGTAGTAGCACATGATTTGCTGATGTCATTTCCTCTGTGTCATGTGACTAACAGTTTTTTCACTTCCTCGGCCAAGCTAAAAAGGTTTTGGTAACAGGGTAGCGCGCATGTTGTGGGACACACTTTCAGTGTAAAATTACTATTATTTAAAATATGTTTATGATTTAAAAAATTGATTTTACCATTACAAGAGATATATATCAATATAATAATACCTACAAAAAGTAAATAGAAACCCTATATTAAATGTTATATTTGACATGCAAGTTGGTCACCAAGAAGCTGGGACACGAGAAAAAATGCTATTTTAGGAGAGCTATTTGATATTTGAAATAATAATTTTTATTTTTTCTGCAACTTTATATACATTTTGTCTCAATACAAGTATATTTAACACAACAAGTGCATGGTTTAGCTTTTTGGGCATGGATTATTATATTTTTTATAAGGGGGACATGACCCTAACCCTAACCCTAACCCTAACCCTAACCCCCATGTAGCAACAAGACCTCACCAATTAAGCATTTCTTGAATTTCTCAAATGTAGTGCTATTTTCAGCCTGAATGCCCACTTTTATTAATCTTGCAAGCCATAAATCCCTCATTATCATGGTCCTTCTGGTAAGCAGAAGGCCTATTTCCAGCCCTGCAGAGACCTTTGGTGTTCAGCTCAGTCCATGTTAGGCGTTGACTCTCATTTGCAGATCATTTCAACAGGGAATCTCATGTCTTTTGGTAGTAATCATAAACTCATCATCGCCATGCAGAAAATGTTCTCCTATAGCTGTGATTTGCAGCTGCAAAGCACATGCCTCTTTAGCAGGGTGGGATGCTGAACCATATAATTTTAAAACACACATGGAGGAACCACGGCAGGTCATTTATCAGCCTTAAAACTGGGCTTCAGAGCTGTTGTGATGTGGAGTTGTGAGCCCCTCTGTTTTCAAAGCTTTACTCCAGTCTCTCAAATGAATCACAGAACTCTTGGTCCCATGCCTGGACACCCTCTAATTAGCGTGCATTTTTATAGTAGCTACCAATTTTCAGAGGCCACTTTGACCAACAGCGAACTTATGGCAGCGCATCTGTGGCTTCAAAACACTTCCTACGAGCACCAGATGCCTGTATGAGAAAAAATCACGGCCAATGTAATATATTCAACAACACAGATCAATCTGAGATGAAGTACAAGAGATCATCTGTGGACGTGCGTGGTAAAGGTTTGGCTTTGGGAGAAGCTGAATGGGAACATTTCTTTACAACTACATTGTAAAGGTCCAGTTCTACCACATATAGGTCCCAGGCATCAGTGCACCTTTTCAGCATGTAAAGCTAAAATTATCTTCAGTCACACAACACACTTCCTGTATGCCCTGTGTGAATCACAGTCATCTGCAAATCTGTAACTCTACGGGCATTTCCACCTTGAATTCCTTCTTCCTTTGTTTGCCTGGGTAGTAGCTTCAAACAGGAACTGACGAGGTTGAAGTGGAACAAAGAGTTAAAAGAGTAAAATACCTCCCGCTTTGTTGTTCCACATTTTTGTGCTCATAGATTACAACGTCACATTCCATAAAGTTGTACTTTAACAAAAAAGGTAGGACATTCTTATGTAAGGGAGAGTGGTGATCGTTTACATAAATGGTGAATGTTGGTCAGTGCTCTCCGTCCACTGTCCGTCCATAAGACTAAGAGTGAGAGCTCGCCAGTTATATCACAGGGTCAGACTCAGGAATTGAACATGTAAACAGCTGAATGAATGATTCCCTTGTCATGCTTCCATTCTGTCGACCTGCCGTGGTGGTCTACAATTCCTGCAATTCACAATGGACCCTCAATCATTGTATATAATACCATGTTTGTAAGAATAGACTGTCTTAGCAATATCTAAATGAAAAAACAAATCCAGATATTGTGGTTACAGCACTGCCACTGTCACCAGTGATCACATTTCTTTGATCAACCCACCGATCACTCCACCTACACTGAGGCGGTACTATCTGCAGTGGAAAACAAAATTGTGTGAGGCGAGCAGATGAGTATTTTCCATTAAAACCTATGACCAGCTTACAGTCCTCGGCACATAACAAAATGTCTGTGACTTGGACCCTCACGGAACCTTGCGACCAAGCTGATGCGGAAGTATAATTCAATACTTCAAAAACGTTTCGCTCAGTTTTAACAGCGAGACACCTTTTGACCTGCCAATCACCAAATGAGTGCTTATTGAGAAATCTTTCAGATCTACTATTGTGGGAACCTAAAACTCATTGAATTCAGTACTCCAGATCCCAGCATCAGACCCCACCATCATCCACCTCCTCCTGCTCCCCCGTGCTTTTGGATAACAGGGATTGCAAGGAATGCGCCCCACCTCAGTTACCGAGGCGACCACCTTTTGGTGGCCGAGGAATGTCTGCCGTTTTCCTGCTCGGACTGTTTTCCCATTTCTTCTGGTAAACTGATCCCGACCACACAAGAGGAGCCCCTCTCCTCCCCTCCTCCCCGTTCAGCCACCTCTCCCACATCTAACCCCAACTACTGTCAATCAACACCTAATACTCCGAGCACAGCTGATCGAAACCACTTGGAGGGACTGCTGGTTCCAATTGAACCAAGAATGTGCTTATATAGTAAAAACTGGGCCACTTCAACCGCTGTGAGAGGGGTATTCCTTTGGCTTTGAATGTATAAGATGCAGACAGTCATGCAGATCAAACACCAAGAAAAGAGGGCAAAAGTTAACTGAAGGCATGAAGTAACATGAAGCATTAAGTAAAACCAGAGCAACAGTTCTCCTTTGAAAACCCTGTCAACATTAACAGGCTGAATGATAAACCGTATTTGTGATGACATTTATCTTCCTCTTTGAGGCAGTTTTTCTCCATCATTCCTGGGGGGAAAAAACTTTTTGTTTGTTTTTGTTGTTAAAAAATATTTGTCTGAAGATTATAAAATAAGATCTGAATGTAAATGTAAACGCCATAAATCATCCTGGACTAAGAACCACTGACCATTCTGTGACACTGTGCTGAATTTTAGCGATGCACAAAAATATACCTTCTGATTGGATGTGTCACCTAACAATGTAAATGAGCTGAAAGATGGGATGCGGATGAAATAAAAAAATATTTTGGCTGAGATGGTGTGGGTCTAAATTACCCAATAGAAACAACGCAATAATAAACACAGCCTCCTGGCTGGACTGCCTACATGTGCCATCTGATCTCTACAGCTCATCCAGAATGCAGCAGCCTGACTGGTGTTTAACCTTTAAGTTCTCCCACACTACACCACTCCTCCGCTCCCTTCACTGGTTACCATTAGCTGCCCGAATCTGCTTCAAGACTCTGGTGCTGCCTACTGTGCTGTGAATGGATCAGCCCCTTCCTACATCCAGGCCATGGTTAAACCATACAATCCAGCTAGCTCACTTCGCTCTGCTTCGGCCAATCTGCTCGTTACTCCCTCACTGTGAGTGGGACCCAGATTGCCCTCAAATAAAACCGCCTGTTCGCTATCCTGGCTCCAAAATGGAGGAACATTGATGTCAGGTCAGCAGAAAGTCTTCACACCTTCTGTCGCAGACTGAAAACGCACCTGTTTCGACTGAACCTTGGTCAATACAAAATAAAATATAATTCTCATTTCTGTATGTAGCACTTAGATCGGTTTGGTTTATTTGAAGCTATTGTGCTGCACTTCAAATGATTTCACCTATTTGAAGCTAATGCACTAGCAAGATTATTATTGTTCGGAGTTGTATCCTCATAATTGTTTGCACTTATTGTAAGTCGCTTTGGACAAGCCTCAGCTAAATGTATTGTAATAAATGTGGCTCAACAGCTCACTTTCCAAGCACAAAGATGCATCAGACAGAATGTCTCTAAAATACAATGACAAAAGCTTTGTTCACTATTTAGTTGTCTAAATCTCAGTTTGCAAAGCCTCCTGATTTTGGTGGTTTGGTGTTAATCAGCCTAAACTGATGTTCAAACGAGGCTTTATGTTTCTGGGTCATTGGGTTGAATCTGATTGCTCTCCCCATGTTTCTCAATTTTTTTTCCAACAGTGCTATCTCAGATCAGAGCAGAGTGTCAGGGTGTTTGGTTAAATACCGCTCACAACAAACAGACTTTTACTTGCTATTTATTACCCCCGTTTCTTGCTCTGCTGCTCTCTTTGTGCCAACATCAGCATGTTAGAATGCCGAGGACTAGCTCAAACTACACCTTAGCGTACACAGTCAGATACAAATAAAAGCAAGTGTATGATGTAGGACTCAGATTGAGGTGTCCAATGACTGCAGAAAATACCACTCTCAGGAAACTTCTTTTAAAATTTGACATCTTGAGTGTTTTAACAGTCAAGCTAGCTGTAGCTAGCAAACAAATGTGTGGAGTGTGATTGATTGTATGGCAGCTCCAAAACTCCAGTTGTTTCTGTTTCTGTTTTCACATACATTTATTTCATTTGTCTGTCTGTGTACGCTCATGAAGTGGAGTCTTAATGTGGAATAAAGGGGATTTTTGTTTTTCTCAAGTTGAAATATTTGCAATTGCAATCATTCCATCTAAAATCCGCTTTACATTCAGATTGAAGGCAAATTACGCTTCCTTTTCATTTTCATTCATCCAACAAAAGTCTAACTGATACCTCTGTACTTGACAAAGAGCCAATTTCGACTCGAAACATGTACTTTTTCAAGTGTAATACAATTCTTTTTTGCAAAGTTAGTGTTCTACAGTGAGGCACAAATAACAGTGTTGGACTGTAGTCATATTTAAAAGTAACCAACAATAATAGTATCAAAAAATATCACAATGATTTATACAAATCAATTCCTTTAGAGTGTAAATCGAATACAACCAGGCTTACAGAGAGAAAGCTGATACTTTAGCAAAGCTTCTGTTATGTCAGAGGCTGAATGTTATTTCACCCACTGACACAATGTACACTGCAGCATTAACTGGAGCAGAGAGAGACAGGCTGCAAGGAATAGCTGCTTCAGATTGTGTATGTGTAGATATTTGAGTTTACGGCAGCACTTCTTTTTAAACACCTCAAAATGAGACAAACTCCCTTATGTCTACATTTTAAATCTTAAAAATACTATATTTTCTCATTCTAGTAGTCTGTAGGGAGACATAGAAACTGAGTGATTAAAAAAAATGAGGGAAAAAAAAATAATCTGTAAAACCAAATCTCTTTCAAAGCTGGCCTGTCTGCGTTTCTCCAGCTGTCCTCACCCCCGTCTGGACTCACAAAGTGCCCAGACTGTCCCTGTAAACAATGTCTCTCCCACCCAGACACGCTCGTTTGTACAGGTCAACCGCATATTGTGTTCGTGGAGGAGGACAGAAGAAGAAGAAGGAGCAGGAAATAGTCTGTTGCTGCTATGTCAATACATATATTTGCTGAGTTCTCGATCTGGATCAATGTATCCATTCAATGATCAACGATCACAAAAACATTTGCACATAAACACGAGATACAGTATGTGGCACTTTATAGTCGGGCTGAATGATTTGGAAAAATATCTAATTGCGACTATTTTGACCAATATTGCAATTGTGCTAAGATAGGCTACCATTAATGTTAGGATGAGTTTTTGACAAATGCACATATATTGATGTATCAGACATGGCGAATATTTCTATGCCATTTTAGGTCTGACTACATCAAATAGCTTTAATGAAGTGTTAGAACAAGCAGACACAAGGCATATGTGATGTGGAGTGTTCTCAGAAACATAATGGGGAGTTAAGAGTTTAATATTCGATACAGCAACACAATGCTGTAGCCGTTCCTCACATGCTCCAGTCAAACACTTCTTCACATGTGATAAATTCACATATAAGCACATGAGGTGTCTGAGCATCTCATAATTTTGTGATTTTCCCATGTGGTTTGTTTGTTTAAGGGAAGAAACATTTGTAGTTTCCTGCAGTAAAACACCTCTTGGTATGGACAGGAATTAAAAAAAAAGAAACTCAGCCGGGCTCCTGATTGCTTTGCCAATTATACTGCCAGACACATTTTTCCACCTGCCGTCAGCAGTGTTAGAGGAGGCAGGTGCAGTGGCATTAAGAAGAGCGGTGAAGACCCAGCGGTGTCGCCAAACAATAATATCATTAAACTGCATAAAAACACAGAGGAGCCCGACTGCAGGGCCGGGGGTTACTGGTCTGGGCACGCTTGTAATTAGCCTGAGCAGCTGGGAGGCAGAGGTGTGTGTTTGTGTGTGCGTGTGTATGTGTGTGTGTGCGTGTGTGTGTGTGTTCTCCCCTTTGTGGCATTTTAACTCATTTGAGTTCAATTTAATTCTCTCACTGCTTTATTTGTTTGACACATTGATACAACACAATGTCGGAGCAGAGGGTGTTGAATGAATTATTCACTAAAAATATAATAAGACATTATTTATCTTTTGTTATTTAAAATATAATTCTGCTTTTGATGCCTATTTAAATGTGACATTTGATTTTCTTTTTAAAATTACATTTGTGATTATCAGCCAGTTTTAATCGCTTTGATTGGATCAAAGAACCTTTAGATGCCACGTCTACAGAAAAATAAGTGGATTTAGAAATTCAGTCATCGTCGTTAATTTCTTTTCCTCAATCTTTTTCTAGCACAACATAGATTTGAAGGGCATACTTATTCTACATGTTTTACATCCTATCGGTGTCAACTATACCGCCAAGAAATATTCATAGTTGCATTTTATAATGAAAATGTCCAAATGAAATGATGACAGACCTTTAAATGAACGTATGTTGTTCTGAATTCTCTTTAAAATAACTTCTCAATAAAATTCTGGTGAAATAAAATGCTGTATACATGTCGAGGCCAGATTTAAAGATGTTGAACGCCACCAAAAGAACAGCTTTTCAACAACATCAGTCATGAAATATCAGCTTCTATCATATCCAGGCAATAGTTCAAATATTTAGCATTGAAGAGATTGCTGACCTCAGAGGACATCTAACTCCCTCTCTGTCTCTGTCTGACTCACTCTGTGCATATGTCAAGTGACTTGAGGAAACCAGGGAAACAATGAGACATCGCACAGACAAAACACTCCACCCAACTCGACCCCACCTCCCCCTTTTCCTTGACTTCCCTTTTGCCCTCCTCCCCCCACAACAACAGCAGCAGGGTGAGAGAGGATGCCCCGCCCTGGATCGATAGGAAACCATCACAGTATATTCACATGCACAAAATAATTTGGAGATCCAAGATGTTTATGTACACTGCAATAACCTGGCTAATGTGAAATTTGTGTTCAGCTCATAAGTAATCAAATTTCTTAGGGGACATATTGCTCGTTTATTAAGGGTCTGACATTTAAACCTTGTGTAGAAAGAAAGAAAGAAAGAAAGAAAGAAAGAAAGAAAGAAAGAAAGAAAGAAAGAAAGAAAGAAAGAAAGAAAGAAAGAAAGAAAGTAAAAAGTAAGAGGAATTTGGAGAAGTGGAGAAACATCACAGAAAAATCTCTATTTACTATTAACCAGCATTATAAGCAAACAAAAGTGTGGCAGAATGTCCTGGCCACCTTCCTGTGTTGATTCTGTTCCTGAGGATCAAATGTGAGCTGGCCCATATATGGCTGCCAGTTTGGTTTTGGTTTGCTTTTCGGGAGTGGAGCGCTTTGGTGTGATATCAAACGTTAGTATCACTCAGGCCATCATCAGAACCCAGAACTGGACCAGTGTACTTAGGCCAATTCACATCATAGTCTTGCATGAATCTGGTAACCAGATGTGCTGGATTTAGGCTGGTGTTGGGCCAAAAATGTTGGGTACCATCGGATATGTTACAGTACTTGTGAGTCCAGGATTTCAAGCAAATCCCCAGCAGAGTAAGGCCAATCCAGGCTGAGTATCGGCACACTCGGCTGTGTGTCAGCACTGGAAGATCAATCTTGGGCCAGCTCGAACAGAGAGAGGGGCCCGTCAGCCTGGTCTCCTTGGAAATTCCCATACAGTGAAACTGCATTGTCAATTATGTTTCGAGGGATACATATTTTCTCCCTGATTACGTCTGTTTTGGATGCATCACAAATACATTTCTATCAAAGTCCACGGTAATCCGCATAGGGAAGTTGTCGGGGCGGATGGATGGGTCAAACAAATACAGGTCACCAAGGAGACCGCTGTTTGAGTCCCGTGTAAAACCAAAATTCACCGTTTAGTTTACTAAAGTAACAATTTTAATTTACGTCCGTAACTTAAATAACATAACAAACACACTTACGTATTTTAAGCCAAACCATGATCTTTTATCTAAACATAACCATATATTTTTGTTGCCTGAACATAACCAAGCAGTTTTATTGCATTTTTGTTTTGTTTTGTTTCAATTTAAACGTTATCCACGTGTTTAAAACTGTGACTGAAACTGGGAAAAAATACGCTTCCCTCAAAATGTAATTTACAATGCTGTTTAGTTGTATGGGAATGTAAATGTGTAGGAGATAGGGTTGCTAATCAACTAGTGCTTGGGCCATCTATGGGCCAGTATCCACACCCAAAAATAAACACGTGTCCTTGGCTGATTAATGTATGTCATCATGAAAAGTAAAAAAACAAACAAATAACAATAAAATATAAATGTATATTTGTCCTCTGGTCTGTGCTATAACTGCATTTTCTGTATGGTTCCAATAATATTGATCGTTTTTATAGTCAAAATCGCTGAATGTGCGTATTCTCTGTTCAGATACAGGAGAGATGCGAGCTGCGGCAGCGACGAGCTGAGCCTCCCCTCGGATTGCACAATCCCTCGCAAACTAGATTGAGCGCATGCATTTGGCGCGTGCCTGTTGCTATCTCTCTGTATGTCGCTAATATAATGTTTACTGACACTTTTATTATGCGTCCTGACTTTCTATAGTCCAGTTAATGTATGTAATGTGTGTGTGTAACATTTTTAGTCTTGCTGATGTGACATAAAACCACAGTGAAAAAACACCAGGTGAAGCAGACAGTACTCTGCCGCACTGAAAAGTGCACACGTGAGCCCACACTAAAGAGAGCGCACGTGAGCCCACAGGTTCGTGTAGCTGCTCTTCTAATTACCAGAGACGGTAAGCACCAACAAACTACTGCTAGCTAACATCAGTCAGGTGCACTGTAGCACCAACAAGCTACTGCTAGCTAACATCAGAGTCACGTGCAGTGTAGCACCAACAAGCTACTGCTAGCTAACATCAGAGTCACGTGCACTGTAGCACCATCAAGCTACTGCTAGCTAACATCAGAGTCACGTGCACTGTGGCACCGTTTAGTTTAGTTTTTTTCTCCGACTCACGTCCAAAAATGGAAGATTTTACAAGTAAAGGTAAGACCACAATTTTATTGAAAATGGGATCTGACTAAGAGAAAACAATCCAATATTTAAATTAAAATCTACATATTGACCTTAAATATTATTTTGTTAATAGTGCAGTCTGTATTAAAATGAATCAAAGCATCAGACTAAAAACGCTATGGAGGGTGCAGAGCAAATACCTCTGAGCCGCTATAAATGTAGCTTCTTTTTTAGCCAAATATGTACCTTATCTGTGTGTGTGTAAAGAATGTTGCTATGAGATGTGAAAAATAACCAGTAGTCAATGTTCATGCTGCCAAGAAAATGGTGAATAAGCTACTCAGTATATATACTCATAATACAATCTGAAGTCATCCGGTTTATCAGAGAGACAGTTTTTGAAGGCTGCATTTTTGGAATGAATGGCATGAAGGCTCAATCATGAAGCTGCTCTCTGACCTGAAAAGACACATTCTCCACAGTGGATCAATAAAGATTAACAACACTTTTATTTTATATTTTTTTAAGTTTGACTGTGGATCAATTATTTTGTTAATTTTGTATTTTGGTAGATGACAGATGATATGAGTGTTTCTGTTCCATTATCCAGACCTTCAGTCTGTATTGACTGAAGGTCTGTCCAGGTATTAGAAGAATGGCTTTTCCAATTTTCTTATTAAATTAATCTGAAGTCATCCGGTTTATCAGAGAGACAGTTTTTGAAGGCTGCATTTTTGGAATGAATGGCATGAAGGCTCAATCATGAAGCTGCTCTCTGACCTGAAAAGACACATTCTCCACAGTGGATCAATAAAGATTAACAACACTTTTATTTTATATTTTTTTAAGTTTGACTGTGGATCAATTAAATTACAGAACTTCAAATAGTATCTACCACAAATATGTGAAGAACAATCTCTCAACTATGAATACAGTATTCATAAAGCTTTGGAGAAACGCTGGCGCTGAAACATTCTGCTTTGGCCATCAAGTTAAATTTATTCTTCACTCGTTCGTTCTCTAAGGAAGCTGATCCCACTATCTTCACATCAGAAGGTACAGGTATAGAAAGAGTAACAAATACAAATACCTAGGCATATGGCTTGATGAAAAGTTGCATATTAATGTGCATATTGATAATCTTTTTAAAACGCTAAGGCCAAAATTGTTTTTTTCCCATTTAATAAAATGCTTTCCTTTTGAGGCCTGAATAAAAATTGTGCAAAGCTCTTTTATATCTGTATTAGACTACAGTGATGTGATATACATGCATGCAACTTCATCCCCACTTAAAAAACTAGATTCTGCACATAAAAACTGCATTACATTCTGTAACAAATGCATGTTCACACACTCACCATTACCTTTTTTATGAATCTTTCCGACTGTCCTCTTTGTACCAGAAAAATGCACATGTTGCTATGTATTGCCAAAACATTTTTAGGCAAACTACCTACTTAAATCTCCACCCTTTATCCTTTCACACCAGTATATACAGTACTAGTTCTTCTAATCGGATTCTTTTAAATGTCCCCAGAGTGTGCTCTGAGCTTGGTAAGACTTTCTCTTTCTATGCTCCCTGGGCGGCATGCAAAATATTCTTACTATAGAAGAACTCCCTTCTTTAAATACCTTCAAAGGTCTTTTACAAACAGCCTTGAATGAAACGCTGTTTTACGTAACCCTTGACTCAAGTGGAATGGGGTGTACTGTAGATATCGCTGTTATGTCTCCTCTTTTACTATTTCATTTGTGTTGCTTTTATGTATTGTATGTGTTCTAACTTGTGAAATTGTCTTCTTCTTCTGTCCATATCATGGGTCATGTGTACTACAGGCGGCAACTGATGTGCATCAAATGATTCTGCGCTGTATGCAACCCCCCAGAAATTATGTTTATATATTACCAATGTGTACATATGTTTTGTAATAGTGTAATGTGGCCTGGATCATTTTTATTATTAACATAATGAGTACATTTTATTACACTAATCAACATATTTGTCAACTTGCAAAATGTTCATACCGAACCTAACCGACATTGTATTTCATTTGTTTTCCCTGCAATATCCCCTTTTACAATATCCGCCTGCAGCAACTAAAACTTGATGCAGCTTTTTAATTGCTATGGTTAGGCACACAAAGCACTTGCTTAGGGTTAGGTAAAGATAATGATCAACCTTACAGAAGTGCAATACTAAATCACTGGAGTACCCCTTAAAAAATGGTGTAATCTTGGTCAAATGTTGCCTATTAAAGATGTACCACCACTCAGACGAGGTCCTGGGGCAATCAGATTATTTGCTTGCCAAGGCAGCCAGTATTACATAAGGTGGATGCACGACACATCATTCAGTGAGTATTTATTGCAGGCCAGATGTGGTTCAACTGTTTTGCATTCTTTACCTACATACTTCAGGGAAAATAGGTGAGAAAGACCAACATTTTTCTCTGTATGTGTTCTGTTTCTACCAAACTGATAAATCACATGATTTAAACTGCAAGCTAATAGAGGCTTCCCAGTGGAGCTTCCCTTGTCTTCAAATCTGATGACGCACAGAGAGAAACAATGAACCAGAGATTCTCAGCATGGTCATGACTCCAGTTTGTGTGTTTGCAAGTGTGCGTGTGTGTGTGCATCACAACTAATGAGTCTCAGGCCCAGTGGGTTGCAATTCCAACAAACACACAAACTCGCATGCATGAAGTCTCTCTCTCCCACACACACACACACACACACACACACACACACACACACACACACACACACACACACACACACACACACACACACACACACACACACACACACACACACACACACACACACACACACACACACACACACACACACACACGCCCTCTCCCTGAACACTTCATCGCCCACTGGCACTGGTCTGTTGATCTGGAGCAGAGCCCATGTCTCTTCAGTAAAGTGCCACACTGAGACTTGAGGCAGCCATTGTCAGCTACAGCTGCAGAGGAACATTACTGTCCAGAATACGAGTGCCCACCAATCTGCCTGATAGTGCTGGACGGATATTCTTTACACCTCCTTTCATCCTGCTATCCAGCCCGGAGAGATTGAACCACCCACACAAAGAAAATGGAAGACTGGACAAGATTACATAATCTGAAGCCTTTATGTAACAGCAAGGGCAAGTCAGTGAGTTGGAACAGGCCATTTTAGGGCTCTTTTCTCCCCCCGACTGTCGTTATTTCCTTTTACTAGAAGACGGATGAACGGATGGATAGATGGATGGTTGTGTGCCACTGGAGATGCTCCATAGCGGTACCTCTGTGACAAAGAATGGCACAGATGGCGGCCCAGGGCTGGCCGGCGTTCAGGGTACCAAATGGCATGCCACAACAGGTCCAGATGGACTCAGGCTCTCGGTTTTAATTTTTCCTTTGAATAGATGGTGGATAAACAGTGAAAAGGACAGAGGAGTAAAGAAATAAAGTGAAAACCTGTGAGGCAGGAGGGCAGAGAGACCACAGCATGCCTACAATGTGAGAAAAGTAAAAAAAAAAGAAGTGAGATCTGGAGGAAAACTGCGAGGGTACATAAGCAACAAGATAAACAAAACGATCAAGCTAACTTACCATTTGCCCACTTTTTTGAAAAAATTGCACCTTTAAATGGCCACCAACCAAAATATGATACCTGATGCAGAATTATCTCTCTTGTCAATCCATGCAAAGGAAATATGATGGACAGTGTATCCACAAAACAAGAACAAGTTCAGCTAAGGGGCTGAGAACAGCAGTGACTTGAGTAACTGAGTTATTCAATACATTTGATTTGAACTATATTTAAGCTTTTCTTTTGAATTCTCTCCGCTTTCCTTGGGTACATTAAAAGCTACAACTAATCTGTATTGGATGGATGCATGGATAGTTTCCAAAATGTTACACCTGATACCCAAATCCAATATTTATATATTACATTTCTAAAAAGACAAAATCTAAAAGGGACCTTAAGAGAGTCAGACCCAGTCTAAACAGACCTGAGAATAATCAATTAGATCCGATAGAGATCCAAATAAAGAGAGAACACCAACACTAGAAGCAGGGTGTACGACCAATTCCATTCTGACTATGGGCCAAGACAACTTTGTACTCGCCACCTCCTATAGATTGTAGAAATAAGCAGCGGTTTGGTTATCCGGCAAGTTGTCCCAGAAGTAGATCTCTATGGAGTAAGCTACATTAGCTAACCCAGGAGGTAAATTTCTGTTTGACATGATTTATGTAAAATGTAAGTTTATTTGGAAAGCTGTAGGAAGCTTGCACTACTTGCCTTGAGACCGAACCTAAGCTGCAACCTCCGGGTCTGAAAAGTGAAGCCAATGCGGAAGTGCCATAGACTGGCATTCTCTGTAATAGCCAGCAGGGGCAACTCGACGGGTTGCAAAAAGAAGTCGGATTTTATGGAAGTCTATGAAAAGAAATGACTCCACTTCTCACTTTATTTATAAAACAAATGTCCTAACGAGTTTTTGGTATATTTTCAGATCATGAAAGTTAACTATAACATTTTGGTCTCATGTCTTTCTCAGCCTTCTGTTGCTCTCTTGTCATTTCTGGTTGCAAAAAAAACAAGATGGCGACAGACCAGTGCCAAACTCAAGGTTTCAGAACAGTAGTCCACAAAACAATGCGTAACGTCACAGTGACTACGTCCACTTCTTCTAGTCTATGGTCAACCCCGTAGTCCGAGGGTCAGAACTGTGTCCTGTGGATGTAATAAGAACAGCACATTATTCTATTCTGTAGGAGAAAGGATTACATATTATTCACGCCCCCCCCCCAGAGCATGTTGCTAAACAAAACACGTTTTCTGTAGTGTCATGAGCTGGCCAGTAAATATTAGAGAATATAATCTGTATATGTGAAAAAAAATTACAATTATATAAGGGTCAGAAAGCGAATTGTTCTAGTAAATTAACTTCAGCTTCCAGAAACAGAAGTCTCACTCGGTCTTTCTTTGACGCTTATTTCCATTTCACCCAGATAAGACCTCTGATAGCTGCTCACAGTTCAAACCTGAGAAGCCACAGGCATTTACAGAGTTAAAGCAGCTCCCTCTCATGCTTATTATGAAATATAATTGTCCGAAGGCTGTGAGTGATTGCGTGTTATTTCACAGATCACCCTTCAAGGCAGCGTCTGGGGGATAGAGACTTCATTGGAAAGGAGTGCTAAGAAAATATTTTCTCCTTCAGAAAATCCCTCTATAGAAACCCCACATTTTTGACAAGAGTAGTCTCATACGAGTCTTTTGTCCTTTAAATTAAAACACACAGGAAGAACTCAAATACATCACAGCCCTGAACTTAACCTGTGTCGACCTTTCAGCATGTGTATCAAGGGCAACGTGAAATCTGATGATATTATGGTTTTAGGCAGGAATTCCAAATGATAACAGCACGCAGCAGAAATGATTGGCTTGTTTTTTATCCGAATACGTCTCAGTGGAAAGACTCTGTGAGGGACATCTGTCCGGTGTTGACATTTGGCGTTGCGCAACCTTTGAAAAATAGCTCCACGGTTTAAAGTTTACTTTGCCCCATTCATTTGAGCGGGGAAACCCACTGCTCTCTAATGACCATTCACAAATTACTTCATATTCCCTGTGAGGAAAAACACAGAGGAGCTCATTCTATTCAAAGATAAGCTATTCCCTCGCAATTAGCATCTATCAGTGCAGACTCTCCATAGAAATCTCTGTAGTATAATTACAAATGAAGGTCTATTCTGAGGGCAGTGCAGGGTGACACTGTGGGTTTGCTGAAAAAGGATGTAGCCACACCAGCAGACCATCAGAGGTCTGAACTTGGATGGACTTTTAGTTGCTATACAATTTTCTAAAGTCACCGTTTGCCCTTGTCGTTGCACAATGATTTAATTCTCAAATGCAATGCATACATATTGGAACTCAATTTGCGGCTGTGGCTCAGGAGGTAGAGTGGTTGTCCACCAATTCCAAGAATTGTCGGATCGATTCCCGGCCCCTGCGGTTAACATAGCACTTGAGGCACCATTTATAAAAATATTCCTTGTGTTGAAATCTAGTTTTAAGATCTAAGTGTTAACTACCACACTACACACACAGCAAACATAGGGCCATGTCCCCTATCAGGTTAATCCAGCCATGAATAGATGGCTGTGCAAAGCTTCCTGTTTCCTACCAACAAGCAACACGGCTGCTGTTAACCATGAAGTCAGTAACGTCCCCCTAATGGTCTTCGCTGCCTAAACTTAACCAAACCTTAACAACAGAGATGGCAGATAAAAAAAAAACACTTATATATAGTCAGGCAAAAGTATTGCACTGTAATTCGTATGTAATCCACGTAATCGTGAACCAGGAAGTAAAAAGTCCGAGAGGGAGGAGGTTGGGGTGGATGGGTGGGCCCAAAAACACTAGACTTTCACCCAGGAGTGATTGGATTATTTGTCAAATAACCGTACTTAAGTTTCCAAGTTAACCTAAACCTAAACTTAACCAAGTTTTTCAAATGTACAGAAAAACAATCTTTTCATACAACTAACCAAGTAGTTGTGTTGCCTGCACCTAACGAGCGGATGTTGATATGTGTTGTCTGGATATTCATACGAGAACGCATGAATAATGAGGAATAACATTTCATAATATATCATACGGACTGTATGAGGATACATTGCTGTAGTATATTCGTTGTTATTGTTGGCACTGTGATGACTTTGTGTTGTCATCATTAGGTGTGAAATCTGGAGCCGCTCTTTAGAGAAGTTTTCTGGAGATTTAGGCACAACCTTCTGATTTAAAACGGATGTTTCAGCTACAAAGTCAAGCTAAATTCCTACTATATATTTTTTTCTATGCAGCAGCTCAAGATTGGCACATCTTGAAGGCATCTCTTTCACTTCTCTGATGCTGGATTCTGGAGCGGTTCCAACATGTTTAAAAAGTACACCACATGGTTTAGCTATGAATTATTTAGCTGTAGTAGTATTCCTTGCAGACAAGGACACATCATTCCAGCACTGATACTGGGGGCTGCTGGGAGCTTTAGGTAGAATGTGTAGTCTGTCTCAGCTGAACACACTGTACTGTAGCACTGTGTACCTGACTGTACTGTAATGAAATCAGCTACAATGTTAGAGAGCACCTGTTTCGAATGTTATAAAGAGGCCGTTATCAGTTGTTTTCACTACCACTCTAATGCTTCAGAAAGAGGCACTCTGCACACACCATTAACTTTTGCTTTTCACACGGGACACAAACTCCGGTCTCCTGGGTAAAAGTCATCCTAAGCAGACTTTATCGGTCTTTATACTACGTCAATGGACTTCCCCATTTGATCCTTTCATAATTACTATGGCTGGAGCAACCATGCGTATAGATAACAGCATTCTGAACCAACTCGTAGGAATAGCAGGCACCTTCTGACCCATATCAACCACACTGATAACAACTGCCATTTAATGGCCTGATATCATCCAAAGCGGGAGGAGAAAGATGATACATGTAAAGCCAACTGAAATCGTTGGAAAGTATATGAGAGATGGAGCCCCAGTGTGATGATGAAATAAAATGATACTTGCCTTCTTTGTTGAATTTGCGGCAAAAGCTTAATTTTAAACATTTAAAAAGTAATTTCTAAAAATAGCCTTGATTCTCTGACGCACATATTTTCCTTCCAACCTTTACTATTGCTATTACACTAAAACATCAAGTATCGGTGGGCCGATTCTCTAAATGATATGGAGTTTTTTTCACCCACATCCCTGCATTCTCCTGAGAAAGACAGATAAATAGGTTGACATCATGTCAAAAAAATAGGACGGGGGAGTTCATCAATGCCTGGTTGAAGCTGGCGTCAGCGTCAAGAATTTCACAGAGAGCAGCTCTAAGAACAGATGTGCTGTTCAAAGTATAACCCATATGATTTACTTCTCAGTGCAGTGACATGACACATGATGTTTGAACATGCATAGAAAGACTAAATCCCGCAAAGACAAAATAAAAACACAACTGAAAATCAACACACAAAAATCTGCAACCAGTCGTCCAGTAATTGTGCTTTGTGCAAAACAAGTTCACGCTGTTTAATTCAGCTTTTTTTTCTCTTTGTAGGGAGGAATGTTTTCACACCAAATTGCACGCTGAAATTTGCCAGTTTAGTGTTTTCCTTGGTCATAACAAAAAACCCACAGCTCGTTGAACATGGCTTGAGATTTTTTGGATTCATCATATCCACTCTGCACACTGGCACGCAGCCAACCAAACAGCAAACACTGCCATAAAAGTTTAAACCCCTTTCAAAAACAGGCTCAGCACAGATGTACCGTTGTTTTCAAGCAACAAAAGACTCTGTGGGAAGCAACTGCAAGCTGTGACAACCAGTTTAAAAAACCAAAACCAATGCAATTGTAGAAAAGATGAGTTAAAAGCAATCTGCATCATTTTCAAGGCTGCTGGAGAAGCACACATATATATATATATATATATAGAGCTGTCAAAATGCAAACACATTTGCTTTACTGATGGGAGCAGAGAATAGGGGTAAAGAGATGGTTTATGTTATTTTTAGAGATGCCACAAGAACTAATAATTCAGGACCAAGTCGATCCCAAAATTCAGAAAATGTTACAGTACTCGTTTTTCTACATTTCCGTAGATACCGGTGGGCTCAAGACTAACAGCGTCCTGTCGAGGCTTTACGATCTGAAAGGTCTGGCCGACTAAATTTACACTTGTGGATTGTTTTCAGCCACATTTCTTTCGCAACAACTAAACTAATTGAACTTTCATCAAAGGACATTGCATTCGACGCACCGAATGTGATGGAACGTTAAAGAGGTCGATGGGAATATGAGATGTTCTCTGCACTAGTTTAATCCCTGGTACATTATATAATCATCAACTGCAGTACTTTGAAGAAAAAACAGAGAGGATGATCCTTGTGGATTACTCCGCCACAATCTGCCTCTCCACATAAAGAACTCTGTGCGTCTGTGTCAGACATGGTTTCAATGCAAAGAAATGAAGATTAAAAAGCAAAGTGAGAGTGCAGTAAAGTAAACCATCCCATCGTAATTAATGTAAAGTTTCACATCCAGACTGATTATCACGTCCAGGAGTTAATACGTGTGCCCTTGTGGAGAAAGTTTGCCTGAAGTTGTCTCAAAGAGAACAAAGTTATCATGAAAGTGAGCAAAGAATTTCTTTACATCGTTAGAGCGACCGACGTTCTTCTTCCTGGCTGTTTTAATCTGCTCCGTGCTGCAGACTGTAGCGCTGCTCACACATGATGATGCATCGTGCGGGAGAGAAGCTCGGGGCTTCCCATTCATCATCAGGTCTACATATGATCTTGGTGGAGCTGATATCCGTCCGTGATGTTTTTCCTCTCATGTACCCCTGTATGAGTGAATTCTTTTTTTTTGGAATCATGATTCAATGGTTAGATGTCATTTAATATGGTGTCGTAATGGATATGCTAACACAAAATGTTGACATTCTTTCCCTGCAGGGATTTATGAAACGAACACATTTATCGAAATTAGTAAAAAAAAAAAAATGTGTTGAACAAATTAACAAGAGGTGAATTATTCATGTTAATGGGGAACTTTGCTAAGCTTCAACATGCTAATATATACACGTTACAAAAAGTGCAAACAATCATGAGGATACAACTCCCAACAGCAAGAATCTTGCAAGTACATTAGCTTCAAATAGGTGAACAGACTCCATTGACAAAAACAGTCATTTTACCTCACAGAACATTTGGCTTGCTGTTCAACCGCTGCCTCAATCAGTTAGTTAGTTTGTGTTGTTAACACAAACTAACTAACCAAGAGCATAAATAACGGCTCCAGTCCCACGAAGGAAACATAGACAGTATGGCTGTCTGACAGCAAGGTAAAGCGGTGAAAATATTCTAAATATAGTGTATACTTAAAATGATCTAGATTTTATTTGGTAGGCCTTTTCTTTTTGGTGGCTGAAATACGCTTTGCTGCTGCCCCCGTCCACAGCAGTACATTGCTTAGCTTCCATGAGGTAACTCCTGTCTGCTTCTCCAAACTGGGGGGTGCGGACCGCCATGTACTGTAGGTACAGTACTTCAAACAACCCCACTTCAAAACACCCAAACTATCCATTCAAGATGTGGTGGAAAAGAATGCATTGCACATTTCTAAGTAAATTTGCCTACTACTCAATGAAAATACATACAGTAAGTGGACGCAAAGAGATGCACATTCACACTTGCTGGGAAAAACCGAGGTGAAGGTACTTTTGCTACTTCATTCATTGAAAAAAACCAACCTGAAATGGATTTGTTGAACTCCTGGAACAATAAAGAATAAATAAGAGAGTGATAAGCAAACTTTGAAAAAGACGTCGAAGCTAGTAGAGAGACTGGAAACACAACTTTGAAATAAAAAAGTTTAAATGTTGTGTCATTTCCTGCATTCAGAGACTTGAAAGACTTCCAACTGTCTTGCATATTGACTATGAAGATTTGTGACTTGACTGACTGACTTGGATTTTTCCCTTAAGGACTTGAGACTTGACTTGGGACTGGCTCTGACGAGACTTTATACTCGACTTGCCGACGACGAATCAGGTCAGAGATGTTCACCCCTGACAAACGACAAACAACAAAATGAGCAAAGTATGCTGACTGCATGCAGCAATGTAAAAAAGGGAAATATGATCATTTCATGAATCGCATGAGGATCCATTTTTTGCTTGGAAAGAAGATGTAATACAACTACAGTTTTTCATTTCCCTGTCACTACGCCAACATAGTGGCACATGCCACTCGTAACTATTGGATACCAGTCTTCAAAGATGCAGTGACAGGCCTCTAATTGAGAATCTCTATTATTGGTTCTGCTGTATTTGTCATATTTTCCTCTCTCCTCATCTTCTCAGCATCTCCTCTTCGCTCACCAGGGAATCATTTCCTGACAAGCCCCCATGTAGAAAGCCAGGGGATGCTTCTGGCTCTCGGCGGGGAGAATAATTAGCCTCATCTTCCTCCGTTCTCCGTCTCCTTCATACCCTCTCTCATGCCTGTGGCAATGTGTGTAAATTAGCTTCTTTCTACCTAATGTGACTGGGTTCCTCTGCTAGAAAGCTCGCCGATGCCTCGCCTGCATAACGAAGAGTGTAGCTTTTATTCTGTAAAGGAGTCGCACGCCAACGTGCCCCAGATTTCCAGCCTCCTCAAAGTCATCCTCAAAGAAAACCAATAACTCTTTAGAAGTAATCAGACTGAGAAAGTAACCAGGAAGTTAGAGGAGACAGAGTTGGCAGTTCAAATACTGTTCGAGAGGATCCAGTTCAGAAACAGAAAAACTAAAAATGTTTGCTAGTTCTCTGAGCAGTATTTGCATATTGAGAAATCCTCTATAAAATCCACTAACATTGTTTAAAAAAAGCAACTAATGGTGTAACTTAGCTTGATTCATTTTAAAGTTTTGAAATCAGCTCCATCATCGCAGAAAGACAACAATGGGCAGAGTGACAAAGTACTAATTATTAATTATAATTATAAGTATTCATTTTGAAAGCAAACATGAAAACATTGGCTACTCTCAGCTTCACAGTTGTGAGAATATGCTGAAACGGAAAAGCTCTCAAAACAAGACATTTGAAAAAATTATAATTGCTAGCAGGCTGTCATTGAGAAGAGCAAACATACTCAGTCAACGTCACCTGGACCACTTTGTACAGAGAACCAAAGACAGTCATCTACGGTATCTGAGGGAATAGGGGTTTCATGGTCAGTGAATGCAGGGTGGCATTTTATAGTGTTAACATGTTGTGCAACCGGGCAATAAAAAGGCTCGTCTCAGGTTTAAACTAATAACAATATCATCACTGAGGTGATATTTGTACTGTAAGCCCAATTATTTTATCAACAGGTGCTATTGGTGTCAACAAAGTATGGAAATAAAAGTGCAAGGTTTATTTTAATTTATGAAATATTTGTTGCAAACACATTTTTTTTTAACTATTTAATTTTTATAGTTTCAGGTTCAAATTAAAGCTGCAACGATTAACGGTCAACAATTCATTCATTTGCAGAAAAAAGTATTTTGATCATCAATTTCAATTTTAAAGATATATAGATTTCCATTATTTCCTATTAAAGTGAATATCTTTGGGTTTTGGACTGACATAACTAGAAATCTAGACATCACATTGGACTTTGAGAAATTGAAATGGACATCTTTCACTATTTTCTGACATTTTTTAGAGCAGACAACTAATCGATTAATCTACAAATCAATTGGCAGATGAATCAATAATGACAATAATTGTTAGTTGCAGCCCTAGTAAGTAGACCCTTAATCATCCTGCTCACTATAAGTCAGAAAACCTCCACAGACAGACCGAACGGTTTCACGGGGACTGCATGTATGTTCTCACACCTACAGTCAGATAAACATACAGCAGATCTCCTGGCACATATTACTGCTGCAAGACTTACAGTAGAAGACTGATGCTGCACTGCCTCTTCCATCGCTGACTCTCATTTAGAATCTAAAAGAAGTTCAGAATCTATGAAACCAGGTTTGGGCAGATTTTCCCGTTATTCTGTCAATTTAATTGATATTCCTCTCTGCACAATGGCAGATGTTCTATTTATCTCTACAATGTTGATAAAAACTGTTATCAGAATCAATCAGCATGAGGGGGGAAAGTTGGCACAGATTGCAGACATTTTAATTAACCCCACTTATATACTGTATGCAAAATATTTTGAAGACACGATAATAGAAAAAGAAATGTTCAGCAGAAATGTAGCAAAAAGGCCATGTAGAAAAACCTTTTTATGATTCTTATTTCCATCCTGGTCCCTGAATCAGGCTGAATCTTATGTAAACTAAACATCACACAGGCAGGCTGATCCTCTGGCAGGGCAGCAGCTGTGGTCAGCTCTTCAAAAGCAGCATCGTGGAATGATTGTGCTTAAAGCTGACAGCAGGAGGTTCAAATGTGGCCTTTGCAGATCAAACAGCTACCGTCGCCTTTGGGCATTGAAGGCCAGGCATGCTGAACAATTCTGAGCTGGCACAGTAAGGCATGAATATGTAGCTGTGAGTTTGTAATGAAAAAGTACTGGACTTGCGATGCAGGGAAAAATAAAATGGGGTGGGGGTCGCAGGAGGGGCAGCGGTAGCCTAAAGTCAGAGAGGTGGACTTGTGACTGGAAGGTCGGACTTGCCAGGAAAATCTAACTGGGAAGAGAAAATTACGAAACACTCTTTAGTCCCTCAGCACTGCTGTCAAGTTGCCCTTGAGCAAGCTACTAAATCCTCTATTGGCCTACTGCAGCTTCAGTAATTGTACACAGTTTACAGCTGTGAGTGCAGTAGGCAACATTTAAGTTGAGGATGGATGTTGCAGACAAAGCAGATGCAACCTTCTGTGGCTGAGTACAATTTTAAAGTCATCATCATTGCTGTGCTTTGACTTTTCACTTGGAACTCAACCAACAAATAGAGAATAAGATGTTGGACATTTCTGGCAGCGTCTGCCTGTTTGGAATAGGCAGAAAAGAATGAAAGAATGTAGACAATATGAGCAGTGGCGTCAACGTTGTGCGGTGCGAGTCGGCCAGTTCGTCTCAATTTGTTTTCTATGGATTCCAAGAGAACATGATGTGAGGAAAGGTTAAATGTTGTAAAATGTTAACCTTTCAAATGAAGTTCAAATTCAGAAGCTCTGTTGTAGGGTGCAAAAAAACAACCTGACAAAGAGTTGTGAACACTACTGTACTTTCTGTATTTTTTCGCCTGTCCCTTGCCATCCAGGATTACACATAGGAACCAAAATAAAGTGCTGTCACGGTGATTGTTGGAAAAAGTGCCAGGTTATTTATTTTTTGCAATGGTTGTTATCGAGCAATACTCGCTATGCTTGAGGGTGTTGGAACAAAGAGTGGTACAGTGTTGTGCAATTTGTTGTACAGTCTGTCTGTCCATGTCAGCATGTGTCTATCAAATCATAGACTGTATATAAGAAGAGGACGTCGTAACCGTGAGTGGGTGCAGCTAAGTACAACCAAACAACGAATAAGACTTTTCTAGACAACCAAAATGTTACAATTAACTTGCATGAACCGAAAACACACTGTGAAAGGGTTAACGTTGAAAATACAGGCATCCAAACCAAGCAACGACCTGTCAATCACAAGGTAGCCCCGACCTAAAGCATACCCTGCTTTATCGTCGGTTTTACTCTAAATGGGACCATCATTTAGAAAATGAACATCATGCTGTATTGAAGAAGACTTTGAAATAAGAGACTCGTCTGGAAGATCTTTACTGAGTTTATAAATCAAGTGAGAAGTAGATACATTTCTCATAAACTTCTATACAATTGGACAACTTTTTGTAACCATTGGATTCGTCCCCTGCTGGTCATTTGAAAGAATGCAGGTTTAAGGCACTTTCGCATTGGCTTCACCCTTCATGCACGGAGGTTGACGCTTGCTTTCAATAAGTACATTTTACAAGCTCCATTATCTGTTGGGATGTGGTGGCCTTATTTATTTATAGTGTCGCGTTTGACAGCAATTTTATTTGCATGCAAGTTCTGTTGTGTTTCTCTTCCCTCTCAATGACATCATTGTGTAACTACACTCTTTATCAGAAATTATCTTCTGACATCCTTACATCACAAATCAAACACTGTCTGAAGTTGTGAGGGGCGAGTTTCTGAGGGTCTCAGGAGGAAGTGCCTCAGGCTGCCATGAAAGGCTCGATACCTAACCAATGTCTTGAACCTGCACGGCCAGAGCTGCTGACATAAGCTTTATTGCAGGCCAGAGTTATTCACATGTAGGTGACATGTTTGCATGTCGGAGTGGGTACCTGCATGATGGATGGTTGTCGGGCAGATGTCAGTCTTGCTGTTTTTCCAATTTATTAGAGTCTTTATTACTGTCTTTACCTTCAACCTCATGCATCATTGTCTTATGAATAAAATATAGTAGAAAAATATATAGTCCACACCACATGGCGTACAACCACAACTTTTCCACATTCTCTCTGACTGAGAGTGCTGACTTCAGTACCTGTGCTCAGATAATGACAACGTTAATGTACTTAGAAACTTTACAGTACCAAAACACTGAAATTATATAAAAGCTGTCTTTGAGGTACAAGACATGATGCAGAATGTAGACCCAGAACAAAAGGATGGAAACATACTGTATCTGCTCCAGACTATTAATAAAAACTGCCAGGCAGCAATGGCACAGACATTCTGATAATGGAAGGCAGGATTTGCTTTATTCATGAAAGTATTATTGCTCCGGCGGGATCAAAGCGGAGTATGACAATAGTGGTGTCAGCACAGGGCTTAGAGGCTGTCAGTCATGGCTGAAGGCTGGAAGGTCACCAGTTTAAATCCCTGACCAGCTCAAACCAGGGAGGGAGAAAGTGAATCAGAAACATTCTGCTCTCTGTCATTAACTATTGCTGCGCTGGTTCCTGTGAGCAAGGCATCTCATCTTTAACTGAAGCAAGTCAGTCTTCCAAGCCCGCTGTGGCTGTGTGAAATTATTCCTTTCTACTGTCAAACCCCTGCTGGAAATGCATTTGTATTTATAAATATTTTGATAATCGATTAATAGTTAAAGGAATTTTTCATGCAAAAAAGGTCAGAAAATGCTGTTTTCAGACTCTCAAATATGGAGATTTCCTGCTTTTCTCTTATAGTTTTATAGAACAATCGATTAATCTGATTAATATTAATATTGAAAATAACCGTTAGTTGCAGCCCTTACAGCGTTACATTATTTATGAAAATCCCAACTTGTTCTGCAAACGCTGGTATCAAGAAACCCAGTTTAGCGCTGGATTACATGCTGGATTTATTCTGTTGACATCTTCCACGTGACAAACGTAAACATTTTGGACTTTAAAAGAAAGATAAGGGTGTGCCACTACATGTACCATTCGTTTTGACCTGTGTAAATACGGCAATTATTCCTGCTTTGCCTCCTCCATAATTGTTTGGAATATGTCTCCTACACATATTTTATACGTGAAATTTGAATCTAATATTTCAAAATGTAGTTATGATTTTTATATGTTTTACCTTTTTTTGTTTTTTTTATATACAGTAAGCCTTTACATGTATACAAAAGCATGTACATTGAATGCAAAGACACAAGTGGACCTCAGTTAAAGAAATCTCATTCATTCCAGTCCTATTATGAATGTATGGACATAAGAAGAAAACAATCTCTCAGAGGCTGAAACTGTCAAACAAACACATATGGCAATTAGCTCTGTATTAAACCTCATTACTTTATCAGTACCTAATTGTGCTCAAGAACTAGTGAAAGCGGGCATCAAATATTTGGTCAGATTTTCAGTTTTGTCTACTTTTCCTTATCTAAATTGTTTTCGGACAAACAAAAGAAATGGGAATACAGAAAGGGGGAAAACACTTATCTTTCACTTCACTTAGCTTTTCTGCTGTTAACCATTTCAGTGTCAAACTAATCCAACAACAAAACGGCAGGATCGAATATTGAGCTTTTGGAATGTATGCAACTGTTGACCAATCTAAACCTTGTTTCCTTACATTGCAGTTGAGTGGGCCCTGTTATCATGTAACATGTCACATTTATAATGTTTGATAGTGGGGGAGGTTATGACATTATTGATGACCTGATAAAACAGAAAACTGTTGATTGGATGCTCGTCTTGTTTCTGTCTGATTATTCTGTAATGTCTCACCTTTCTGCATGAGCCCCAGGTGTTTATGCTTCTCCCTGCCACCTAATTGGTCAATTATCATTATTGTGTGGTGGGTTGCAGACACACAGAACATGCACTCACACATGCACACACATACAAACCCCTCCATTATTTATTCTGCTGTGCACTTTCCTCACCACAGCCCACCTAAGGGACTTATTATAGGTTTGGGAAATGACTACATTTCTTCCTGCTCTCTCTGTGTTTTCCCTCTACTTCCATGTCTCTCACACACTCATGTACATTAACATCCATCAGGAATAAACAGGAGAGGAGTGGGGGTTAGGACAAGAACATCTCCTTATTTGACAGAAGAAATAATTAAGAGTAAACCTGGAAACTAATTGTTCTGCCTTATGTGTCTTAATAAAAATGTAATCATCAGAATAAAGTCTGTGATGAAGAAGCTACTTATGACACGTACACTAAATAGAAGACATTTCCTGAATATATTCTAACAAATAACGGCGCTTCAGTTATCTTTTGTTTGAGGACATTCAGGCGGACGAGGCTCAGGAATGTTCTCGTTACTGATGTCGACTGAAGAAAATATGTTGATATCTAACTGTAAGGACGGATCTCATGATATGCTCTGCTCCTTGGAGGAAAAAAAATCTAATCTAAAGTTCTTCACAATTAAATATTTGTGGTGATACTTCATGTCCTCATTGCATAAAAGACTTGCATTTACTTTACTCGCCTAAAAGAGATCAGTGGCTCCTTGTTCCCTTTGTAAAGTCACTGAGCATTAACATAAAGATGATGTGTGTGTTGCATAAGACTTTCTTTCATGACCTTATATCAGAGACAGTGACGTGCGGTGAGGTTCATGGCTGAGGAGGCACTGACTCTTTCACAGTCAGATTTACAAATATATGAACCCAACTGAGTATCTTATTCACCATTTTCTTGGCAGCATGAACTAATGCTACTGGTTATTTTTCATATCTCATATCAGCATTTTTTCTACACACATAGGTAAGGTACATATTTGGCCAAAAAAGAACGTTTCATTTATAGCGGCTCAGAGAGGTACATGTATTGGGCTCACGTGCGCCCTCTTCAGTGCGGCAGAGTACTGTCTGCCTCACCTGGTGTCTTCTCACTGTGGTTTTATGTCACATCAGCAAGACTAAATATGTGACACACATACATTACATACATTAACTGGAGTATGGAAAGTCAGGACGCATAATAGAAGCCTCTGTAAACATTATATTAGCGACATACAGAGAGATAGCAACAGGCACGCGGCAAATGCATGCGCTCAATCTAGTTTGCGAGGGATTGCGCAATCCGAGGGGAGGCTCAGCTCGTCGCTGCCGCAGCTCGCATCTCTCCTGTATCTAACAGAGAATACACACATTTGACGATTTTGACTATAAAAATGATCAAAATGATTGGAATCATACAGAAAATGCATTTATAGCATTATAGTTATAGTTATTTGTTATTTTTACTTTTCTGCCTCCCCTGACAGCACGTCCCTGCATCTAGTAGAGGGGCCTTTAGTTAAAATCTAGATTTAATGCTGTTATTATATTAGTTTATCTTGTGCAGATTCCCAAATTTGACATTTTACAAAGATTATTACAAACTAATGACTAATACGTAGATGGTTAATCCATGTCTGTTTACTACAGCCGCAAATAACTTTCCCTAAATGTTACCTCAGATATTGACTTTAGTTATTCACTTTTTTCAAGACACTTTGCTTGAAGTCTGCATTAAAAACACAGAAACAATCTTTAAACGACCAGCTCTCTGGTTATAAACCAGTTTCTCCACAGCCTTCATCTCAACATACGGCACATAACCAGCCTTCACTTTCACTCATGGCATGTGAGGGCAGAGCAGGCATGTTGCATAAAGGATGCTCACGTAATCCTGAGGCCAAAGTACAACTATCAGTGGTATGTAAGCTTCAGCTGCTGCCAAATGCTCTGCATGGTGAGATAAGAGAAGGATTTTGTAACATCATGTCTGAAATAGTGATGGTGATGATGTCTTTCCTTCCAATACTAACAGATTTGTTAGAGCCGAATATGTCAAACAAATAATTTTATCCATAATTGGATTTGTATACTATGGAGCCTCTAAGCAGATCTGAGAAACAGTGTTCGTATATCATACAATTTATACAATACAATAACTTACAGTCATGCAACACCACAGCAGTCAGTGCTGATGCTAAATGATGATAAGTGTTTGTAATCTGATAAGTATAATAAGTCTTTTATTGTCTGTTATATAAGAAATAGTGAACGAGTGCATGAGGGAGTTAATACAGACACAGTCATCTTGAATGGCCACATAGGACAGTGTTACATTCATTCATTTACTAATCACAGTAGTTGCTTAGCGAAACAAGTTGGTTACTAAAGACAGATACAACACCAAGGCCAATGGTGCATTCACATGCTCCTCGGAGGGTCCCATTTCCCAAATTGGGAGGTCGTTCTTTTGACTTTGGTATGTTCAGGAGCTTTAAGTCGTAATGTGGACACATGGACGCTACAAAGAAGATGTAGAAGAAGATGAAGATGTGTGTTCCGACACCACATGAGAGAACTATCTTGCGATGTTAACGAAAGTGAAACATACTGCGTGTATCAGCCCTGTGATTTGGATCCGCACCAAAATTGTTCTTCCTTGTCCGATGCTACACCCTTCCGCCAAGTTTCATGAAAATCCAGGTAATAGTATTACTGTAATCCTGTTGACAGACAGACAGCTGAGCCGAAAACAAGGTAATAAATTGTATGTCTACAAGATGAGAAAGAAACTAACTGCGGACTTGGATACAATCCTGTGTGGTTGTGGCTAAAAACACATGTCATCCGTGGTGATGTTATTCTATGAAATTGAGTGCCAACTTTTTAGAACTAGTGATTATTATTCAATTTACTTTAACATCCTACGTCGTGATTTATATTTGGCATCTGCTGTTCATGTGTGGTTGGGTTTCTTTTTTCTTTATATCTTTGATGAATGATTCAATTGATCAATTCTGTTAGATCATAAAACTCACATCATGTAAGGTTCATAAGTTCATCGTTAATATGTTTTCATGCTGCTTTCACAGGTTTGACTTCATCGCTGTGGCTTCCACCCTCTTAACTCTCAGACAAAACTTCAAGCGAGTAATCGCAGTGAGGAAGACTGTTAGACAGTCTACATGTGCAGTTTCCCTCCAAAGCCGCAAATAAATATTTTTTTCTTGCTCGCAATATTCAAACAAATAGCGGAGTTCAGCTGGAGGTCGTGTGAATATTGATGGAGTCGGTTGTCAAAAACATCTGGATCACCATAAACGGGTGTCAGTGACTGTGAATAAATAAGAGCAGTCACTGAGACTTTATAGATTCATTTATACTGTGTGTGGTTTCTTATTTTTTCTCGTCTTAGTTAAAAGAAAACGTTAGGATTGGTCGAAAGCTCTTTTACCAAGATAATAAAAAAAACATTTTGTTTTCACAGGCTACAAATTGTTTGTCCAACACGAAGAAACAAACGTTTTAAATTTGAAGAACATCAAAACAACGCATGATTATCATAAAATCTAATTTTGATTATTATATATTTTAGACTAATTAGGACTATAAAAACCCTTGGAGGATGATATTGCGTGCTCTTAAAAGCTTTTGGATATTCCTGTAACATCAACACTGAGGCTCTGGAAAATCTTTACGTTGTTTAAGTTTATTTAACAGAACCTCATTTTCACAACAGCTGAAGTTCTTCTTCTTACAAGCCTTTTATTGGTGGCATGTCAAAGTCTTATTTGCACACAGCACAACCCCTGATCCTATACAGTTTTAGAGTGCGTTACTTATGCTAATAATAATCGGCCACACGGCTCCAATTTATGATCCAATGGGATTCATCATTCAGAGTTATAGAGAAGTAAGTACTGAATGTAAAGGCATTAAATGTCTGCTGACATTAAATAGTATCAAAAATGGGTTTCATTTCATGAAAACCATTTTTTTTTTTTTTCGTGTTTACAAATATAAACCCGTTTCTGTCCAAATCCGGAACTTTATAAATTAACTATTTGCTGTTAAAATGTGTCATTAAAACCGACTAAGACAAGCAGACTTCTAAGGTTTTATTTCTAATAGCAGATTCTTTAAAAACCAGTAGAACCCAAAACAAGTGAGTGTCAACTTTACAATTAAAATACAACAGAACAAGGCAGATTTATTAAAACATTTTAATGTTTTATTGACTTTGCATCAATGAGTTCTTGCCGAAGAGATTTATTTTTATCTTTTTCATCACGGAGTGCTTCTTGGCAGTTTTTGTGAGCCAGATGGAGCTCCTCAAGGTCTTTTTTATGGAGCTCCTTCTTCCTATAATGTCTAACATTATTGTGAACCTCAGTGGCGATCCTCATGTTGTCCCTGGTCTCTGTGTCACAAAGCATCTTCAGCCTCTCCAGGTCATTGCGTGTTTCCTTCCCTTTGTTAGTGAACATCTCTTTTAGGCTCTTCTGACGAACTAGCTGCTCTTTAGTCTTTTCCAGTTCTTCGCAGAGCTGCAGCTTCACGATGTGCTCCCGGAGGTTTGCGGCACTCGCCTCCCCCAAAGGATCATGCAGCTCACTCACTTTATCCTGCAGGGTGCTGGGTTCCTCCTGTTAGTCTGCTGCTTTTCTCTTGAAGAAGCTGATTTTTCAAGTCCTCCACTTCTCTCTGGAGAGACTCTGTTTGGATCGTCCGCTTCACCTTCTCCTCCTGACAGCCGCTGTGGATTTCAACGCTTTGCAGCTGAGCCTTCAGCTTCTCCACCTGCTTTCCAAGAGCCTCCCTTTCCAGCTCACACTCTTTCAACATTCTGGCAAACCTGCAGAGGACCAGTTGCTTCCTGCTGTTCTCCATGTTAAGCTTGTAAATAGATCCTCCAAACTTTGTGTGAATGCAGTCTGTCTGTCTTAAATGTGATTCTCTCTCACACTGGTACGTGTTGTGATGACCTGCTGTTGTCATAACACACAGAGATGCTTCCTGAATGTTGACACTTCCAGAGTTCCACAGTTTTAATTGTCTACATTCATTTTACTGGACTGAATCTTTAATAGGTTTTCCTGTGCAGTTTGTTTCAGGTGATCTACATTATACAGCATTTAAATTAAGGTTGAATACGGATGTTTTTATGCTACTATAACACTGTCCTTACCAGTGGTACACCACCACTGATGGTTTGCGCATACTCTTAACATGACCTACATGTACCCATTGCTTCATAAAAAAATGCATAATGGAGTAACTTTTTGGCTTCATGCGCCACTGAGCATTAACCCCAAAATAAGACCTACAGGAGACCTCACCACTTAACTGACTCTTCAGTAAGTATCACCCCCCCCCACACCATGGAGCCCACACAGTCACTAACTGCACTCCCTGAAATAATTTAAAGCGATTTCAGAGAGAAACAGACAGAGAGGTCTACAGTGTGCATTTGAAGGATATATCCAGAATGTCAAACTGATTCAGCAATAAAACAACAAGTTAAAAAGATAAAAATAGAATCTCTATTCTATTGTTAGATCTCTATTCACTGTTACAATCATTAAAAAGTAAAAGCAGCATGTGTATACATTCAGTATACCCTCAGTAGCTAGCGCACAATAGAAGTGCTTATGCTAATTAATGATGTGCTGTAATCTGCTAATGTTAGCGCCATAAGTTTTTACATAGAAATGTAATGTTTTAGAAAGATATAGTATCTCCTTCCAACCTCTCCGGGTAATGAGTATCACTATTACACATTACTAGCTCGTAGACTCCCCTGCAGATTTAGAAAGGACTGTTCCCTGACTGCTGACCATGACTATCGGCCATTATAATACTGGAAAATATCTATAGGTAAATTGTTCTTAAGTACATTAACATTTAGACTATCAATTCCCATGTGCAGGAGAGAGAACAAATACACACATTATAGGAAGACATGATTAGTATAATCTGTATGCCTTCCTACTTGACATGCATCAAATACACTGATCTCATATTGTGTGTTATTTAGCTGAATGCTCACTTCTACGTTCTGCACAACCACGGGGGTGAAGGTTTTTAGGGATTCAAGAAATACTTACAGCAATACTTAACATAAACAATTAGCCTTTTTTTAATAAATAATAATAAGCTTTTGACATGCTGGTAGGCGGATTTTTGAAGTGTATAGAGAGCCAAGCCCACCGGTTTACCCTGATTCACTCTTTATGCTAAGCTAAGCTAATTTTAATTTCTAAGTTTCTAGCACCATACGTGGCACACAGCTAAGTGATTGGTTATAGAACTTGTCCTATTTATTTAACTATAACCAACATCTTTTGCTAAACCTAAGCAGTTTTAGTTGTTTAAACTTGTTTAGTATATGAGCATATTGTATATTTTGTCACCACCTTTTAACCAAACATTGTTTAAAAGGTAGAAAAACTTGTTAGTTATATGCATACTTTATATATATATATATATATATATATATATATATACTTATATATATGTATATATATATGTGTGTGTGTGTGTGTGTGTGTGTGTGTGTGTGTGTGTGTGTGTGTGTGTGTGTGTATATATATACACACACACACAATGTATATGGTGGTGATGGCCTAGTGGTCTAGTGGTACGCAGGGTTGACCCTGAGTTGCTCCAGGGAGACTGTCCCTGTACTTAGTTCAATGTAAGTCGCTCTGGATAAGAGTGCTAAATGTCCTATAATATACATTTATATACTGTATACATATATATATGGACTACAAATATTTAAAAAAAACTCAATATACAATATGTCCGTTCTTTGGTTAAGGTATGGTAAAGTTTAAGCAACTGCTTAGGTTTAGGTGCTATATGGAGCTAGAACCAGCAGGCAATTAGCTTAGCTTAGCATTAACAGTGGAATCAAGGGGAAATCAGTGAGCTTGGCTCTCTACACATTTCAAAAATACGCCTACCAGCATGTCGAAAGCTAAATATACAAACAAGTCTTTTTTGTTGAATAATGCTGTAACTAGGCTTGTTCTTGACAACCTGGGCGCAGTGACATTCCTGGGGTCTCCACTGGTTGCCTGGTAACCTCACAGTGATGACAGGAATTTAAAATATGCCTTGCATCACAACACGTACCAATGTGAGAGAGAATCACATTTAAGACAGACAGACTGCATTCACACAAAGTTTGGAGGATCTATATACAAGCTTAACATGGAGAACAGCAGGAAGCAACTGGTCCTCTGCAGGCTTGCCAGAACGTTGATAGAGTGTGAGCTGGAAAGGGAGGCTCTTGGAAAGCAGGTGGAGAAGCTGAAGGCTCAGCTGCAAAGCGTTGAAATCCACAGCGGCTGTCAGGAGGAGAAGGTGAAGCAGCCGATCCAAACAGAGTCTCTCCAGGATAAAGTGAGTGAGCTGCATGATCCTTTGGGGGAGGTGAGTGCCGCAAACCTCCGGGAGCACATCGTGAGGCTGCAGCTCTGCGAAGAACTGGAAAAGACTAAAGAGCAGCTAGTTCGTCAGAAGAGCCTAAAAGAGATGTTCACTAACAAAGAGAAGGAAACACGCAATTACCTGGAGAGGCTGAAGAGGTTTAGGGACAAGATGAGCATCGCCACTGAAGTTTCATCTCGCAACGACCTGCTGTATGAAACAGCGATGAAGGCTGAAAGGGAAAATAACTGCCTTAATAAAAAGCTTGAAAAAGAGACCCAAGCTGAGGAGGCGATCAAGGCCCAGGAGAAGCAGACTATGACCAACCTGGAGCTGCAGGCGGAGAAGGAGGTCAGTCAGGCCCTCAGAAATGAACTCACCAAGCTAATGCAATAGAAGAAGGACGAGAGCGGTGAGCAGAAGAAGGAGGCTCCCTCCGTGATTTGTCAAATGTTGAGCCGCTAGACAAGAAACAATCCAAGGACAAGCCTAAAAAACTCAGCCTGGAAAAATCAATAAAGCATTGAAAATGTAATAATTCTTTGTTGTATTTCAATTGTACAGTTGGTTTGGAAACAAAACGTTACACTTGTGCTGGGTTCCAGTTGTTTTTAAGCATCTGCTATTAGAAATGAAACATTTAGATCAGATGCAATCAGATGCTTGTCTTAGTTTATTTTAATGACAAATATCAGAGCAAACTGTTCATTTACAATGTTCTGGGTTAGGACAGAAACAGGTTCACACTTGCAAACAAGTTAGAATTCTTTATTTCATTACATTAACGTTGACAGGAAATTACGCAGCATCATTGAATATTCTTCTCCAGCTGTGGTAAATAGTAGCATACTACTAATACACACAAAGTTTCTCACTGCTAATACTGCTGTGAAACACCAAGGCTTTTATTTTGAAGGCGCCACCAAACTGAGTACCACTGATAGGTAAAAATGCGATGGAACAGCGAAGATTTCAAAGACGGAAATACTATCAATAATTCTATCAACATTACGTTGTATGAAAATGAAGATATTGAATAACGTATCAATAACGAATCATTCATCTAATGTAGCGCGGAGACGCTCGTTTTACCTGTCTTTATCCTCCTGAAGCCCACCTGCCAGTCAGCGACTGTTACCCCTTTACCAAAAAGGAAAAGGGGTTCATTTTAAGACCCTTACGGACTTGAGGAATGTAAATATTTAAGGAATGGACACATATTCGGAGTTTCTGACCACTTCAAAGCTAAAGGAGTCACAACTTTTCTTTCCGTCTCTCTTCTTTTCGAGACTCTAACCGACCTCACAATGTGTAGCATGTCCATATTAATGTCCTGCGTTTCTGTCAGAACATAAGGTATAAGGGATGATTACTTCTTACCTTTTACACACGTTTAAAAAGGCCCCTTTTCTTTACATTTGGAAAACACATTGTGTCTTACACCATCACAAATATAGAAAATAACTCTGCAACACCTCCCTCTCATTCAAATTCACAGGGTGTAGATTTTGTCACACACACACACACACACACACACACACACACACACACACACACACACGTCAAATGCCCTGTCAATCATAACACAATGAATGAGGAAGAGTCAACCTGCAGTGACATAATGAATGAACACAAACAATAAACCTGCTAATTACTCTGTCATTAATTATCTGGAAGCTTTACAATGCGGCCCTTTGGATGAGAGAACTGAAAACAATTGCTCTTATTACGCCTCTGCAAACAACTGTGCACTTGACCTTTCAAAATCAATGAAAGCAGCTCCGTTGGCATTTTTCAGAGCTGCCAAAAAGAAATAAAAAATATAAAACTGTTCACACCTCTGGGAGCTCTGAGTGAATCAATTTGGCAGCTGTGAGCTCTTTATGGTTTGTTGGTAATATATGCACATACTGTATCTCATGTAGAAGATCCCTTTTTCTTCTATGTGGCTGAGAAATACATGTGTTTAATGTCAAAGTAACATGGTTCAGTGGCTTAACGTCATAGAAATACATTGACTGCAACACCATCGTGTAAACGTTTGCACTGGTCTCCTCTGAAATGTCTGGAGCGTAGAGTTTGTTTTCTATATTTGTTCGGTTGTGACGTAGCTCAGTTTTTGCGTTCAAAAACGACTTCCTTAAAAACAGATGAACCTTTTATTCAACTAGTTCTCAGAGTCTTATGCATACCTGTCAACATTGGAATTTCAAAATAAGGGATGGACTCCGCCCATACCTTAACAGCTCTGAGCCAGCCAGCCCCTACCCATATAATGTAAATGTAAACACATACGGGACGGGTTCAGGAATTACATGTTTATTTAAAGTATGTATTACTTGTACAGACATGTTTATAAGATGTATGTATTTTAATTGCATATATACTTTTTATTCAGTGTGGGAGTCCCTAGCATCTGCAAGGGACTTGTTGTAAACATAGGTTGCAGACTTTGCCTGCCTCAAGGCTAGCTGAAGGCTACATTATTTTTAGCGCAAAACATTGACATCTTTCCCTCAGCTCTGGTCACTTGGTCTGCCTCCGACACACTTCTTGTCACACATGAAGTCATTGACAGTGTATGTTTTTGTGCCTCTTGACGTGTTTGTGCTTGGACGATTGTTCATGCTGGCGAACATCGCTTATTCCGCTGTGTGCGATGCTAACATCTGAATGGCACATTTTACAAAAAGCACGAGTTTGCCCGACTCTGCTTTTAATAAATAAGGGAAGGTCTCCTCTCATTTGTCTAGTTACTTGCATAAAGTTTAAACTTGTTTGGCAGGTACAACTGCGTCTCCATCTATCTCCCGTTCACTGTGACTCTCATCCATAACTTATATATCCTAGTTTTCTACTATCTTTATTAATTTTTATGAACTCTGAATTGCTCTGCATCATTGTATCCTGTTTGATTAACTGTTTTAGGGTGACAACGTTCCTCTCTGGGAACCATCACCTTATCGTGGTGGAGAGGTTTGTGTGTCCCTATGAACCTGAGAGCTGTGTTGTCTGGAGCCTAGTGCTCCTGGTAGGGTCTCCCAAGGCAAATTGGTCTCAGGTGAGGGGCCAGACTAAGAATGGTTCAAAAACGACTTTATAAAAGAAAGGGAAAGGAAAGGAGAGACCCTGCCCGGAGGAAGCCCGGGGCCCCCGTCTGGAGCCAGGCCCAGAGGGAGGGCCCGGTCAGGCACAGCCCGAATAAGCTACGTGGTGCCTTCCATCCATCCATCCTGTGGGCCCACCACTCATGGGAAAAACCGCTGGGGTCGGGTGCGCTGTCACACGGGTGGCAGTGATGGTCAGGGACCTCGACGGACCAGACCCGGGCAGCAGAGGCTGGCTCTGGGGACGTGGAACGTCACCTCTCTGTGGGGGAAGGAGCCGGAACTAGTGCGGGAGGTGGATCGCTACCAGTTGGATCTGGTGGGGCTTACCTCCACGCACAGTCTTGGCTCTGGAACCGTACTCCTGGATAGGGGTTGGACTCTATTCTTCTCCGAAGTTGCCCAAGGTGTGAGGCGTCGGGCCGGGGTGGGGATACTCACTAGCCCCCGGCTGAGCGCCGCTACGTTGGAGTTTATCCAGGTGGACGAGAGGGTCGCCTCCCTAAGCCTTCGGGTTATGGGGGGGAAAACTCTGACTGTTGTTTGTGCCTATGCCCCAAACCGCAGTTCTGAGTATTCGGCCTTCTTGGAGACCCTGAATGGAGCCTTGCAGGGGGCTCCAGTAGGGGACTCCGGGACTCTTGCTGGGAGACTTCAACGCACACATGGGAAACGATGGAGACACCTGGAGAGGCGGGATTGGGAGGAAGGGCCTCCCTGATCTAAACCCGAACGGTCGTTTGTTGTTGGACTTCTGTGCTAGTCATGGAATGGCCATAACAAACACCATGTTCGAACATAAGAATGCTCATAAGTGCACGTGGTACCAGAGCACCCTAGGCCAAAGGTCAATGATCGATTTCGTAATCGTATCATCTGATCTGAGGCCGCATGTTTCGGGTGAAGAGAGGGGCAGAGCTGTCGACTGATCACCATCTGGTGGTGAGTTGGATCAAGGGGTGGGGGAAGACTCTGGACAGACCTGGTAAACCCAAACGGGTAGTGCGGGTGAACTGGGAACGTCTGGAGGAAGCCCCTGTCCTGGGGATCTTTAACTCACACCTCCGGCGGAGCTTTTCAGCCATCCCTGTGGAGGTTGGGGGAATTGAACCTGAGTGGGCGATGTTCAAAACCTCTATTGCTGAAGCTGCGGTGATGAGCTGTGGTCTCAAGGTCTTAGGTGCCTCAAGGGGCGGTAACCCTCGAACACCGTGGTGGACCCCGGTGGTCAGGGAAGCCGTCCGACTGAAGAAGGAGTCCTTCTGGGTTATGTTATCCGGGAGGACTCCGGAAACAGTTGCAGGGTATCGAAGGACTAGAAGGGCGGCAGCTTCTGCCGTGTCAGAGGCAAAGCAGTGGGTGTGGGAAAAATTCGGAGAAGCTATGGAGAAGGACTTTCGGTCGGCACCAAGGTGCTTCTGGAAAACCATCCGGCACCTCAGGAGGGGGAAGCGAGGAACCATCCAAGCTGTGTACAGCAAGGGACCCTGCTGACTTCAACTGAGAAGGTTATCGGCCGGTGGAAGGAGTACTTTGAGGAACTCCTGAATCCGACTAACACGCCCTCTATGGTTGAGGCAGAGCTGGAAGCTGATGGGGGATCATCGTCAATTTCCCTGATGGAAGTCACTGAGGTAGTCAAACAACTCCACAGTGGCAAAGCCGCAGGGGTTGATGAGATCCGTCCAGAAATGCTGAAGGCTTTGGGTGTTGAGGGGCTGTCTTGGTTGACACGCCTCGTTAACATTGCGTGGAAGTCTGGGACAGTGCCTAGGGGTTGGCAGACCGGGGTGGTGGTTCCCCTATTTAAAAAGGGGGACCAGAGAGTGTGTGCCAACTACAGGGGTATCACACTTCTCAGCCTCCCTGGTAAAGTCTACTCCAAGGTACTGGAAAGGAGGGTTCGGCCGGTAGTCGAACCTCTGATTGAAGAGGAACAATGCGGATTCTGTCCTGGTCGTGGAACAACAGACCAACTCTTTACTCTTGCAAGGATCCTGGAGGGGGCCTGGGAGTACGCCCATCCGGTCTACATGTGTTTTGTGGATCTGGAGAAGGAGTATGACCGGGTCCCCCGGGTGATACTGTGGGAGGTGCTGCGGGAGTATGGGGTGAGGGGGTCACTTTTGAAGGCCATCCAATCCCTGTACGCCCAAAGCGAGAGTTGTGTCCGGATACTCGGCAGTAAGTCGGACTCGTTTCCCGTGAATGTTGGCCTCCGCCAGGGCTGCGCTTTATCACCAATCCTGTTCGTGATTTTCATGGATAGGATATCGAGGCGTAGTCGTGGAGGAGAGGGGTTGCAGTTCGGTGACCTGAGGATCTCACCGCTGCTCTTTACAGATGATGTGGTCCTTATGGCATCATCGGTCTGTGACCTTCAACAGTCACTGGATCGGTTCGCAGCCGAGTGTGCAGCGGTTGGGATGAGGATCAGCACCTCCAAATCTGAGGCCATGGCTCTCAGCAGGAAACCGGTGGATTGCCTACTCCGGGTAGGGAATGAGCTATTACCCCAAGTGAAGGAGTTCAAGTATCTCGGGGTCTTGTTCGCGAGTGAGGGGACAATGGAGCGAGAGATTGGCCGGAGAATCGGAGCAGCGGGGGCGGTATTACAGTCACTTTACCGCACTGTTGTGACGAAAAGAGAGCTGAGCCAGAAGGCAAAGCTCTCAATATACCGGTCGATCTTCGTTCCTACCCTCACCTATGGTCATGAAGGCTAGGTCATGACCAAAAGAACGAGATCACGGGTACAAGCGGCCAAAATGGGTTTTCTCAGACGGGTGGCTGGCGTCTCCCTTAGAGATAGGGTGAGAAGCTCAGCCATCCGTGAGAGACTCGGAGTAGAGCCGCTGCTCCTTTACGGTGAAAGGAGCCAGTTGAGGTGGTTCGGGCATCTAGTAAGGATGCCACCTGGGCGCCTCCCTAGGGAGGTGTCCCAGGCACGTCCAGCTGGGAGGAGACCCCGGGGAAGACCCAGGACTCGGTGGAGAGATTATATCTCCTCACTGGCCTGGGAACGCCTCAGGATCCCCCAGTCGGAGCTGGAGGATGTGGCCCGGAGAAGGGAAGATTGGGGTTCCTTGCTGGAGCTGCTGCCCCCGCGACCCGATCCCGGATAAGCGGTAGACGATGGATGGATGGATGGGTGACAATATAATATCTGCCCAGGAAAAATAACCTTTTGGCTCATTCTGGTACATTTCAGTCTTAGCATTAAATAAATAGCTTCTACAGCTGCGATAACATTAACCAAACCCAACGAGGTTAAAAGGTTCATACAAACATTCACCAGTTCCAGCTTCTCCCTTGTGACTCGTTACTTTATCATGTCATCATAGCACTTTGAGTTTTGTTCACGCAAAAGAAAAGTGCGCCTATAAATACAATTTATTATTATTATTATTATTATCATGATAGTAAACTGAGTTGAAGCAGTTACAACAGGCATTTTTTCATTTTTCATAAGTTGTTAAATAAACAATTAGTTAGAGCCGTAAACTACATCAGCTCTGCGACAGGCGTTCTAACAGCCATGTCATTGGGATAGACAGTGCGTGCAAATTCACACAACCATATCCTGTTGTACAATTTATTAAATGACTTAACAAATGTAATCTCACTTAACTGAATAAAAAGCTTTTGCTTGCCACAGGCCGTGATTTATCATGAATAAAACATTACCAGCGCCTCCGCCCCCTTTAATATTACGAGAAGACTCCCTCCTTCGAGGCTAACATTACGATGTATGTCTCCTTATAGTACATGGCAAACAAACACCAACTGCTCATTATTTGATCTGAAATCCCATGTGTGTAATAGCTGATGTATGCACAGAGTAGCCTTGAGCATTTTAATGCATACATTTAAAACACAAATGTTTTCCGAGGCTTTGTGTTGGGACATGATAAGAGGGGCTGTTTTCCTCCTGGTCACCGCGGGCGTCACACAAGATCTTTCACTGCTTTTGATACTAAAGGACAGAGAAATAGAGACATTCTGACTGCAGGGCTGCAGATCAGTAAATGTGACTTGATATGTCTGTATGTCTTACCCTGTCATAGATTATTAAATGTTATTTTCCACCATTAACGCAGTACTCATAATATTCAAAATGCCAACGTTACAAAACAATACTATATAATGGCAAGATATTTTTTATGTTATGATATTTTTACCTCAGCCAAGAAGGTTATGTTGTCGGTTCGGTTTGTCTTGCCCAATTTTAATGAAACTTAGTAGATGGGTGTAGCACGGGCCAAGGAGGAACTCTCTGGAGCGGATCCAAAGCACAGGGGGGATACACACATTATATTTCACAAATGGAAATGGCCTTTGTAGAGGTCTTTGCTCTCCGAGTGCCCTACGAGTTTGTTACATACAAATGTATCTTGTTTTACCATGAAAAAAATATCGATTTAATGAGACTGTAAAGAGACATTTAAATGATGATAATGTGATATAATGAGATCAACTAACTATGAGAAAAATATGTCATAAATCTAGTTAAAACAGAACTGCTTATATATGCTTTGTGTCGTGATGGCAGCAGTACCCTGCAATGATCTTGGTAGTTTTCTTGTACAAAAATACAGTTCTTTGAGGCTCTTTCTTTCTTAGGTGTTTCTTTTCAGATACACTCTATCACAGGGGTATTCAACTAAAATTCTAAGAGGTCCGGTTAGAGAAAATTTCCGCAAGCAAAGGTCCGGAGCATCATAATGTCTAACTTGCGTTATGAATTAGTGTGATATATATTGAAGCAGCCTAGTAGCTGTATCAACGTCTGCACGTCATCAACAGCTGACTGTCACATCTAATAAAGAAAATAAAATGTAAAAACATTTAGAACAATATTTATTGTCACTTAACATTGAACTATACAGATATATATAATACTGTAGATATGTATAATGTTCTTCTCGGGCTTCATTTAAAAATAAATTGAGAAAATAAATAAAATAGCATTTTGAAAAATTGTGCATCTTAAATAAAGTGCTTAATCTTAGAAACATAAAATAAAGTGTAGCAGCAGCTTGAGTTTCCCTTTTTCTTTAACTGTTACACATCTTGATTTAAGTCTCAACCAATGTTAGAATAATTCAGTCTCAACACATCTTAACAGTTTAACAGTTTAACGCAGGCTAGCACATCCTGGGTTAAACTGTTCTCTGTGGCTGATGATGCTGACAGGTGGCCTATTTGCTCTATTTTGTCACAAATCAAAATCACATTGGGCTCTGAGTGCTTATTTTCTGTGCCCTCAGTTCAGACTTGAGTGGGTATGTTTCGTCAAAAACGTTGTGCTTTGTCTCATAGTGGCGTTTCACATCACCACTGTAATGAGCACCACGGTCTCTGAGTATATAAGACACTGGTGTTGTGCTCCCAGTGGGAAGGATGAACATGAATGAGTCCATTCTGGGTTGAAAGCTCGGTTGACTTTTCTCTTCTTGGAGAGCGCCATGAGTAGTTATTGTTCTCTCCCTGTCTGCCGCTCACTCGTCTCTTCATCAGTGTTTATCTCCCTTTCTCAGTCTTCTCTCCCTGTATCGCTAACTCGTCTTTCCGTCTGTCTCTCGCCTCTCATCTGTCTGTATTCAGAGTCGCAATGTTAGCCAGTTGGAATGCACGGATTTGATTGGCTGAGTAGCATCATGAGAGCTAGCTTAACTCGCATGCAATTGGTCTGTGAGCTTCCTGAACCGCTAAACCAGTGTCGTAAAAACGAGAAAAGTTGCGGCGGTTAAAATAGAAGCGCCCCGTCAAAATTGAAAATCCCTCAATAATTTATTGATTATAGGTCCGGGTCCGTATAGGTCGGCGTCTGTGTCCGGACTCGGACTGCGGTCCGCCAGTTAGCGACCCCTGCTCTATCACATGTTCAATGTGTTATTATCTCTTGTGCCAGGCTTTTATTGTACAACACTGCAAGAAATACATCAAACAGACAGGCACGTTACAGCCACAGAAATTGTGACAAATTATTTTCTTCCTTTGCATTCAAAAACATCACATACAGTCAGGACTCACATAAAACTAAATGACTTAATGGCGTTGCTTTGATTGTTTTTCTATTCAAGTGAAAGAACCAGGAGGGGGATCTTGGTGTTTCCTCCCATGACTAATGCTTTTCCACTGCATGGTATGGACACAACTCAACTCGACACACTTTTTTTGGTTTCCCAGTAGCAAAAGTTGTGGATATTATCTGGTACTTTTCTTGGCATCACCCCAGTCGTGGTTCAAGGCGAGCTGAGCCAAAACCGATTGGTCAGAGAGAATCGTCACCAGCGCGACACAGGACATCCTGCACAAACCCGCTATTTTAAATTGTCAAGCTACCATCAAAGGCAATTTATTTGTATTTACTTGATCCAGATTTCTTTTAAATGACAGCCCACAAAACTGCAACGTACAATTCACATGAATTGAAAAAGCAGAAATGGACCTGGTACCAAAAGTGAGTTGAGTGTAGCCGAACCCTGCAGTGGAAATGATAAAAATGGATCACTGCCTAAACTCATTACCCTAACCTTTTCCACCACACGACCGTGACTGCTGATAATTAGAGGTGTCTGATGCTGGCATCAGTTTAAAATGGTTATCAAAGTATTGTGTATGTCCATGGAACAAACACATGGTAGAACATTACACGGTTTCTTCCTGTGGAGAGAAGGTGGATACAGATAAAACATGTTATTGTTTTTTGTTTTTATATTTATTTTCCTTTTTTTTGTAATTAAAAAGTGAAATAACCTCCTGGTTCATTAAATCAATGCACCTAAAACTACCAGCCCCCATTGGACATACACTGCAGCCAGCCACTAATGTGTTCCTGATTAATCCAATTAGCGGCACTTTACAGTGTTTTGTTTATACTACAAGTATCATGAATCCAGACCAACAACGTGTTCGTATGATATCCTGCGTTTCCTCTGACCATTATCTCGGCATGTCCTCTTTTTATTAACACTACATGTAGGATTCAGGTTCCTTGATGAACAGTATGTGGCAGTTTTTTCTGTCAACATTAACCGTATAGTAGCCTCCTTGAGTGTCACTATGTTTAGTCCTTCTTACAGTGTGCAAAGTAGGAATTTATCAAGGAATAGATAGATAGATATTCAGTGCTAGGAACGATCCATCCTCATGGATATACTTTTTTAGTCCTGCAGGTACACACAAAGTATGCAAGTATGTGAACAATGCTGCTCCCTTTACAGCCACTTGTCCCTGTGTACGAGTACATCACTTGCCTTAAGTTATGTACTGGTTCACCCCCACATTCAAGCATTACATCACTTTATTCCAACAGTGAGCTTAACGCGACTCAAATCTGGACTGACGGTGCAAAACAAAGTGGTTCTGGGTTTTACTGAGCAAATGTTTAACTTTGTGATTCTGCTTCATGAGACAAACTAGCCCAACCTTCTATGGATGCAGCATCCTCAGGCCAGGACACTGTTTTACCTTCTTTTCTTTTTTTTGTGCGGAGCACTTTATGACTTCATGTGGGCAATTTGTGGAAACATGGAATTTCAGTTGGAAGAGAGTCTGTTACAGGCCCACTTTGCAATATATACTAAAACATTGGGTGAGTTTTACATAAACACTTTATTTAGAGGAATACTTTACCTCCAAAATTATCATTTGTCTCACGCTTGCGCACTGCTATCCGTGCGAGTATGTTTATGTGTAAATGCGTTTAATGCAATTTCAACTACTTGACTTTGCAAAACATTTGTATTTCTTAAAACATGTGCTGCTGCTCATCTGTACTAATGTGTGAAAGAATGCTCATTTGGTCAACAGTCCAGCATAAATAACTAAGAAAAGTACGGAGTTGAAAACATGCCTTTGTTGTAACCAAAAAATCATATCTGATATTTCTAGAATTTAGCCTGAGCTGAAAACACAAGTTGCATAAGCGTTTTTTTTAACCCAACATTCATAAATGAACTCCCTGTATTCACTCATATATGTAGAGCCAGCCTGCGTATAGCCTATAAAGTCAAGCTTTAATAAGATAACCCTCCTTATTGGGGTTAATCAGCTTAAACTGTTCACTGCAGTCCTGTGTGGCGCTCCCTCCCCAGACAAGTTGGAAAGTCACTAAGCCAATTTCATTTCCTCTTGGATTAGTGGATTTGGTGAGGGGGAGGGCAGGCATAGGGGTGACAATTTGAATATTAGCCAACGCAGTAATTTAGACCGTCTGTCACAGACACTTTACAGGAGAGTAGCTGAATTACTATTGGTGGAGTGTGGGAGGTGTGTTATTATGGTAAGTGCGGATCACTACTCTGTCAAAACGGATGAAGAAACCTCAGAGCGTTTAGATGTTTGTATTTGTTCCATAATTTGCAGAATGCTTACTAGCTAAATAAGAATGATCCCTCTATGTTGTTTTTGTTTCTCTACACTGTTAATAAAGTTGTAAAAGTCAAGAAGGGTGTTCTGACCAGATGCGTGGAGAAGAGCAGTAGTCAAGTCAATTCAATTGTATTTAAATAGCTCAATATGCCAACATTTTAGCAACACTTGGATTATTAATATTGTATTATTAACTTTATTACGTAGCCAACACACTTCAGCATGTGGCCTTCATCATGGTCAGTTCAGGAAAGGGATTTATGTAAAATCACATGACCATATTTACGAATGACATTCATGAACACTTGCCGTATGAACATCCCAATGGCTGCTGTGTTCCTCGTACTGCATGGGACTTCCTGGTGGCCTAGGGGTTTAAGATGTGTCATCCCCCCCACGTATCATATTGCAGAATTCAGAGCCAACAATGATGCAATAAGATGTGACGTTGTGTATTCGGACAGTTCTGGAAGCTGGATATAGATCACCTAATAGGTAGCGTACAGTCAGTGGAAGATATTAAGGAGGGCAAAGGGCAACACTTTATCTTGGTTTAGTTTTATTAGCACAAAAGAAGAGACAAAAGCAAAAGTATGTAACAACAAACACATATATTGTGAAAGACAGGTAAGAAACCCAAAAGGCTTATAATAAAACCTCCCCTCTAGGATTTACAATGTATCCAATGCCCCAAGAAATCTCAGAATGTCCTTAAAAACCATGATCGAGTGGCCAAAGTTATCTCCAAGATTTAAGAAAAATATAATATTGAAATGAAAAGAACTGGTAAATATATTTAAACTGCGGCTTTTTTTTTCAAAGTGCCACCAAAATTGTGTAAATGCCCCATTTCTTAAGATAGTGGGAGCAAATGTTGCCCCCCAAATAGGTTTTACATATTCTGCACTGCCAACAGCATACATTATGTCATTACATTTGTACATTACCAACCTATCCCAACAACATTTCTCTTGACTTGAAATGTATGTATGTGGGTACTCATCTTCATTGATTCTGCTATTCTATTCTGCTATTTTTATAATGGTACTTCAGACTCATTTACATCAATACTGTGATTATTGTACTGTAAATAATAAGAATAATAAGAAGAATAATAAGAATAATAAGAAATTTAATTTATATAGCGCTTTTCGAGACCTAGGGGATGCTCTTATTCTGTCTAATCTTGTACTAATTGTTATGTTTTTGCTGTGAAGCACTTTGGGCTGCAATTCTTGTATGAAAGGTGCTATACAAATAAAGCTTATTATTATTATTATTATTATTATTATTATTATTATTATTATTATAGACATTACAGTTTGCCATCGGCAGATGTTCGGTCGAAGATAAGACTCTAAAGGTCACGAGTCAGAGGGCAACTTGGTCCAGGAAGTTTAGTGGAAGGAACAGAGGTGTCAAGGCCAAAACATCCACTTGAGCCTTTCATCAAAGCAACCAAGCTGTCAAGTCACTAGATAAATATCCACAGGGGAAGGTCTTCTTGTGTTTGCTGGGCAGCAGGTCTGAGGCTAATGTTTATGGGAGTACAATTTAAAAAATGTATCTTGAGATTTTCCTGGCTTTCTTTTATTATAGATATGAAACACAAAAGAAATGAGAATTTTGAAGTAAAGTTCTTTGGTGTTGTTTAACAATTCTGTCCCTGGTTTACCGGCAATAAATATGGACTCATTTGGGGTACAAAAAGTATCTTATTCAGTGACATTGGAGCACATTTAGATATTCCCTCATTAACTAATAGCTAATAAGTGTCATCATCAGAAGTTATGAAACTTTTGTCACATTCAGCTGCACACACTGACATTTGCAGGAAGAGCCTACATTACTCTGACATCAGCAGGTCATCATTTCCTTTATAGAGCAAAAAGTCAGCACTTGAAGTAGAGAACATATTTTGTGTGTGTGTGTGTGTGTGTGTGTGTGTGTGTGTGTGTGTGTGTGTGTGTGTGTGTGTGTGTGTGTGTGTGTGTATGTGTGTGTGTGTATGTGTGTGTATGTGTGTGTGTGTGTGTGTGTGTTTGTGTTTGTGTGCACCCATGCATGTAAGTGAGCTTGTGTCTATGAAAAATAGAACAGACACTTCCTCCCCTTAGTTCAAAGCACAGGCATGCAGCGGATTATAGAGCATGTCATTGAATACCAGGTATTAAATGAGCACAGCATGAATACACACATTAAAAAAAGAAAAGTACAGGCTGAGCTCAAGGCCAACGTTCAGCCGATGACTAATAATCACAAGACCAGCAGGCCTTTGACTGCAAGTAGCTAACCGTTCAACATAAACACGTCCGAACACGTACACCAGATATCCCCACTGCTCGCCAGCCGACTAATTTCATCCCTCTGGCTCAGTGTTCATCAATGTGTGCATGTCTGTGTGAAGAGACTGCAGCCTGCTATGACAAGGTTACATAACATCTGAAGGCATGTGTCTGTGTGACACTGTTCTGTCTGATGCCAACAGAAGGTCACCAGAGATCACACACAAAGCTCAGAGGCAGGAGGCAGCAGGAGGAGGTTGAGCTGGTCTGTAGTTAGTCTTAACGTAATTGATGACAGATCGTCAGAAAACCGAAATAGGACACAAAGTCACAAAGACATTTCCGCAAAGTGACAGTGTCCTCTAGAGGCTAAAATATGTATATGACTCTTGTCCAACGGGAGTAAAGGAGGAAGCAAAGACCCAAAAAAATGACCCTCCATTTGCGAAACTTGCCGAAAACGACCACCTATACTAACTATAACAATTTGAGGTCAATGCCTAACCATAACTATCTAGCGAGCAGTTGGCGAATCGAGGGTTACCAGACACATCCGTTTAGAGCTACACTGTTATGTTATTGTCAATTTCTTAACCATGATCACGGTCGTTCCCCAACTTTAACGACGAAGGTCCAGTAACCTTACCAAAGTAATCATTATAACCCAAACCACGATGTTTCCCTTAACCTTACCAAGTTGTTTTTGTGCCTAAACCTAACCAAAGTCTTGTCACAGTGATGTGTAATAGTTTTGGAAGGCACAAACAAATTGTATTTGTTTTCATAACATTCTAACAAGAGAGGCTACTATAGTTCTATTGGTATAGCATTTTACAGCATATTTCATGACATTTGCAGCCGAAATGCCCAAAGTAAAACCGTAAATCATACCTGACACATGTATTACATGTTTAACACACAACATTGCCTTGTGCAGCTCAGCTACTTTGATTTTAATTGCTTCTTGAGGCTGGAGGAAGAAGAAGAACCATGTCCTTTTTATTCTCCTGCGTTGCGTTGTTGCCATGCAGCTCAACAATCATGGCCCACCCTGAAATGAGGGTCAAAATGGTGTGGTGTTTCTGAAATTCATGTCAAATTCAATTACAGTTGAACGCTTGAATTTGCTGCAAATATCTGCACATGTATAGGGTAGTAGAGGCACTAAAGCATTACGATACATAGAATGAAATAAAAACAATGACAGAAAAAAAGGATTGCCAGATTTAAAAAGAGCTTCAATGTTATATTCAATGTAAAAGCTTTGTCAAACTGATTTGTTTTCAGCTTTGGACTCCTAAAAGTTTGTTAGTAGCTCAAATAAGTATCACCATGATTAGATTTAATTCTGCGAATAACCAGCAGATCAAGACCACTAAACTTTGAAGGTCTAGTGGGTTGATATTCTAGAAGAACATCTGAGATGCAATGCTGATTTAAACATGTATTTATGAACATCATAATGAGAATGAACCCCATAATTATCAGCAACTCGTTGTCATTACTCTCTGGATGGACTGGTGGTCAGAGCCACAGGCACAATTCATTTGGAATTAAGAGCACTGATTAGTGATTGACGTGTGGAAGAGAAGAGGTGGTCGAGGTAAGGTTTAATGGGTGGATGTAGTGAAAGAAAAGACTTTCCCTTATCATTTTCAAGAAGCAGCGATGAACTTTTCAAACGATGGCGGCAAAGAGTCACGAGGAGGAGTAATGAATGATTGAACTTTTGCAAAACTGTACAGTAAAAGATCAATACCTTATTGACCCTTGCTGTTCGGCTGAAGTGTCTGTAGGAACCACCAGTAGGCAATAGGTACCGCCATTCTTTTTAATAATTAATTAATTGAGTGGATGATAAAGTACTGTGCACTGTGGAGAAAACCAGATGACATCACACTGCATTTTTGAACATCTGCCATTAATATAATAAATTCAACAGGGCCATGTGGAGCCCTGTCCCGAACATTGCCTGGGTCAGGAGTTTAATTCCCACTGGGACCACCCATTGTAAAATGTCAGTACTCATGGTACTGTTTGATATAATCTGTCCTCCAAATGGCACTCATCACATGTAGGCTCTAACAGGATTACATGTCCAACTGCACTAAAACGTCACTGCTGTGTCAAAACATTTCACACTCGTTTTTGAATTTTACAGACAGCTGTCTGTGGAATTCATCACGTTTGACAGTTATGTTTGACAACATAAGAGTAAGAAGACACACAGAATGGACACAAATGGCTGATAAACAGACAATACATCCAAAATTAGAAACAGTATAGCGTGCAATCGAAAATGGTAAGCAAAAAGACTGGAGCTAACACTCGCAGACACACTGCTGCTGTCTTTTAAACCCTCAGTCAATTTGCTTTACATTATAGTTTTGTATTTGAGCAGGGCACGTTGTTTCCCACGGGTGGTTGTAGGCTATAGATATGAGTGGTAAGGACACGGAAAAAAAGTCACACCCTCAAAAATAGACATGACGGGTTGTTACCGACGTTGACCCCTCGCACTGAGGATAGTGCGCCCCGGTTGACAGTCGCACCAGGAGCAGGGGCCTCGTCCCTTCCCGCAGGGAGAGAGAGGGCACAAAAGCACTAAGGTCTGAGGTCCGGGTGAGGGGTGCTGTAAAGCTTGCAGCTTCAGACATGTCCTTCACACTAGGCACCCTAGAGACGGTTGCAGCGCACTGCCAATGAAGAAATGTGCACGGCGAGGGCCAGCGAGCACTGGGGAGAAGGTCCAACGGGGAGACCCTCCACACCGAGAGGCCGCCCCGACACACCGAGTTGAATACAGACTGTGTGGACCTTAGAAGTGTACAAATATTTTTGGTTAATTATGAAACTGTCACAGGCTGCATTTGACCACAGTTGAGTGTGTTAATGTGGTCGAAATCATCACTCCTGCCAATGGATTTTCTGGTTGCCAGTTAGTCTATATGAAAAAAAGGAAGGAATAGAAGAATCTTCGTATTTAACAGCAAAATCTGATTAAGATAAAACAATTCTGATTCGGGCGCAGCCCTTAATAGAGTATTCTACCTTGATGAAGAGGGAGTTTTCAGTCCGATTGGGTCCAGTTCAATAACAAGGTCATGACATTTGGAAGTCATAAATGAACCCTAATACTTGTTATGTGTGCATGTAAACACAGAGTGTGTTTGTATATTGTAACAATTACTTCTTGGCTGATGGCTGACGAGGTCCAGTACCCGAGTACATCACTTTAGCTGACAGTTACCATACTTTAATACACTCGATGAGCATTCTTGGCTGAATCCTGCTGCCAACTATGTAACACTCACACAAATGGACGAGGAGGAAAAAATGCAGCACCGTGGTTTTGGCCAACATCCACAATCCCAGCAGTGGGTTGCTGATGTTGGAGGAAGATCAGGCCTCTGAAGGAACACACTTTGGCTTCTGATTTCACTGAGAAATACATTTACATAACCAGTGCCCTTATACCAGGCTTATGCAACCACCCTGGATTAAAGTTAAACACACATCGTTCATGTGCCACGTACTTATCATACGTTTCTCAGCATGGTTTAGGAGTAATGGATGCTCTGGGTCTTTAACATGAGAAAATTGTGAAAAAAGACCAAACGCTAAAATGAACTACGAGTGAAAAACATATTTTGGCAGCCGGGTGGCCTCACAGTCAGACAGACCATCCTGCAATTGAAAGGTCCAAAGTTCAATTTCTTTGTTTCTATTACAACGCATTTGTCGAACCGCCCTTTAGCAAAATGCTGAATCATACCAAGCCAATGTAAACCACTGTATGTATGATGATCAGCTAAATGGTTGTGTTAGCGTAGCTTAGCATGAATACTAAAAGCAGGAGCAAACAGCTATCCTGTCTCTGTCCAAAGTTCACCTATAATAGTACCTTTAACGCTCACAAACATAAACGTTCCAATGACAATTTGTGATTTTAGAGGGCGTTAAAGGCTGTAACTACATCCTGACAAACAAACCGTTTATCCATTTGCTCAGCACTACGTCCGGCTGTTGTTCGACAGTGAATACTTCCAGCACGTAGCTTCATCTAAAACCACAATTTGTCGTTTTTTAAATTTCTGTCAGTGTGTGGATTAAGATACATTAAGTTAGTTGTGAACTTGTGATGGGTATTACTTGAAATAATGTATGTCCGAACTACATTAATCTTGAGAAATCTCTCAGACAAATTATTTAGTCTTAATAGCAAAGGCCTGTAAACACAGCTTCTAACAGGTTTAATGGGAGACACTCAATCCGCTACCAAAACCCCACCTTCATTAAAATTCACAGTATTTGCTTTCTCAGTCGGCATCCTGCTTTCGTTGTCATGGGAAACCCATCCTTATTAACGGGCAAAGACTCTCGATCTATTATAAGCCATTTGGTGCTGTTTTATTCATCTGTTTCATCTTTAATTAAAACCAAGGAGCTACACGACTGTCGACAAATGTCTGCAGTAAATTATCTGTCATTAAATTACAGCAGTCATCAAATTAATTACACTTGCACCAAAGACTTATTCGTATCAGGCTCCATATTAGATGTTGTTACTTTGTGTTTGTGTTTCCAATCTGAACACAACGTACGGAAAACCTCTGAGAAAACAACAAGATCTTTTCCTCTGTGTTCTACATGTGGAAAATGAAAGTGTCAAGTCCCAGTTAAACCTCCTCAGTTCATTGATAGGGGTTTGTGATCAGAGTCAAATGCAGCTGCATGTTGGATTTATCCACTATTTACAATGAGTACAATGTCCATAAGGTTGAAAAAATCAATTAGGATTTAGGCACAATTTTGGCATTATTATTAGATTAATCCCACAAAGCCCCCCGATGCATGAGAGTTAAGCTGCATGTGGTGATATCATGGCGGCTGTCAGCTCTGGCTGTATGTCCCACTGAGAGGGCTATTGTTCAGTATGCATAACGTTAACATAATCCTCAACCAGCGCCTGCCCCTGTTTCACCTGTGCCTTCACACTTTAGAGGACAATGCAAAATCCAGAGGAGATTTCCATCAGAGAAGAAGAAACCCTCACCTAACCTCACAGTTCTTCAGCAAAAAGGGAACTGAACCCTGAGTGGATTATCTGAAGGACTTAAACCAGCGACAAAGAAAGCCTGGCATTATCTAATATGGTGATTCTCATTAGATTTAGTCCATGAAACCTAAAACCTCTGATTGTGAGTGGGTGCACATATGCCGAGTGGGGTGATGATTGACAGGGATCTTTAGCCTCTTTTAAAGCCATTTCACTGAATACATTTGAGTTTATCTGGATTTGCTTTTACTACTTCACAAAACAGACTTCAAATTATTTGGCATGAAATAAAATCACTCTCATAATTATTTGAATTGACTATTGCAGGGACCAAAATCTCCACAAGGTATATTATTATACATTTTTTGTACATTTAAAATGGAATTGGTTCTCAAAATACAAGTTCAGTGATTCCCCCTTATTTTCTTCGGCAGGACAACAATGCTGAACGATGCCGTTTGATTGTTACTTGTTAATATCAGTTATGTCTCCTAACACAACACACACACAGGGCTATACATCCAGTTATGATCAGTTTTGGCAGAGTATCCATATTTACCTCCAACTACACAAATGTCTGTGTCAAGAAAAACAAATACAATAACATTCTATAAAAGGCGCAGTTAAATGGCAGTTACAGTATTTCCAGTATGTATTTCCAGATGAAACAAGACCTGACAGGTCTTTAGATACATGAATCCAACAGCCAAATACAAGTAATGCATGTACTCTGTTGTTGTTTCATATGTTATTTAAATCAGTATGTGTATCAACACACAGCTGAGTCAACTCTTCAACTAAAGAATAGAAGGCAGGATCGGCAGGCCTCACCACAGGTTTTGTACAGTAACGGTTGATTTTCCTCAACCTGAGTGAAGTATCACTGAGAGGAACATTACCAGCCTAACATACTGGCAAAAAACTAAAGCTAAAAAACACATTCCAACAAATGCCACCAAACATCAATAATCCAGTCTGGCTTTGGACCAGCATTGTCTCTTCACACTCTCAAAGGGTTTAAAAGAGTCTTTCATGATCAGGCTCTCCAATACATATTGTACCTGTGAAGCAACACTGGCCCGCCCACCCACCTGCTGCAGTCCATTACTTAGACCACACTGGGAAAAGACAGAGCATCCTGCTTATTGGTCACAGGGCCCAGCGGTGCTTTGAGAGAGCATAAAGGGACGCTTTTACTGTTTCCTGATAAATGGGAAATGGACGAATCCATAAATCTGCTGGATTCATTCGGTGCCGCAGGGCTAAGTAATTAAATAAGTCATGTGCCAGTTGGCAGAGACTCACCACAGACTCCCCTCCTCAGATAGATCTAGCCAGGAAAACAACCGGGCAGCTTAATAATTTTCTTTGTTGCTGGTTAATTGGCTTTCTGTGGTGTCTGCCATTTCCGTTTGCATTACACAATACAACACAGAGACCAAGGAAGTCTATGTGTTCCACCAACACATGGTTTCATCAACAAAGAGACAAGATCTTTGCCATCTGCCGTGCAGGGAAATGCTTGAATGGTAATATTTTAAAAATGTATTAATATGAACAAAAACTCAGATTCCACCATATTTTAAGGGTAAACTCAGCTCTGACAACAAAACACACACACACACACACACACACACACACACACACACACATCTGTTGCCGATTTTGTGATTATTTATCTTCATCCGTAAACCCTCAACACCCAAATGACCTTGTTGCTGAGCATCATCATTCAATTAAAAAGAAAGTTCATATTGAGGTGACTCACCAGTCTGTTGTCAAACGGCACTCTCTCATTGGATAATGTCCCAAAGATTGTTTGCTGAAGAGAGGAAAGAGAAGGTTCTGTTACTTTTATGCACGCACTAAAACACGGTGAGAAATCATGAATCTTCTGTATTGATCAGCAACACTGCTCATTTTATGCAACGAGGCGGGGAAGTCACACAATCATTGATTCTCCAAGGAAAGTATACTGAGCATGCCTGTTTTTCTCCAAATAGCCAATTAATAGCTATTAAACTTGGACTTGGGGTTAGTCATAGAACACATAAGGTTTACAAAGAGGCTTTCTGAGGTTTCTGCTTCCCAATAAGGCCATAGACGTGGTGAAGCTTTGTGGTGTATAGCAATACAATATAGCAAGCAACTAGATCTGCCTTGCCATCGCACCCTGCTCTACATTCCCAAACAACTAAACTGCATTGTCAATACAGTTTAGAGGGAAACGTATTTAGTTTTATTTGACGTATCAAAGATATGCATACAGTATCAGCCCTCAGAAGTCACAAACAGAAACAGAGGAGGACACATGTTGGGATATTAAGGCATGTTGTTCTGATATTTTTAGACTGAATGTCTTTGAATTTGCCAATTTCTAGCCAATAAATACATAATATATTAAATAAGATATGTAGTATTTCATTACCTGAATTATGTCTAGCATGCCGAGGGGAAAAGGACCATCATATGAGTAGATAAATTACTTATATCAATTTGTGATTTAACAATTAAATAATTAAATAAGTTCAAAAGTCTAAAATGTTTTTGAGGAAACCTCTGTATTTCTACGGTCCCTGCAACAGTCCTGAACCTGAGTTTTGCTGTAGTTCAATTTATGCAATATATGTAATAAATGTTAACACATAGGTCTATGAGTGCCAATGGGAACACCGTTTGACCTTTCTCTATTGTGACTAGTCCTCTTTGACAGTACAAAGCCATATATTATTGGCTCTCCACTAAACAACAGTCGCCCCCATCGCAGCCAAGTCTGTCGGACACAACTGATCCAACAAGGTAAAACAAATAAATCCTTTGGCAACAAGCAGCAACCGAGCAGAAACCTGCTGAGCTGTGGCCATTGTAACTCGCACAATGTGACAGCGAAGGGGGGAAATAATGACGCTAATAAAAAAACTCCAAATTTATTGCTGTGGGACAGGTGCCTTTGCAGCGAGTCACATGCGTTTAATGTGGACCTGAATGTGGGCGGCAAGTGCACGCTAATTCAAGTTGAAGTTTTAAAAACAGAAAGAGCCAACAGAGCAGAAATAAGTGCTTCCCATTTGCAAGTCAGACGGTGATCCGACACTGAACAAAGAGACGTACAGCAGCCAGATCTCAGGGTGTTCCTCCAAACAGGCTTATAGTCTCTACATGCAGAAATATCACTGGATTAAAAGAAACAAGGCAAGCTCAAGCATGTAATTAACAGTGTTTGTCCCCGCATTCAGAGGCAAGGAGTCGAAACTATAAACAAATAGGAATTATAGAGAGCAAACACAAGTGATTTTACAGACTGTTGATTCAGCTCTCTTGTGATTAGCACCCACAACTCTTTAGTTTTACAAATTAATCACTGAGAGAACTGCAGCCAGCGAAAGAAAAAGGTACATTCTACTTATTTATGCCTTTTTTTTCTTAATTTGAACTCAGTAGCTCCCCGAGTAGGAATAAAAAGTCAAAACTCAAATATAACGTTTCAAATCTTCTGCCTATTGTCCAGCAGACAGAAACATCTGAAAATGACCCTGCAGCGCCTGCTTCCATGTGCTGCTGTCAGGGTGGGCATTCACTCAACTTTAATCTCCTCAAGTTGAGCACTGGCAGGGGTTTATGGGTAAAAGCCCACAGCTGCATGCTGTTGCATAACTCAGCCCTATTAGCCAACCTGTTTCTCTGTGACACAGAAACAGGAAATCAATGGGAAGGGCCACTTTTGATGCTGCCACGCTAGATGTTTTTGATGTTGTGTTGTGTTTATTCGCCTCTTGGTCGACATGGACATTCGTAACATGCGAGTGTGTGTTCGATTTAGTGTAGCTATGTGCACACTTTTATGTTTGTGTGTAATCACGCTTCTGCAGAAGAAACCTTGAGGATGTTTTTACTGAATATTAGGGTCAAACATATGCTGAGATAAAAAAAAAAAAGGAAATGATCTCTTCTCAGGAAATGACTTGCCTGATGCTATAATAACGTATAGAGGAAATCCTCTTAAACCATATTAGTGAAAAGAGGGATTTAATCGATTAAATCCTGGAGGTTGCGAGCCGTTTGCATTATCTAGCCAGAGGATCAAGTGATCAACTCATATTTCACAAATTCTGAATACAGTCTTCCTTTACTGTACGAGCCATCACACAGCGCTGTAGCAGACCATACTGGCATGAATAAGGCTCGTAATAGCCAATATAATTTACAAGCCGCTTGCATAGTACCAGCAGAATTGGTACATTTGAGCTCTTCATCAGATGGCCTCCTGCGTCGGGTGTGCACATTTTGTCACGGCTTGACCAGTGTAATCTGGGACCTTTTTGACCCTCTGCTATACCAGCGTACTAGCTATTCCAAAGTATCACTTATCCTTATTAGTTATTAATACAGACTCAGGCTGAGTTCTATGAATTATTTATGGGGTAGTGCAGAGACTAATTGAATAGAAAGAACAGATTGTACAGGTCATCGTTTCAGTGTGCTTTTTTTTAGGAATTACGAGGGGGAAGCAGTGAGGGCTGCGGCAAGAAAAGTCACAAGGTTATTTGTTTCAGATTGCAGCCACTGACAGGGCATCCACAAACAGCCTGAATATGAAGTAATCCTGTTTGAGTACCAAATCCTTTAACGCGATTATACAGAGAAATGTAGAGTTTCTGTGCCGCCTACAATGTCTTTCTTAAGAACATCAAATCAAACTTCATGCAGTAATTCGCAATGTTAACGCTTTCTTGTTCCAAAATATTTCCTTGTATTTTGTAGGAAGATGCTTGGACTGATTACAAATCCAGTCGTCGGCTGTGTGTAAAACAGGATAAATAGTAAGGCCGCATTAAGACCGACCTGAGCAGTGCGTGAAAATGCAGACTTGTCGTTTATTGGAATGGAGCCAGTTTGTCGACGCAGCAGGGTTTCCATAAACGCTTCATCGTTCTCTACACTGATGGCGACAGTGAGTTTAACGCATTGAAACATCACAAAGAAAGAACAAAGTAAATATCATCCCTGGTCATTTCAACACTAATTTTTCTAAAACTAACTCGTATAAGTTGTTGCCAAGGCTGAAATATGTGGTTGCTATGTTTAGGCACCTTATATTTTGAGTAATTAAGATACTATGCGGTTCTACTGTCAGCTTAATAATGAAAATGTGACAGAGTTGAATAAAAGCTTTATTGCAGTAACCAAACAAAAGCATTTGTCTTTACAGAACTCTTAAGTGTTCTCAGTTAACGTTTCATTCAGGTTCATCTGATGCTTTGACAAGTTGTATCAATTTGCACATTTGTTAGTGATGTTAATCAAACCTTTTACCCCACAGACAAACAACCTAATTTACTTCGCCGCTGCGTCTAAAACACAAGTAAACACGCATGCAGCATTGTCTGGTTCCAGTTCTGATTCTAACAGGAACACTGAAATAGAACTAATGCAACTAATATTACAAATGCATTTATTTTTGGCTGCTCGTTTTGCTATTTGTTGTCCATATTTATTTCAGGTTATTAAAAGTGGTAGCGACTAATTTCTAGAAATGGTTGCCAATGGCAACTTGGCAAACGTTACTGTCGAGCCCTGACTGGAGAAAACAGTTTATTGCCAAAGCCACTTAGATTGAGAGAAAGTAAGTCAAATGGAGAATGACACAGGAAGGATGACATGAGGAAGGAAGCAATAAACAAGCGCACATCTAGCAAACAGGGAACCCTTTAGACCGTCCACTGTGCCACTCAGCACTTTCCTTTCCAGTCATAAGATAATTGCTTTGGACCTCAGAGCAGTACTACTACCTGTGACCTCTGACCTGTGTCTCACAAAGCTGCTGATAGAAGATGACCACTGGGAGACCTCTGATCTACGACATCGGAAAACTGGGTTATTGTCTCGATGACAGGGACTGGCCTGAACTCAAAGTGACCCAGTAAAGCTGGATTTCTATGTTACAACCAAGCAGAAACCCTTAGCCTTTGACCCCACTGACTGCTCCTCTTCCTCCTAAACGATTAGGATTCTGTTGTTCACATACACTATGTCGAATTAGTTATGCGTTTCTCTGATTTAAATCTGCTTATTAACCCTGTAAAGAATTTGATTTGCTTTTGTACAGCTTTTGCCAAGAATTGTGTCAAGGAGATCCTGCAGAGGTTGCTACTTATTGTACTGTAGTCATCAAAATGCTGTTGAAGCAATGGTTGCATGAGCTAGATATGAAACAACTTTATATTTCAACATGATTCAGCCTTGTTATAATAGACACCTAGAGGTCTTCTAACCTGGAAATCAAAACCCCTTGATTCTTGACTGAATTCCACATGCCACTCTAAATTGCTGGTGAATTAAATATGAGATTTTTCTAAAGTCAGTGACATCAGGTTTGCTAATTATCAAATAGTAGTCAAATGTTTAAACCTGAGCTGTTATCAGCTGTTCCAACGGCTTTATGATGCATAAGAAAGCTGTTGTGTAAGAATGTTTCGAGGCCAAGCTGTTCAGTACAGATTTATTTGGAGTATCTGGAGGACCTTTCACTACAAAGAAACTTCAACTTACGTAACAACAACCATCTCAAAAAGAAACGGGGAGCCAGTGCCAGCTCAGATTAGGTCAAGAATATACACTGCAAAACATCTCCATCTAAAAATCCCCAAATATTGTCAAATCTCTTAAACTCCATTTATGCTTCTGCTGAAAGAATTTCAAACTTCAATTCACCCCGAAGCAATTTCAGGTCAAAGTTTCTTTCAACTTTATCCAACCCTATTAGGACTGACATTTTTTGCAGTGCATGATATCCTGAGACGTCCAAAACATCTCGCGTTACCTGTACAATATGTTGAGCCTTGGCAGGGTGTCATGTGATGTTATTACAAAACTTGGTCAAAGTTTATGTAATTTGCAGACAGCTGCCCCTGCCCTAGTTTGAAAACACTTCTGGAGCATGTGACTCAGCATGAACCAGGTCATAAGCGAATCATGCTGCTGAGTGATTGTGTATTTATAGCCAGTTCTGTTTTTGATATTGGTCAGAGATTGACTACTATACGTTTTAATTTCTCCAAGCTCTAGTTCTGATTTCTGTCAAGGCTTAGAATGACAGTAAAATATGTATATCTATAGATGTGCAATTAAAAAGACTTAATAGACCGGACTTGATCAAAACGCATCACAAAATCCATCATACTTTACTATTTGATTGTTCAAAAGAGAACAGATTAAGGTATTTTCTTCATACATTCAAAATGATAGTATTATAGTAGTGAAATGCTGTTCAAATCACGATTAATAAAAGTGTTCTTCGTCTCTCTGCTTCGACTCTAAACGCCTGAAATAACACAGGAGACTGAAGCTCCGCTCTTTCAGAGGAAACATAATCACATCAGAAAGTGTTTACAAAGCTGACTACACAATTGTTTAAATTAGAAAATAATCCTGTGAGCTTTAATGCGGAGATGGCATGCATAGTAGGTCTGGGAGGAAATTAAAATGGAATCAGGCCTCGGAAGAAAGCCTCGTAGGAAACAAATTTGTCAATCGAGAGGGAAAAGGGGGTCGCCCTGTGGATTTACTGACCAGTCGGGAAGTAAACAGCAACCAGTTGTATAATGTGAAGCTAACAGACAAGTGCACATACAGAGTAGTGGATGGTGAAGATATACAATTTTTTTAAATGCCTTTGCCAACTGTCACAGAAATCAGCTACATTTCTTTACATTTCATTTCATGAATGTTTTCGACTCATGAATATTTGTCTGTCAACAGGATTACAGAAGAAATACTGGCCTGATTTTCATGGATTTCTTTGTGGACGGGTGTAGCAAGAACCCATTACATGGAGAGTATCCGAATTACGGAGAGCATACAAGAATTATGTTTCACTTTCGTTAACGTTGCAAAATAGAACATTTCTGCTGCATTCATGTGGTGTCAGAATAATCCAAAAAACTAGTTGCAGAACATGTACAGCCCATAACAAAGATGCAAAGGGTTGGTCATATTGCCACTGGCAAGGGGAGATTAAGATAGGTGTTCAGACTGAAAAAGAAAATGCAAGAAGCTCTATTGGTGGGGGTGTTTCAGGCACCGGTGAGACATGTCACAAACTGAGAAGTTCACATCTTTATCCACTTTAAATCCCTTTGTTGTTGTTATCCTCTATCAATGTCCGTACATGCACTGCAGCATCATAGATACATAATCAAATACTTTCTGATTGGTAAGTCAATCTCATTCACTCTCTCAATTTTGGACAAAAAAAACAAAAAACTGAACAGTGATGAATCTTGAAATATTGCAAAGGTCAAAGTTCAACTCTAAAGACTTCTGCATGAAGCAAAGCAGGTACGATCGATTTGTGGCAGCGAGCAAATGTGTCTCACTCCGTTCATTACTGAAATGAATGGTGAAAGGATTTTACTATGATTGCACCTTTAGTTATCCTATCCAAACAAAGCTAACAGGGGAGTGATGGTGAGGGATATCAGTCCCATTTGCACACATCCACACCGCCCAGAGGAGAAGTCTCATCAGGCATGATAAGTGAAAACACCTGTGTGAGTTAGACTTTAAAGATGGGCAGACAGACAGGCTGCAAAAGAGTAAAATATGCACTTACTATAGAAACAAATGACTGTGAGAACAAAATAGCCAACTACTGAAAATGTCTTGATATTGATATATATTACAAATGTCCCTTTCTGTTGAAAACACTACAGCCTGAATCAGAAGAGGTGTCTCGTGATATCGACCGAGTACATTGGTGTGAAAAATGGTCTTTTCCCATGAAATATGTTGAGTCTCTGCTGACTTGAAGTCTGTGCGTGTGTAGCGGTTTGTTTTCCAGCGCTGGCTTGTGTTCCCCGCCTGGAGAACTCCCTAACAGGCGTGAAGCCATCAGTCTTCAGAGCGGAACAGTAGCAGTTCTGTAACCGCTGCCCCGAGTCTTTACCAACGCCATCTATCATGGAAAGGATAAGTTCTAAACATTATTCAACAGCTGAAATGTCAAACCTGCACTGTACTCCTCTTCTAAAACAAACCTTTGTGTCCATCTGACACAAAGGTTGTGATTATTATTCTCTTTTTATTATTTCCCCATATTGTAAAATGTGGGATTTTCATGTTGTTGTACTGCTGTAAAGTTGTGAAACTACAAGTATGAACCTGGAAATGAGCATCATATGTGACCTTTAAATCCTGAGTTAGAGAAATGAAGCGATTCTCACCTGTGACCCACTAACACACAGACTGGTGACAGACCACTTGGTGAGTTTGTTCCTTTCAAGCGGTTTTATCTGGCGCACTGCTGGAAGCGCATGGGAAAGCTGCAAACACACATTTTTATTTTAATTTTAGTAAAAATGTAATTGAACTGAACTGCTTTGAGCAGATATCAAAGATGATAGATCCTGATTGCACAATGCACATCGTGAACTAAGGCCTTTGCTTCCATCTTCTACAGATTAAATGCTATATTTCTTTCAGTTCTAATTATCTACTATTTCTTCCATTTAGTTGTGTGTATGTGGTTAATCTCCATGACGAGTCTTATGTCATTTGGTTTCTGTTATGTTTGCATGTATTATTTCACTCTTCCTTGGCCTGAGGCCTTTTAAAGAAGTACTACATGTTTGTACGGCATCTCCAGAGCTCATGTGTCTCTTTTGAAGTTCGTATTCCTTTCAATTCAATTATCAGTTGTATGGCTTATGAACTAAACCTAAGGCCTGCAGTACGACACGCCCTACTATAAATGCAAATGCAGACTTTCAAGCTATGCAAAGTCAATTTCATGCATCCAACAGGGCCTAGCCACAGTATCGTCTTTGATCTGCGTTTCCAGTCGGTCTTTGACGACTGTTATGGCAGTCCAGTCGGACCAACTTCTTGCAAGATCAAGGAATGTATTAATGTTTAGTGTAAGTATTAAAAACATACTCTTCTGAGCTGCTCTTGACAATTTATATTTTAGATTATATAATTTAGCATAAATAAATACATTAAATAACCTTCAGATGCATGGCACATAAAATCTGTGTGAAAACCAGTTTAAACTGATTTAAGCCGCTTTTAAACAATTAATAAAACCATTTTTTAAAAGGTTAATTTTGGGGGAAATCAGTAAACGGGAAAATGATGAGCCTTATGTATCACTACCTTTAGGACACAGGTGTTTTAGTATTCAAGTTTAGTTTTAGAATACTCTTCAGTTATATACATTACAATTGTCATGTGAAAGCCCTGCGTTGTCATTTATTGTCAACGGGACCCTGTAAGTCTCAAACTCTACCCTCATCCATTAAGTAGATTTCAGCAGACATACTGACCTCATGTGTCTCATGATCAATGCAGGGTGTCCTCTGCTTTGATCCTGGATGAGGTAACTGCAAGCGATACACCTCAATGCCCAGCGACCTCACAAGGCCGCTCAGTGAAACACAAACCGCCGGATTACAGACTCATTCAGGTTGTTTCATACTCACTAGACTGACAGAGGGAATTAGGAGTGTGTGAGATGAAAGATGTGTTTGGCTGCATTCTCAGACAGCCAGTGATTAGCTGAGAGGCACAGAAAGAAGAGCGAGGGGGAATCAGCCCTTTAATGAGCTCAAGTGGTCGGATTATTAATTACAGCTTCTACAAATCACATGACTATTTTGCCAGTAATTCGCCAAGATGTATTATAAATTGTTAGCCAGTATAGGAATTATCTTTGTGCTAATGAAGTTTTTATGAATGTAGTGATGTGATACCATAGATAAAAAGGATGACATTGAACAAGAAAATGTAAAAGGAAAGAGAAAGGGGGGAGGATGGCAGTCAAACAGAGAAGATCAAAGCAGTGGCCTCCAGTGTTCAGTCTTGAGTGGAAAGTGTGTGTGCGTGTGTATTTGATTTATACCATCAAAGACGTTCAAGCAGTTACCCGCAGTCCCTGCTAACACACACACACACACACACACACACACACACACACACACACACACACACACGCACACACACTTATCTTACATATCAGCTATCTCTTTGCTAACACGCTTCGGTTTGGTCAGATTATGGTTTTCTATAGATTTGATAATCAAATCTTTAGAAATGCAAATATAAGCTATAATACAGAATTTTAAGGAAGAATTGTTTAAAAATGGTTTGGTGATATATAAACACAAAAATCATCTGCAGTGTTGGATGCTAAAAGGCTTCATTGGCACACAATTATTTTGAGTGACAGCAATTATACCCTACCTTTTGCATGTGAACATTTTTAAAAGTTCAAACTGTCTTCTTCTAAAAAACTAAGTAATAGAAGTTCATAACAGTTTCAACAAATCATCCCTTAACATTGAATGCTAAAGTCTTAAAGCTTACCTACACTCAACACAGTACACGCTAAAATGCTATCTTAGTACACGCTATTACTCAATACACAGTATGCTACACTGTTAGTCTAACTCTAGCCGGGTTTCCATCCAAAGGAACTATTATTCTGAAAGGTTCCTTCTGCCCATTGCTGTCTGCGTTTCCACCGTGGTCTAAAACCACAAATATTAGGCAAATTAGTGCTGACGTGTGCGACGGTTGTTTCATAAGTTATTTTTGCGAGCGACTACTATGGCTGCCAATAAAGTCGCATGTATAAATGACCTTGTTTATCCTTTACAATGTATTTAAAAAACAATGTGTAATGCTGCATGTAAATCCTCTAACATTCCAGTTTGCTTGATCACTGTTATCATGTGATGTTTTGAGCCAAGTTATCACCACGCAATGTTTTGTGTGCTCTGAGCCGACACTGTATCATGTTTGTTTTTACAGTTGTGTGTGTGTGTGTGTGTGTGTGTGTGTGTAAGAACCTCCTGTTCCTTCAGCGTGGAGGACTCATAGACACAAACAGAAACAATGGGTCATTTAAGGTTTTGAGTGTCGACCTACCCGCTGTTTGGAGGAAGGCCTCAGCCCGAGGGGTTGGCTCCGACACTGCAGGAAGAGGAGACAAAACTATTATGGAGAACATCAAGGACACTATCATCACAAATATGTATTTTCATTTCACAGTATTTTACTGTATTTAGAGACAGTTCTGTCATTGTTAAACAAATATTAGAGGTGGAGTTCATTCACTTGTAGATCAACAATAGAAAACAGGACAATGGCGTATTCAAAGCTGTCTGCAACTGGAGTCTGCCTCCACGACTTATGGTTATGTTTAACTTAATAAAAATAAACCTTAATAATTCGGTAGGATTACAAAACCCAATAACAATGATGTCAGCCTCATTAACGTGACAAGAGATCTAACAAAATGAATGATTTTGATTTTAAAATAGAAAATATCATCTGAGGAGTAGAACAATTATTTTCTCCATTATAACAGGAGATAATTGGGCTTGATTCCCTCCTGGTTGTCCTCACTCTGAGTTGTTGTGTTCCATTAACAACCTAAATGCTGCAAAATGTAAATGGTTGCATTAAGACGAATGGAGCCATTAGTGACGTTTAAAGACGGACACGTTCACAGAGGAGACGACTAAACAAAGAATCCTAATGAGTCTTTAAAAGGCTCAACATGAAGCTCCCAAAGGAGTTATTTACAAAGACAAAACACGTTGCAGAATAGTAATGAATCTCCACACACACACACACACACACACACACACACACACACACACACGACGATATTTGATCTAGAGACTCAAAGATTTCTACACGTAGCACACACACAGACACACAGACAAATATAAACAATCGCGCACACAAACACGACTGCCAACACAAACATATGCACACATTCCCCCAAACACACACAGCACGTCTTCCAGTGGCAAAGATATCTTTTGATGTAGAGATTCTTTCCTAACACACAAACACACACTCAAACCTTAGATGATTTGATGTAAGGACTTATTGTTTCTCACCAAACAACACACACACAGCCCCCCCCCCCCACACACACACACACACACACACACACACACACACAGCCACACACAAACACACACAAACACACACACACACACATCTCTTCTACCCCAACAAAGATATCATTTGATCCAGAGAGAAAGAAACGAGGACGCAGCAGTAAACCTTCAGGAGGAAGCTGGTTTTTATTTTAAGAGCAGCACCATCTGGAGACTTTTGGGGGTATGAGGGAGAGTAGGTGTGAGATTGGGGTGAGAGAGGGTATAACTAGGGTGGGAGGGGGGTGACAGTTGAGCAGGTGGTAACGTGCTTCCCACATTTCCACTTTACACTAATGCAGCAGCTTTCAGCTGACGGGGTCGATGGCCCGGGTGGAGGTGATTTATTTATCCCAGAGGTGATTGATAGAAATGAAAAAAATCTATTTACCTTTGATACAAAGAGCCATCATGGCGTTCTGTAGCTCAAGGAGTTTTCTCATGATGGTCTTTATCAGGAAAAACTGAAACATTTTCCTTAAAGTGCCTACGAAATGATAAACATGAATTTCTACTGATGATAGTAAATGCTATTTGTGTTGTAAAATGATGTGTTATTTATGACACAATGATCGCAGTATTTAATAAATCATGATTTATAAATATAAAATATAAATATAAAGACGTCACTGTATTATTTGAGGCTACACTGATGCGTAATAATGCGTAGTAATTGCTCTTTCAATGAAGAATGTAATATTTTTTGCAATTAATGAAATACTGACATCCACGAGTAATACATTATCTGCACTCCCCTCAAACATAATGCATCTCTTCTTTGCAGGCAAGCAAGAACTAAAAAGAAGTTGAAATATGCTGACTCACTCAGAGGAGGCTGTATTATATGTGGGCGGCAACATGCTATCAACACCCTTTTTTATATTTATGGTGAATTCATTCTTTGACAAAATAATACACCTTTTTTATTATTTCACACGAAGAAATAAGTCACCTTAAGAGGGAGAAATGTGAAAACACTGAGTCAAACCTCATTGGAACATTTAATCTGCTGAGACAGACGAACACAACAGTTTTTTATTTTGGGTCATTCTGTCAAACAGAATTAAGATTAAAGACCGAGAGCAAGTTTCCATGAATAACCAAAAATATCCATCGCACTTATTGATTTCACAGTGGGACAAACCTGAGCCCTCAATATGAGCACACACACATGTTACTTAAAAAGACTTTTGCATCTAACTTGAAGACAATTTATCAACAACATATAAAAAAAAAAAATTCAATGCTTGAAATTGTAGAGTTCAACTTGCAGAAGATTAGTATCATCTGAGGGATCTCTGCCTTTATCAAAATATGGGATGTGATTTGCACTGAAATTATGACAGTGGTGAATGCACAGTATTAAAATCACAGCTAATCCATGATTATAAATCACCTGTAATATCAGCACTGAACAGCTTCTAGGCTGCAAATCTCTCAAGATATTAGACATAATTACATCCGTCTTCGACCTTTCTATCTCCCAACTCGCAGACCTTCCCGTCGCAAACTTATTTTTCTAACCTCTACTCATTTACACTTTTTCATTATCTTATTAATTCTTTAAAAGAAATCCCAGAGCAAACATATCATCCATAACTTATGAAACTGCCCAGCGTCTCCATCCTACACCTTTATTTCACCGACATCTCTCTATGTCAACATAAAAATTCAGCCTCTTCCTCGGACAGAATGATGTCTACGGTTGAGCTCCAGATATGAAACAGAAGATTTGATTGTTCTGCGGTCGAAACAAATGAAAAGTGTTTTATCCTTGGTTCTCACCAGCTGACACTTTTGCCTTTTGTTTTACTCCTGCAGACAAATGCTGTGACCTTTAGAGGAATTACACTGCGGAGAGGAGAGAGTCACAGCGGCTGTGATTGAACGTATCTTTGATGGGAGGAGAGGGGCGAGGTGAGGAGACGGCGGAGGCGATGAAAATGAGACACAGAGAGAATCACCTCGTGTCTTCCCCACCTGATCACAAGCACAACGGGATATTTTGGTTCTGACATTTTAGTTCCAGACATCTCACCTCCTCCCGTCTTTTGGGCTTGTGTCAAATGCGAAGAGAAACAGATTCTGAACCCCGCACAGACACACAAACTGTTTTGCAACATTAAGTGGATGGATGAGAGTTTGGCCTGATGGTGGCCCTGTAGAAACGGTCACATCGACACCAGGCATTTCCTGCTGTTGGGAGCGTGAATGTGCGCACCGATCTTTTCAGACAGGTCAGGAGACTCATTACAAAAGCAAAAAGTGGAGGGAAGGTCACGACATCACTGTAATCAATTGGCTTCTTTCTCTTGGGAGTGTGAACGTGTCCTCAGGTTTTCAATATTGGTCACAGAAAAACTAACAAGCAATTGACAAAAGGTGAAAACATACTGTGACATCCTTTGACTTTTTAATACTGGATGATTCTCTAGTGTCTTTTAAATCTCGTCTTAAAACCTTTCTATTGGTAAAATATTTTGTTTTGATATATGTTTTTACAAGTTGTGATGGTGGTGGCGTTGTGGTCTAATGGTACGGCTTCCAAATACAACACGGTTGTTAGTTCAATACCAGGGCTGCAACCATTGTGCCCCTAAGCAAGGTAATTAAGTTAAATATATGTTTGCTAGGGATGCACGATGATATCGCCTCAGATCCAATTTACATAACATTTCCTCCGATATATGTGCACGCGACGCGACGTGAACTGATGACGAAGTGAGTGCAAAAAGAAATAAGTCATTAGTGTTTTGTTTTTTTAACGGAAAGCAAAAGTTGCAATTTGCAATGATTGCTCAGCGTCGGTCATGCGCGGAGGATGCCATATCACACTCCTTCAACACTACAAATTGAATTACAGAGATTACATTGTTTTGCAACCACGTCAGGATCATCAAAGCCTGGTAAAGTAGGAGGAATATATATATATATATATATATATATATATATATATATATATATATATATATATATATATATATATATGCATCATATATAATGCTTGATTATAAAACATCTTTTTTGCAGAGTATGTTACTGAACTGAATGGCACGTTTGACATGTAGCCTAAGCAGTATTTATTTATTTATTAAGTATTATTCTTCCCAGTGAATGTGTGCATCTTCCAGTGGGCCAACACGATAACAGTGGCCATAATAACATGCTAATTCCACTACAGCAGTGACTGGATTGTTCTGTGCAATTATGTGAAAATAAATATGTGCGTATATCAGTATCGGCAATCGGCCAAAATAAGTTGAAAAATATCGGCAAAAATGCAATTGTTCATCCCAAATGTTTTGCTTTGTTTTAAATGTGTTGTCTGCGTTCAGGACATTATTCTATTTCGTCTTGTGGGTATTTAGGTCTTATGTTTGGAAATGAAGAGTGGGTGATTAGAATGGATGGAAAGCAATAACCATAATGTTTCACATTAACAAATGAAACCTTGAACTTAAACCTTGTTTGACAGGTATAATAGGATCAATTTCTCCACTTTGTATATTTTGGTTTCTCAAGTGGCTTATAGAGTAGATATATGGTAATACACATAATATGCGTATTATGTTTTGGAAAATTATCAGAATTGTGTGTAAGTATAAACACTGTATACTGTAACATAATATTCTCTAAGTGATTCCATCCAACAAAAAACAAACATTTAATCCACTTCAGCAGTTTGTCTGTGAACCCACAGCAGAGGAAAGTCCTTCATCCTTGAATCAACCAATCTAATCTGCTTAACTTGTCCCAGTGGGCGGCGACCCCTCGCTGCTGAACCCTCTCACCCCTGCAGGTGAACCAGTTCAGTGGGTCATACACTCATCAGGAAATGTGCTCGCCCGCTGTGGAAGGTCAGCTGCACTAATGTGTATGAGAGTGAGGATAAAGCTCACATGGCACCTCAGTGCATCATCCGTCCGGTAGTAATGAGGTATGAGGCGTCAGCCGGGTCACACCGGTCCTCACAGGTCAGCGTCAACTCAGTGACCTTTTAACAGTGTTGACTAACAGCATTCACGTCAGCGCTCATGCAGTTTGGTCACATGGGTTTATGATGGAATTAGACAAAGTGGATAAAAGCCATTGTTGTTGTGTGTGTGAACTGATACAGAAGGAGGTCACACTGTGCACTGCAAAAACTGCTGTAACACATCTCCAACAAGAATGGTTTGGGACAAGACTAGAGGGACTTCTTAATACAGAGTATGTCAAGTAAGTTTGGGAGGACAGAGTACGAACAATAGGGACAGCAGCTTCGCCACCAGCTCATCTCAACATTAAACGCGACCTTAGAGTACTGGGACTAAATAATCGCAGCTCAAATCGGGACTCATTTTTCTACAGTTCAGCAGGTACCGTAAGGCCCGTTAGGACTCTCCAGGCTCGAGACTAACGCCGTCCCGGGATGATGGAAGATATGTTTGGGACACAATAAACTCACTATCGTCACGTCCGGGGGAATTGGTATCGACTGCAAAAATGTTGGTATTGTGACATCCCTAGTCTGAACTCCTTCATATCCACAGATATGAATTATGATCCGTTACAGCTGGTTGCAGAGCGAGTCACAAGAAAATGCGAGTTTATGTCGTTTTGCAAGACACTCCTCTCAGCCTTGAATCTCACTGTACACAACCTTCCCTGTGGGGAAACATCGTGATTGTCTGCACTGAGACTCGAGCTGCTATTAACATGCACATATTGACAAGGGACCCCCCTCTGTTATTGTGTGCATGCAAAAATGTATGTATGCAGCAGCTGTATCAGCAATGACTGTGTGAGCCTGCGTGTATGAGACACTGTTGTGTGCATATGAATGGCAGGGGGTATCCTCTTCCTGAATGCAGAGCGCATCCCGAATATCTCATTGCTATTCATGTGAATGAGTCTCCTGGAATCATACAGCAGCCAAAAGCATATTTGCACAGAGTTAAAATGAATGCTGTATTGGAAAATAATGCTCCCAGAGTTTCCTCCAAAATGAAAATCTGTCTCACTCCAACAAGTCGCCTGATGTTTACATTGTAACTGTCGAACAATGTGGAGATATGTTCCCCACATCTTTACATAGTATTATACATATATCACTTTCTTTGTCTGGCTTCTTCATTCCACCAACTTTACTTTTCTCTTTTAAATTTGAGCTATAGAAATGATTATAAAACATCAAAGCACAAAGCTCCAGCATTTCTGAGAGAAACAATCTCACAGTTGCTGTCAAATTGATTTATTGAGTGTGCAAACCTACAGCTTTGAGTTGGAGTCAGCACTTTTATAATTGTAATCTATGATTTTATGTGACATTTTGTCCTGTATTTTGCAGAATTCAGATGATGTTTTCGGTGCAGGTCTTTGTGTTGTCTTTTCTGGTAGCCATGGCAGCTACAGCTGATAATGCTAAAAGGCCGGTATCTTTTCGGTTTATTCGCAGCAAAGCGGACAAACTGAAACACATACGTTTCTGTATTGTGTGGCACTTCTCACCAGGAGAAACCTACATGACATGTAGTTAGGTGTTTTAAGAACAGCCACAAGTGTTTGTGATCTGGGTATACATGTAAATACTATTGTGTCATACCAGTGATATTACCAATAAAGATATTAATTTACCTGAAAATGTCTGATTATTGCTCTTGTTTGGCAGAAGATTGGAGCAAGTGTGTGAGGTATCTTGAATGAATTGTGTCAAATCTCAGCTCTCCAATGGTCCCCGGCCAGAATCAAACAGGGGGGACATGGCGGTTATACAGTGTGGCACGTCCAACCATTGGACCACCAGTTTCCTTCCCCACTCTCCTTATCTGCTCCTCTGTCATGTTCACACTGATATAACAAAAAGGAATGTTTGTGTTCATGTGCTGCAAGGCCAGCTGACAAAGGACTACATTTTCGACAGCATCTTACTTATTATCTAGCGCATGTGTTTTGAGACGGCGATGCAATAGGGGTTTTTCTTTTGTTTAGAATGTGAATTGGTTTTCATTGAAAGCAACAGCCCTGAGCCAAAGTAACATGGGAACAACATCTCCTTTGAAACACAGTATATCTTTTATGTCGTTCTTCAATCACTTACAGTACGCAATCTTGTTTGATAGCTGCATGATTTTACTACCGCTGATATTCATAATTGATCGTAAACTGTCATGTGATCAATAATAACGCATGGCAATGATCAAATGTTTACTGTAGTGATGTTTCCTCTGAGTCAGTGCTGAAATCACAGTCCATCACCGCCTCACTCTCTAGACCAGTGGTCCCCAACCAGTGGTCCCCAACCACCGGTCCGTGGGTCATTTGGTACCGGGCCGCACAGAAAGATTGAATACAAAAATATTTTATTTTGAAAGAGGTTTTATTTTTGAAAAATCACCGGATACATCCGTCTGTGCGTCTGTGTCTCTTGACATATGTCAAGACGCTCGTCTGTCACATGATACTTTACTTAAAAAAGTAAGCCCACAAGCAACAATGAGTGGAAAACAAACGTCTTTAAAGAGCTTTTTTGGAAAAGGGAAAAGACCCAATGAGGAGACATTTAAAAGACAATATCAGGAGTCCTACTTAAAATACGTGTTTATCGCTACAGCTCTGCATAATATACAGGCTCGCACATGAGGCAACGAAGCCTTCAAAACTGCTTCGCCGACACCCGTCGTTAAAAGACAAGCCCTTGGAGTTTTTTGAAAGAAAAAAAAACAAGAACAAGAAGGACATAAACAATTACTGATGGACACCACATCAACACATGCGAGTGCACTGAGAGCGTCATACTTAGTGACTAACTGTGTCGCTAAGAGAAGAAACCTTTTACTATTGGTGAAGAATTTATACCCCTATATTGGACCGGCTCGTTGCAGAAACACAAGCTCAGGGCTCCCACTAATTCAGCATAATGGTGAGTTTTTTTATACACTTTATATTTCTTTTTATGCCGGTCATATCATTTTATTTTGTCATATTTATCCCCCCCCCCCCCACTTTGAAGGCCGGTCTGTGAAGATATTGTCTTACATGAAACCAGTCCGTGGGGCTAAAAAGGTTGGGGACCGCTGCTCTAGACCACCTGCAAACATCAGTTAACCGGTGAGCTGCCCTTTGTTATATGTTGCACACCGCCCCCTTGTGGTTAAACTATCAGAGGGTAAATGTATGGACAAAGACAGTTACAGTAGAGTACGTGTCGACAGAATTATGTAGAGAGGAGTGGATCCAGAGAAAAGTCCTTTTCTGTAGCTTTAGCTCATTCATACTATCTACAAGCCTCAGAAACCTCCATACCATAATGATCTCAAATGTGCAGTACATTCATCATCATGTACACATACAGACAGAAGTATATTGAAGAGGTCTCCTCCTCTCCAAAACAAACAGACCCCATGATTAAAACAGTTTAACGTTAAAAATAAGGACAAAGGGGTTAGCAAAAGGCCAAGTTTGCTTGGTTTGTTTTTCTGATCATTTTAAATCCAGTCTGATACTAAAGTGCTTCACCCAGTTAAAATATAGAGTTAAAAACCACCAAGTGTATTGTAAAAATGTGGCTTAAAACTGGGGGAAAAGTCCATTTATGATAGCTTCTGGCAGACAATGTTACCAACGTTACCTTGATTCAAATTACAGTCTGAACATTTTTGGTAAGGTTTGGGATAATGTAAGTACACCAGTCAATACCATTTATAACATAGGTCTAGTCGTTTTTAGACATTCGACCAAGGTTTTTGGAGAAGATTTACACCTTCTAGGAAAGTTGGGGTTTTAGTGATTTCTGAACAGTTTTCTTGGCGCTGGTTTCTAGCAGCGATTGGTGAAACTGCATCCTCAGGGACTTCCGGACGGGCTTCATCTTTCAGCTGTGGTGGTTGACACTTGATCACAAATGGCTGTGGATAATGGGAAAGCTGGTCGCTCTGGTGTTTGGCACATGTAGAGGAAGCACAGCTGTTTGTCATGAAGGGAAAGGAGGCTCTGATAACAGTCTTCATCAACACAGTCATTCCTCTGCCAGGAAGGAAAAAGCCTCCCTGATTAGCAGTTTAGTTTGACTGACACTTCGTTCTAAAAAGGGACCTACTGCTGAATATCTCTCCTCTGAAACTGACCTGGAGGGCCATGGAAGGACATTTTTACAGTATAATTAAATTAAAAATAATTCACAGTTGTTTTATTTTTCAGGTTAGGTACAAACTCTGGATACCTCATTTTACTCATACCTAATTTCGAAAGTTTTTTTTTTATTATTATTATTATTTCTCTATTCTCATCTTTGTTGTCATCTCTACTTTGTTGTCTTCTACCACGACAGACTGACAACAACACACTGGTCTGACCCTCTTCATCCCCATATGCTCAATGCATAAAAAGCATCCACTTCATATATATAAGGAGCTGTCAGCGTGATGGATGGACTTCCCGGGTAGATCTCCGTCTCAGTAACACGGAGGAACTGCAGTGAAACATGATCCGTGCCTCACTTCATGCTGCGTGTTGTGTCTATGTTGATGATTATAGCAGAGAACTCTTTTTACTCTGCAACAAAAGAACATTTCACCAAAGTCTGTAGAAAACTTACTTTACAGGAAGAATCTTTTGTCTTTGTTGTTTGTTTGTTCTTAACTTTTTAGTTCTTTATCTTTTCTCCAGATCAGGTCCATGGATAGAGAGTATCATATGTGGTGCACGTTTTAAAGCCCTGGAAGACAAACTTGTGATTTGGAGCTAAAGAAATGTAAAATCCACCTCCAGATACATTTTACAGGATAAAAAAAATACTCTACTATGATTAATATTTTGTTTAACGTGAGTTTCGAACATAAAAAAGTAAAACTAGAATTATGGCTTTGCGGTTTTATGCAAAAAGTCAAATTTAAATTTAATCCATGTCTGACCAAAATGTCACATCATTTCTGTCAAATGGATGTTGTATTTGTACTATGTTGTTTATCCTGTACACGACATCTATTGCACGTCTGTCCGTCCTGGGAGAGGAATCCCTCCTCAGTTGTGAGTCCCCTTTAATTGTGGGGTTTCTTTTTAGGAAGTTTTTCCTTGTGTGGTGTGAGGGTCTAAGGCAGGGGTGTCAAACATGCGGCCCACCAGAGGGTCTAATCTGGCCCGCGGGATGACTTTGCAAAGTGTAAAGATTAGTTGTTTTTGATCCAAGTAAAGTACTGTTCCAGATACCTGTGTGTTGTGCCTTTGTAGATACACTGTGATCTGTAAGTTGTAATGCACATGTGTGAATGATGAACTGAGGCATAATATTGTTGAAAATGCAACTATTTTTCTTAAGTACTTTCAGGTCGTTCATAATGTTTTGTAAAAAAAGATAGTTCATTAAATGTGAACATTTTCAGAATGTACTTTCTTACACTAAAACGAAGGGGGGAATTTGAAGTTGTCGTTATTTATAGGTTATTATGCTCTGATTTTACTGGTCCGGCCCACTTGAGATCAAATTGTGCTATGTGGCCCCTGAACTAAAATGAGTTTGACACCCCTGGTCTAAGGACAGAGGGTGTTGTATGCTGTACAGTCTGTAAAGCCCACTGAGACAAATGTGGAATTTGTGATATTGGGCTATATACATACATTTGATTTGATTTGATTTGAATGTCATCACTTAATAATTTTATCACAAGTGTGTGAATTCTTGAGTTCAAAAACATGTTTTATGAGTTCACAGTGACCTTGATCTTTGACCACTAAATTCTAATCACTTCGTCCTTGAGTCCATGAGGACGTTTGTGTCAAATTAGAAGAAATTCCCTCAAGGCGTTTCTGAGACATCACGTTCACACAAAAAGGGGCCGACTTGAGGTCACAGTGACCTTTGACCCCCAAAATCAAATCAGTTAATTCTCAAAATTATTGTAGAAGAAATTCCTCCAGATGTTCCTCAGATATCGCGTTCACAATAATGGGACAGACAGATGGACGTACGTCCTGACTGACAACCCGAAAACATAATTTCGGCACAGAGGCATAAAAAGCTCACCTCCTCTTTCTCACCCAAGGTTGACAAAATTGTCAAATTGTTGTCATCCTAAGAAGTGTACAATTTTCTACTTTTACCTTTAATTTCTATTTAACATTACTTTTGACATCTTTGTCTAGGATTTTGGGAAGAACCTGTGCAGTTTTCAGGTGCTTAAGTTAGCGTAACTTGGTCATGTCAGCAACAACATCAGCTAAGTTATCGCTGCTAACTAATTTAGCCAACGTTAGTGAGCTCAGTTAAAGACTGCGGTGGTCCCACCGAATAAACTAACTGTTAGCTAGTCACTCCCGGCCGCACGCGGCATGGCACGTCCATAGCAACGGCAGCTGTTGAACAGAACATGTGGATGTCCTCGTGAAAGCCTTAAATTTGACTTCAAATCCATTTTAAATACGTACTCAGTTGTATCTGCAGGCCTGTACTGTGGCACAATGTTATCCTGTTTACTATGTAATGTTTTCGTCAACATTGCTCTGCACGCTCACATTAAATAGCTATTTTATTCTTACATGCTATCAGAGTGCTAAGAATAGTCAAAATAGCTTTTTCTGATATATTTACAATAATGGTCATGAATGTGCAGATTATACCGACTCAGTGTCGGAGGGTGATCAGCTGTTAGTACGTCGCTTGAAACTTGCGTGTAAATGGGAAACTCACTGGATCCTTTTATAGGCAACTAAACAGAGGAACGTCTGCACTTCGTCAATTGTAAGGCGTGCTGTACGGCTGTATTGCCGGCTGGCATTTGTTTTAAATCTAGGTTGAGTGGATAATAGAAATTGACGGTAGTTTGCTATTTAAAAACATTCTCTCTGACCAATCAGTGATCTGCAGTGTTTCAACGTCAGCTTTTAGTTTCGGCTCAGCTCACTTGGAATCTCGGTTGAGGTGGTAATAAAAAAAAAAACAAGGTACCAGGTAATATCCCGAGGAGAGTCAAGTAGAGCCGTACCATGCAGTGGAAACACGCCATATGTCTGTGAGAAGACATTTACAGGGAGAATATTGAGGGATCTTTATTAGACCAAAAAACACCTGATGTAAGATGATCCGATCCCAACTATAAAACCTGACAGGTAGTCACAGGTTTAGCTTCCTGAATTTCTCCGTATATGAAATGCAGATGCTGGGAAAAGTAAAAGTTCAAACTGAACCCAAATAAGCGTGACATTTCCACAAATGTGATATGACACAGTAAAAGGATTCAAATAAAAACACAATTGGAAAAATGTTCTGAGCTGATGTCAGCGAGATATTTAGCTTCTGCAACTTTCAGGCAAATTAAAATTCTCTGACTGGATCACTCGCCTTGTTGTTGGAGATTACATTTACTCTCTCCCTCTCTTGGCAGCTGTCATCTCATGCAGCTCAATTAGCATTAACCTTATAAATGTGCTCTACTAAAGTTTGCTTCAAAAGCCAGAGTGGTCTGAGCAGGAGTTTAGCAAAAATGAAAAGCATGGTGTGTGTCAAAAGAATATTTCTGCATCAGGAAATGATCACACTATGAATAATGTCTACATGTTTGTCACATTAACAGGTTACTGAAGCCAACGCATGCGTTTCAGTAAAGTTGGGTGCTAGAATCTCCTGAATCTGGTGGGAATTTGCTCAAGCTGAATGGTTTAAAGTGAAAAGTTTGAATTCAAAACATCAACTCAACGTCGTCTACTGTAATCCAGCGCTGCGTCTTTGCTTCATTCAGAGCTTTCAATGGTTGTCATAGTGATGGTAGCTTTTAAAAATTGTATTTTTAAGATTGCTCTCTTTATTCTTTAGCTTTCATTTCTGCATGCCAAATACTTTCCCTCTCTCTCTCTCCATCTTTCCTCCTCCTCACACACAGACGCACTGTGTGTGTGAGAGAGACACTTGCAGTGACAACTAGAATGTGCAAACATTCCCACATCACAGAGCGTTTTGTCTTCTTTTGTCTCATAAACACTTGACATAAAAATGTCAGTTGACACTCATCAGAATGCTGGCTCTAAGCAACGGACACACACACGCACACGCACACACACACACACACACACACACACTTCGGTATGAAGACGTGCTGCACAGAATATACTGCACAGTAGTTGTTCTGTTACTGTAATGTAACATTAGTGTCCCGTCTTGCAAGTTGTAACATGTCGCTGATTAGCTGTGCTACTACATGTACAATGTTGGTCTGAAAAGTGAAGCTAATGTGGAAGTGCCTTAAACCTGCATCTCTCCGACAGCCAGGAGGGGAAGACTCCACTGTTTGCAAAAAAAGAGGCCAAAAAACAAGATGGCAACAGCCAAAATCCCAAACTCGAGGCTTCAAAACCGTGCTCCACAAACCATTTTTGGTTTCTTCTACAGCTATTTCTCAATTCCAAAATGCAAGTTTAAAACACCAGATTACCAACATTACAAGCAGCCAGAGAAAACAACCTGCAGTAGCAGCAGAACTGATTTCACTCAGTGTGTCATAGATAACCTTGAAATACGAACTTTTGCCGCAGTGAGATATTTCTGTTGGCTCTCAACCAGCAACAAACTCTATTATCTAGTAAAGCTGCAGTTTTCCTCCTTTTCTCCGTCTATGATTGTGTGTATCAGGCCTCTTTGTTTTTGTTCCAGATTAATTGAACTTTGTGTTCATTGCAGATCACAGTAAACAAGGTCCTTTGTAGCGATGTCAGTTCCGAATATTTGAAGTAATCCATACATTTACATCTCTAGGGCAATGAGATAGGAGGAGCAGAAAACAAGACTTATTTCTCTCAAGTCTAATTGATATTGTAGCAACTGTCCCCTATTTTCCACCCAAAACCACTTCACATTCAACAACATGCTTTTGCAGCCTTGATTTGTCGCAAATAATTAGAAACATTTCTGTTGGCATAAACATCGTAAACAAATCCACACCAACAAATGAAGCATTACAATTTAATTACAGGGAACATGATGCCCTGTTGTAGATGCACTGAACACACACACACACACACACACACACACACACACACACACACACACACACACACACACACACACACACACACACACACACACACACACACACACACACACACACACACACACACACACACAACACTTCATCCCCCATATGATTATACTTGTTTAGTGATGTCGGATAACGAAAGTGTTTTCTCCGTAATGCGTTTGTTTGTGTCTGTGATTGTGCGTATATGCTTGGGTATGAGTAAGTGTGTAATAGGTTTGGAGGATGGGTCTATTTTTATATCGTCCAATCGTAGTTACTCATCGAGATCGGCCCAGGGTCTGACGGAGCTTTGAGAGGTAGAGGTGGAGATCGAGATAGATACTTTGTTGAGGGTAAGAACAAATCTACACCATAACCATTACAAATGCACACAAAAAGGAAACGCATGAATGTGAAAATATGTACAGATCATGAGTTCAGTTCAGTGCCTGCAGAGCAATATGGGTCAGTATATAGAGACTTGTTGTAAGGGAGGTTAGCGAGGGGAGTTAAATGCTCTGACTGCTGTGGGAAAGACGTTTTTGAATAATATATATTTTTTTTTTAAATGGAATAATCAAAATCTTAAAGCTTTCTGCAAGCAATACAGATACAGTTATGTGAATAAACGTTTATAAAAGAGTGTGGAGATATCATTTAAAACATAATTGTTATTATTTTTATCACTCCATTTAACATTATTATCTTATCTTTAATATCACCGTCTAAATCATAACTATTATTACTCTCATGGAGCGCAGAGCTAACTTTTGGTGAGCAGGCATATGGAGGTCTGAGATGCGGGCTGTCAGATCCGTAGAGAAAGACGCCGAACTGGTTCATATCGAAGGATTTAGAATTCACTCGTCACTCGTGATGATTTACGGGGCTCAACAGGCAAACAAGTTGCATCACCTCAAAAAAGGTGAAGATTCTAGAGAGAGTTTTTTGTAACATCTTAGTTGTGATAGATGAAAGGAGTACAAAAGCACAAGTTACTTTTTGTAGTTTCTACTGAATGTATAAACACAAAGAACTAAAGTGCCAAGGCAACACACTGAGCATATAATACATCATTTGCATCATATACAGTGTAACTTATTCTCTGATGTCCCAGTATTTTTCTCAAACTTTCCTTCACAAAAAAAACAAACTTTGGACTTCTTTGAATTTGAGCACACATCTTTTCAAACGTGCAGACAGGCTTTGGGAGTACAGTGATGTTAATCTTTTTCTATGCCCTTTGAACACCGCACACCACTTGAAAAACAAGCTCCCTGCGATGAATGAAGCCTCACTTAAAGGCTGCAGAGAATAAAGAGAGGAGGAGAGAGGAGGCCTGGCAGAAGTAACAGACAGTAAGTGAGTGAATGTAGAGAAAGAACCTGAAAGAAGAAATGGGGCAAAGTGCAACGTAAGCACAAGACAAAGAAATGCAGAGGAGTCGAGATGCACGTGAGTTTTGTCATGAGAACAGAAATGTATTGACTCAGGTGCTTTGTTACTGAAGGGTTTTCTTTACCTTAAAACTAACAAAGAGAAACTTAAAACAAAGTTCTTCCCAGGGGACACGTTTGCTGCTGCATTCCAGCAAAAACAGAAGCCAACCATAAGTTGTGAATAAACAAACATCATGCCACAAGGATTCAATATCATACATGCTAATGTGTTGTATTGTATTTCCTTTAAGCTAAGGAGAGGAGATGTTACATAAAACACAGTATGATACTATTTTGTAGATTTGATAACAAATCTGAAATACTGAAAAGAAGAACATCACATCCTCACAACTGCCCTCTGCCTTGTCCCATGTTTATATGACCCTTATTTTGAAAATATCAGCATTATTTGTGACATCAGCTCTCAGAATTATGCAGCTTAGACCCTCAAACTGTGGTTAGTCTACCTCTAATGTTGATGATTCAGAAGTAAGAATAGAAAAGTAATCACCATTTAGGCAGATATTAAATTTGATCAACAGAAACCATTAAGAAAATAATCTTCATAACTATGAATTTAAATGGGTTGCCTCGTGATTTAGTATTGCATATTATTCCATATTATGGGGACTCAGTGAAAACTAAAGCAGCAGAGGCCGGGATATCCTGACTTTTAGTTGCTAGTGTGAGTCAATCTCAAAATGTTCGAGCCTACATTTCCCATCATGCAACGCAATAGTCTCAATCATATGGGATGGATGGTAGAGATGGAAAAGATATAGACATAGACTCTATTTACACCACGTCTTTAAATCTCCACGTCCCCAGTTTGGCACGACTATCTCTAAAAACATTTGAAGTATTAAATCCAATCCGAGATAATCCTGATGACACCGTTACTTAAACAAAACTCCTCCAGAGACATTTTACAACTGTTTTCACAGACTGAGTAGTTCACATTTATATCACATTGAGCTGCTATGATAAAGTCAAAGAACTTCTAAGGGCCCAATCAGACAGAGCGCTATTATTTTAGCAGCATAAAGCGGCTTGAAGTAATTGTTTTGTTGAGAGAGATGCGTTTTGCTCGGAGGTTTTGCGTTGAGAAGATTTGTGTCAATTTTGTTACGTGGAAAAATGGCTGAAGTCTTTGGCAGTTTTCCCCATTATCCAATCGGACGACTTGAGCCTTCTGTGGTGGTTACACGCAGCTATATGACTTTACCAACCAAAGTTACCATGGTAGGAACTGAAAACAGCCAGAAAGGAGTAAATGTCTGGGACATTTAGAAGCAAATATTATGAAGTACGGCCTTGTTACTAATCAGAAAAAATGACTTTATCCACATTAAAATGATCATAACTGCTATGATCATAAACAGAAATGTTTGTGGATTTCTGTTTTGCTTTGTCTCAAACAAATGTCAGCAGTGCATCGAGTCAATATATTCAGGGTTTAAGGTGGAATTGGAAATAAGGCTTTATATAACAGTCCTGCGAATCTAATCTTTGTCCACTGTAAAGCGGAACAGAGCAGGTCATCATTTCATTTTCACAGAAGTTACTGTGATGATCCTCTCTGACACATTTCTGAGATGATTTTAATACGTGACTCACACACACAGTGTGTGTGGGACAGATTGAGATGATGCTTCACGGATTAACAATCCGGTAGTGATTGTGGATTACGGCTGGTGTGTGTGTGTGTGTGTGTGTGTGTGTGTGTGTGTCTGTCTGTGTGTCTGTCTGTGTGTGTGTGTGTATGTGATGAGAATAAATCTAAAACCGTTTTTCATTTAGAGCTGGTGTTATGCAATGCCTGTCAGGTCCCATTTTAAACATGACTAAATCACATATACAAAGGTGAATTGTATTTTCATTTTTGGAATATTTGCATCATACCGTAAAGGTCACATTATCACCCAACTTCGTTCAACACACCTAATTGTTTATTTCCAGTGTCCCATCATCCCCATTCATTTGGGTTTCTTTCCTCTTTCCTCAGACTCCTGATTCCTTTCTTCCACTCCCTCCATTTCCCTGTAGTGTGAGTGCAGCTGAAGGCCTCAGGTTTACCCAAACTGCAAACCAAAACTACCTTTACAATAATAACAAATGTTACATATCTTAAGGCCTTGTCACACATATCTGTATGGCAGAAACGTATACGAAAAATAGCTCACAATTTGTCAGAGTCCAAATACGTCCAACTTTTCATCGGATCAGAAAAGTGAACGTATACAGATACGCATGTCTAACCTATTGATAGAGTATCACTTACTAATACAAAATGTATCAGACGAATACCCAACGAATGCATAAGTTACGTTACGTTAGACATACGTGAATACGTACGTGACTACGTTAGAGGTACGTTACGTTTACGTCGGCTGACGATGAACCCTACAGCCAACTTATTAATAACGAGTGGATAATCTATTCCTACCCTATGTTAACATTATGCCTGACGGAGGAGTAACTTATTAAATGTGTTTCTACAGTACAGTTTTGGGAGCTTATTGGGGTTTGAATATAGTATATAGGGTCCCTGTTCATCCTCTTCACAGCACGTCTTGATGAATACATCAACCAGCATCAGAGAGCATGGAGGATGCTGAGAGGCTGCGACAAGAGTACATTCTAGCCGTTCTCCAGCATCAGCATGACGTGAACCAAATGGCACTTTTCCAGCTCCGTTGGCCAGACGCTCTGATACGTTTTGTATAAGTAAGTGATACGCTATCAATGTTTGACATATGTATAATAATGTGTTATGTATTCGTTATGTATGCGTCAGCTACAACACCGCTGTGGAAGAGTTGGACGTATTTGGACTCTGACACATTTTGAGCTACTTTTCATATATGCCGGCATGTTTCTGTCATACGGAACTGTGTGAGAGGGCTGTATGTCTGGCGTGAGAGGCGTAACGTCTGCGTCCTTCAAACGATCACAACTTACCCTTAATTTATATCGACGTACACCAGCGTATTGTCGTATATATTTCGTATACGCTGCCATTCATTTCCGCCATACGGATATGTGTGACAGGGCCTTTAGATAGATAAGACCAAGAAACTTCCTTCAACTGCATCTATCCAACTCTCCAGTAATACACAATAAAAAAACACAGAGAACAGAGAAAAATCTGGGACAATAATCACAATTCTGAGCATCAGAAAGTCTCAACTATCTGATTTATAATCTCAAAACCTTCAGCAAAGGCATCACGTTTCATGATAATAGGTTAAAGATGGGTGGAAATCACAAATCACTTCGTTCACTTCAAAGGTTCGTAGTCACTGACAAGTTCTTCAGTATGTGCATCAGTAAGTGAACACATCACCATTCAAAGCAGTGTAGGGGGTAAACAGTAGGTGAATGCATTTGTTTGTTAGGGCTGTGTATTGGCAAGAATCTGGAGATATTATATGTATCATGACACAGAGGTTACGATTCTATATACACTGTTAGCGAGGTGATATATATTGTGATTTTCTTTCAAATCTAATTTTAGATGAACTCTCGTAATATAAAGAACACACCACTGTATGCATACAATGAGTAAAGTTTACTTTGTTATGCAGAACAGTGAGATCTGAATGTGTGTTCATCACAGCCCTATAACATATAACAACAAAACACAAGACGAGCCACTGTCTGCCAGCCATCTTTGCATGTAAATCATTAATCAAACATCTATTATGTGTTTTTGAGAATCAATACAGTATCACAAAACTAAATATTGCAACACGGGTGTGACAACAAATAATTGATATATTAACATGAATAATGAATGCAATAATAACTACTATCAAAAAGATCATCAACTCATTTTCCGTAATTTCTCTGATGTATTACTGTGAGTAACTAGCCCGCCAGCACTGGTTCAGTGTATAATCATATGACACAACAGCAGTCACAAGGAAGTTCTACTACAATCTTTACTTCACAGCAGATTTATCCATCAATCCATGTAGAGCTGAAAATATGTGAACAGTCCTCAGGCACAGACACTGAGCAGGTTCAAAGTGTGTGTGTGTGTGTGTGTGTGTGTGTGTGTGTGTGTGTGTGTGTGTGTGTGTGTGTGTGTGTGTGTGTGTGTGTCTGTGTGTGTGTGTGGTGTGTCTGTGTGTGCGTGCATGCGTGTACCACAGTGTGTATGGCACACTGACCCAAATAAGAGCAGTTTTCACGATACATACAATCACGCTGAAATATGTTTTTGCAGGATACACTGCAAATATCAGAGAAATTCCGCTATGATAACATCAAAGGGACTTGATATCAGATATAAAAAACACCACAAAGTAAGACAAGGTTTTTATAAACTGATAATGAGAGACTAAGATAACCCATTATAGATATTTGTTAGGAATTTTACAGTGATTTTCCCTACGCGTAAAGATGGGAATAATGCGCATAAATCCGCAGCCTGTACCCTGGATCAACATCTTGTCACCGTATGTAACTATGAGTGTGCAGGGAGCACTGGAGCAGCTTTAAAACCTGAACCCGCGGGATCACTGTTAATGAAGTGCTTTACAGCATAGCAACTGTCAATCATGTTGATGAACAAAGCCGCAGCCTCCTGTTGCCATAGAGAATTCATGGAGTGAACAGGCAGCCTTTATCCATGAATAAAAACATTAGATTTGATTTCATAAATCCATGCAGTTGGAGGGTGTAGTAAGTGCATTTTAAAGCATCCTTACCTCGAACAAAGGTGGAGTGCCCTTGTCTGGAAGTGTGCATCCCAGTAATTCAGCAAGGAACTTTGCCATATAGAGGTGAGAGGTGTGCTCCTGAAATATCCCTGAAAGGTGCGGGGTGAGCTGAATCAACAGGAGAATCCTCGTTCTGTCAGCCTCGTGAACTTATTTGTGACGTTCAAGGACCCTGCGCGCATCCCTTCCTTTTATTCTGACTCCAACTGCCCGAACAAACCCACGGAGAGAAAGCAGAGAGATGTCGCCGAACGAGAGGTGCAATATATCGGCCAACTGTGGATGTGGAGCTTTAAAGCCTGTGGCTGTCGCGTGATATTCCAGCGCGTGTCGGTGATCAGCAGCGGTGTGGGCACATGCAGGTGGGGCCGGGCGGAGGGGGAGTGGGCGGTCCAACGTGTTGTCAGGTGGTTTCATCGACGGGGTTCCCCCCAATTCAGAGATGGCGTGAGAGGTAAACCTGCACCTGGAATGACTTTGCATTGATTTAACTTCCAATTGAATGTGCTTTTATTATTATTTTTAGACTCAATATCTTAAAGTCTGACCTCAAATTGACCCAATATATTTGCATATTTCACTACCTGAATTTTATTTCCTGGCTTTTTGAGGATTGAAGATTTATTTATTTCCATATCAGTTACATTACAGTTCATTTAGCTGACACTTTTGTCCAAAGCGACTTACAAAAAGTACAAACAATCATGAGGATACAACTCCAAACAGCAAGAATGTTGCAGGTACATTAGCTTCAAATAGGTGAAATGCTTTAAGTGCAGAACAATAGCTTAAAATAAGCCAAACAAAAGTGCAACATACAGAAACCATAGAATACAAATTTAACAATTAGCTACAAATAAGCCAAACCAATGTAAGTGCAACATACAAAGAACTGTTTATTTGGGGGGGGGGGGGTTTCATTCGCCGAGGTGCAGTCGAAACAGATGAGTTTTCAGTCTGGTGTGAAGACTATCTGCTGTCCTGACATCATGATTTGGAATTTGTTTGGTGTGCTCAAAACATATAATCACATAGAACGCACAACAAGGAGTGCCTATAACAACACACAATTACAATACAATGAATGGTGAAACCATATGGCTCATGACCTTTAAAGTGACAAGTTCAAGTGCATGTGCTAGTTCCAGTGAAGCATTTGCAGAAGTGGATTGCTTCAGGCAGGCTGTTCTCGTACACTGTTCGTAGCTTTACCTACAAAAAATAATGCAAAGTAATACAGTAGACCAAAATTCACCAAAGTAGAACTTGACATGAAATATTTGCACAGATGTCCCACATCAAATATCTTACCTTATATCTTACCTTTACACTTCACTGTTTAAATGCTGGAGTGACTGAGCCTTTATAGTAGCATATTAATGCCTGTTATTGTCACAGTCTGGTTGCACTTTAATTTCCTGTTTTATTTTGAAATGTTCACTCCCCCTTGTGTCATGTCTAGTTGTACTTCCTGTCTGTGTGTTTTCCCTACTTTCCTGATTGGTAATGTGTTCCTCCTGTGTCTATTTACCCTAGCCTTGTGTCTTTGTCTTTCTCCCCCTGTGTCCTGTTCCCTCGTCTGGTGTCTGTGTATATATCCCTATCTGCCCCAGTGTGCCTTGTCGGATCGTTGTTCATGTTGTGTGTTGGTTATCTGTCTGCCGGGTGTCTACCCCGTGTCTACCCCGTGTCTACCCCGTGTCTACCCCGTGTCTACCCCGTGTCTACCCCGTGTCTACCCCGTGTCTACCCCGTGTCTACCCCGTGTCTACCCCGTGTCTACCCCGTGTCTACCCCGTGTCTACCCCGTGTCCACCTGGTTTGTGTGTTCACTATTATTTTGTTACTTTGTATTATTGTTTCAGCTTTGTTTTATTAAAGCTCACTTTTGGTTATTATCATCGTCTGTTTTCCTGCATTTGGGTCCTCCCCTGTCCTGAACCGTGTCAGTTATTTTTGAATGACATGTGTTTAATGTTCGGAGTCCACATTGTCTGGCCGTCTACATATATTTGGACATAAAGTGTATGTAATGTGTTTTATGTCTTTCATCTATCAACTGATTTTCTTTGACAATATTAAAATTACATCACATCCTCACTTTTTGGCAATTTTCCATTGAGATTAATTTAATGAAGTACTCTGTGTATCTGTCTACTGTATCTATCACTTATAAATGCACAAAATGAGCACATTAAACTGTCACCAGGGGTTAGATTGAGCTGTATGTATTGAATATTCATGACAAGACAGCCAGATCAGGAGATATCTTTGTGAGCACAGGGTGGGATTTTAATATTCTCTTTCCATTTTATAATATTCTTATTTTACATAAATTGGCTATTATAATGCGAGACAGTGATGCATATGTTTGTCTCGTATTGTTAAAATATATTCGTTTTCATAATATTCATCAAAAACCCATGATTCATTCACAGCTTTTGTTTTTGTCCTACGCCCAGGACGCCTAAGGGGCTGATAGATGATTTTGAATGGCGTTTATGAAACACAAAAACATCCTTATTGGCATGCATACTAACAGCTTTGATTCTTGCAAGAATTAATCTAAAAGCTTGTAAATCATTTGGTTGAAAATTTGACTAATTTTCCAATTTAGGCATTCGGGAAGAGGTTGTAAACAATGCGGGAAGTCGTAAAATTAAAATGTTCAGATCAAATGACAAGCAGCAGATTGAATGACCAACAGAGAGCATTTAACGTGACGCAGGCAGATAAGATGGTAACTTTTCAGTAAAAGTGGTTTGAACTTTATTCAATTTTGTAATTCTGTGGATCAATGCCTAAAACCATTTGGAAGATTTTTGGGAATAAAAGCAACATTTAGGTGGAAAATATATGTGTGTACTGTACATTACTGTACAGTATATTGAACAAGACTGGAATCTGCAACAAAAAGCATTGCTGACAGCTTGGTATGCTCATTGCTCTTTCTCGCTGTCTGAAGAAGAGCACCAATGCTCCGATAATATCTTTGGCCTTTTTATGTTGATTATTTGCACCTAAAGTGTTTTTTATATAGTAGCACCAAACAAATATAGATTAATTTTTTTCTCAAGTTCAAGATTTTATTTTCGTTTTATTATACGTCTTGCCATTTTTCTGTTATTTCACTGTTTACACTTGAGATTGACAGGAATGCAAGAGTAGAGAGAACAGCAAGCAGTTCAGTTAAAGCAGGGATCTTCACCCACAACAACATCTTCCTTGTTGTATTCATTCCATCCACCTTATTAAGGAGCAAAAGAATTGGAAACACTTTTCAGGTTGAACTCATTTAGATAGTATCTGTAACAGGACTGTTAATTGGAATACAGTGTTACATCACAGTGCAAAGGTCACCCAGGGTTTAGTCATTTAAACTCAAACCTTTTGGGAATGAATATATACGTACATCTTATTTTCAAATCTCCACAAACTTTGGCAATTTACTCCTGCTCTTTCTTGGAGTAGCACTACTCTGAAATGCAGCAGGCGTCTGTTCATAAGCTGCTCATGCTCCCCAGGTATGCTCTTATTCTGTCAAACATCTTTCCTTCACTCCCTCCATACCCCCCCCCCCCCTCTCTCTCATATCTGTCAAGGATTTTCAGCTTGTCTCCTCTGCGACGTGGGATCATACATGTTCCCTGTCAGAGTGAGCGAGGTCAAAGGTCAGGCTGCATGATGTTGTATAACTGAATAGATGTAAGTGAATAAATCGCTGGACCTGTCTTCTCTTTTTTGTGCCACAAAGGACAGGGAATGTAACGGTTTTGACAGGGATAGAGGAGGTGGGAGAGGGATCATGAAGTCTGGAGAGGGGAAGTGTGAGGGAGAGAAAGCAAGGCCGATTGCATTCAAAGATGTTTGTGTATAGTGAGTTTTAACAAGGTGTTATTTATGTGAAATGATCACCATGTACATTGTGTTATGAGGATACCATTATGTGACAATACCAAAAATATAATGCCGTAGCAAATATACAAATTAACTTCTGCAGGGCTGACGTGTTTTTGAACGCATTGAATGGGTCCAATCGACAAAGAGCCAATGAGATTTTTCCATTTGATTTTGGATTATTTCAGAAAATAAACTCTTTGGCAAACAAATGTTTATTATACTTGCAGGTTTTGTTCCGCAAGATAATCTTCACACATGAACACTACTTTTATGATGTTGTGTAGAAGTGTAAATGCAATCACCCGAAGTAAAAAGCTAACTTATAGTTATATAACTTATAGTTAGTTAGCTAGCTTATAGGTTATAAACAAACCACGGTCACATAACTTCACGTCACCGTCACTAAGCTAAAGGTGGACTCGTGTTCGGCGTGATGATGTTTAGTCTAATTTAGGCATTAGAACGTTCAAATCTCTTAAGCTTGTGTCAACCACAGATCTTATTTCAGGCATCTAAACAAAACAAATAAAAACAACTGCAGATGTGTAGACTGTAGATGGTGTTGTTTCTGACATGTCATACTAGACATCAACAGTAAGTTCCTGTCAAGGAAATGTATTTTTCATTCATTCTTTATTTTTTTTATCACTTCACAGTGTACACATCCCACACAAAATTCCACACAAAATATAAGCTACAATATGTAACAGCCTAAACTTCATGCAAACTCCAGGAGGACATTCTTTTAATGCTAATAGGATGATTGACACCGTTTCAAACACATTTTCAATTATATAATGAGGAGAAGATGGTGTGATGTCACCACATATACGGTTTATAGTTATATTTTTAGAAAAATGTGACAGAAGCAGATACTTATATGCAGAAACAGTTTCTTTTAAAAGCAATGTGTTGTGTCGGCTGCTGTTTAAAAAGAGATTTTATCTTTGCGGTACTAGTGTGCTTTAGAGTCTGTGTAGGAATCAGGTAATCCTGAGTTCCTGCTAATAAAAGAAACAAACAGCTTTATCTGTAAAGATCTGACTTTCTTAAATTCACATTTGAATGTTCTGAACTGCTATTATCCTAAAGACATCATATACTAGAACTCCTTTATGTACAACTGGTCTAAAACCACACTTGCCGTAAAACCTTTCTTCAGTGCACACAGCTGCAGAGAACGAGAATGATACACAATGCTTGTTGCCCAATTGTATTTCCTGTAATGACCATTTCCAGTTGTAATGAGGTCCTGCTCTCCTTGTACCACATCTGTCAGTGTCTTACTTGTCAAAACATTCCTGCACCAGTGTCACCAAGACAAATTGCATCACAATCAGTGCAACTATGTTTTTTCTCCATTGATTAAGATTTTTGTCACTCTGCATTGTGTTAGCGTTTCCGTCTCCATAACCCTGCAGTAATTGGTGGACCTGTAATGGCCTCCATCTATCACTTTTATCTAGAGGGAATCTCTTCTACCCATTAAAGGACCGCGGACACTGAGCCAAATCACTCCAACATAGACAACTACACACTCAACACATACATACTGTACACATCAGGGATGCAGGTTTACTCTATCCTAATTGAATTGTGCAACAGAGAAGTATGTATTGGAAGCATTCTGGTTTCCATTTGTAGTTCGAGTACAATCATGTTGGAGCGGGCTGTGGTTTTATGCAGATAAACAGTCCCCAAAAGAGGCCGAACGTATTGCCCGAAACGCAATCTGGGGACCCATCGGCTTTCATCTGACTAAGGATTTAGCGGTTTAATAGGTAGCTCTCGCTAATAGGGTAGGCAGAGCTGTTTGCCACATGCTAACAAATCAGCAGGGATGGGCAATTTAGATATTTTTGGGGATCAAACCTGTAACTTTTCACTTCAGTATTGGTCACTTAAATCGTTAGAGCACCACAAAGGTTTGTCATGTTTGATATAGTGTCTCAAATTACTTTGATGTGACAACCTGCTGTTCCACGTGCTGCCCTGATTTTACCACATTACACAAACAGATACAAACCTTCCACACCCCAAACCTAATTAGTCAATTTTGAGATGAAGAAAACATATTTATCATCTAACCCCGGACACAAAAAAGCCAAACTGACACGATACACTTCCCATGAAACTGTTAACAAAAAAAACATAATTAATGAAGCAATCATCATATGCCAGCCAAGCCTCTCATTGACACCCCGCTGTTGTACGAGATTTTAATAATGCTGTTTAATGACATGCTCCATGTTGGCTGGCAAACGCAGCTCCATATGTTGTTACAGCTGTGGGGAGCAGGGAATCTACATGATCTAGCTTCAGAGCAAGGCTCCCTGCTAGGGTAGAGGGATTTACATGTGTGTGTGTGTGTGTGTGCGTGTGCGTGTGCGTGTGCGTGTGTGTGTGTGCGTGCGTGCGTGCGTGCGTGTGTGTGTGTGCGTGCGTGCGTGTGTGTGTGTGTGTGTGTGCTAATACTAATAAAGGCACACAGTTATCACCGCCAGAGAAGCAGCAGCAGTGGCGGCAGCAGCCTGTCACCTGTTTAACAAACACCTGCACACAAATAACAACCTGCATTTGTATTTTTACTTTGTTCTGCTTAAAGGATCATAAACCACTTCTACTGACAGAAGGTGTTTATATGATTTATTCATTGTTTCTGCATTTATTGATATTCTCATTGTGAATTCATTATTTAATAACCCAAAATATGATTGTGGTGTCTTTTCAATACTGGAAATTCTCAACGCTCAGGAATAATAAGCCACACATGTGACTGGATGGAAATGATGATAAATGTAAATGTAAAAAGTGTTTCTTGCTGACAGACAAACTCTTCTACTCTCTCTGAATGTATTTGACATCACATTAAACTCCAGTGATGTTGAAATGTAAGAGATCGGTCCGACCAGCTGCAGCGTCCAATCAGTAACTGATAACCAGTAAGGGGGCGTGTCGGCTTGTTAAAGACTGTCTCTCCAGTGATAAGGCAGCAAAAGTTATTTGTGCTCATATGTCAGAGCACTCACCGGACCTATATTTTCAGGATGAATTTTGCAAGAGCCTTTGGTTTTTAAATGACTTCCGAGAGTTGTGCCCCGCCCCTCGCCCCTTAACGGAGCCAATGTTAATTTGACCATTTAGTAAGGTAAAAAGCACAAACTAAAAAAGCATGCAAATATTCAAAAGGATGGTTTGATAACTTCTTTGTTCATTGGCCAACCATGAAAGTTCAGCCTGGTCTCCTAAAAATGACGTTCTAATACAACCAAACTCAATTTTCAATTAAGTTTTAATGGGAACGTATTTTGTTTTTGTCGTATCACAAATACGTTTCTAAGCATAGTCCGCGAAAGTCCGCTTACAAAGGAGGTCAGGGGGATGGGTGGGGCAAACAAACAGCTCTTTCACCCAGGAGATTGGTGTTCGTGTTTCATTCGTTTTCGTGAGACCAAAAGTCAACATTGACTTTTTTTAATTTCCGTCCGTAACTATGTTGTAGCAGGTTTTTATTAAGTATGTCTTTTTAGTAGGTTTTTATGAGTACATGTTTTTGTTTTAGCAGGTTTTACTAGTGTATGTTGTGTATCTAATATATATATATATATATATGTATTAGAAATATGTAATGTTCAATATAATCAACATGGGTATGAAAACACAGCATATGTAGACACAGCTGGGGGAAGGCCTGAATACCAACACTGGACTGGTGAGACTGAAGAGGAAGTCTCCCAATTCAAACCCATACAGTAAACAGGTTTATGAGACCCTTAGCATATCGAGGATGAGATAAGGAGGGACAGGCGCCTGTGAAAAGGGACAGGACTGACCTAAAGCATGCTGAAGACCCAGAAACACCCTCTAAAAAGACTGTCAGGCAAACTCCAGGTGCTAATTCAGAGGACGAAGGGGAGAAAACGACAGGTTGATTTACTAGTATGAGGACTGGACACAGAGAAAAGAGCAACCTTTTAGCCTCGTCTTCGGAATAGAATGTGAACTTATAGGTGTAAAAGGTATAAAGAGGGGAGCCAGAGCAGTCCAGGGTCAGTGCGCAGCTGGCTGGGTAAGTTTGTTATGTACTTACGTGTGTAATAAACTCCACTTGTATCTTTGAACTTCTCCAGTGATCTTCCTTTTGACTAAGTATACCGTGTTTAAAACTGTGACTGTAATCCGTGAGAAAATACGTAATTTTGTAGGAGGAAAAATACTGTGTTGATATGTAAAACACATCATTTATTTTAAATGATGTAAAGAATTAAAGGTGCATTAGCTAACATGCTTAGTGTTGCATACTAGGTGTTCCTATAATAGCATTCTCTGAACATGTTAGCGTGCTTATTTAAGCGTTCAGCTACTATCAAAGCAGAATTGAGCATAAATTCAGCTAATGGTACCAAACATCCTGTTGACAGAGTGTATCTTTGTGCATAATGTGAGAGCATAAAATCATATCTGCATTCTTGTGAAATCTTAATGACTACTTTTGTGCATTTGTACCATCCACTCCTGTCTCACAACTGACTATAAACTATGCTGTTAATATTCTGGCAGAGCAAGGTTATATAAAATGTGATGGTGCAACACAGAGTACAAAGTTGAGCTTTAAGTTTCATACTAATTTATTTTGCCTCTGCAAGCGAATCCACTGGTTGCAGTGATTCCATTGCAATTAATTGATTTTGGTCACAGGAGGACTAGCATTGATTTAGACTTATATTGTTTAACTGCAATGAGATAAAACATGGATTTTAATCTAGCTTTGTTTACACTCCTGAGAGGGAAATAACCAGGCTATAGAATCAGATTTGGTCTTTTAACGCAAACGATGAGATACTATAATTACAAGCAGTCACTTTAATGCCAGACTGTATTTTTCAGGGTGTATATACATGAGATGTGCTTTAATATGCACATGTGTGTTAATTATGCTCTGTGAAATGTGTTGCTCCTGCAGTGTCTGTGGTTTTATAGCCCTGCAGTGCCCACAAATAAGAACAAAGACGCACTCGTCTTCACTATAACTTGATGTGACTTTACCGATAAACACATAAAGTAGACAGAGGCTAATTCTTTATGTAGTTATCTGCTTGTTCCATTACTCATGTTAATGTGTCTTACATTTGTACGTGTATTTGTGTCAGTGCGTATTGTTTATTTTACACTGTTAAATTATTTTTTTAAACAAAATAATATCCCTAATTTTCAAAGATTAATGTCAATACTGACATTTCCATAATGAAAGGTGATCATATTCAAACAATTAATTTCACTCCAAAGACAGTTCCTAAATTCAGTGTTTCAATTATTCTTAAAGGCAGAACGAGTCTGGCCCAACACACTTACCTAATTAAAAGTAGTTTAAAGCAGCAATAATTGATTAATAAATAAACTATTAACAACATTTGTGTTGCCACCAACTACTTTGAGAAACATCTGGCTCTTCTAAATCCTCCACTGTGTTCCCCAGCTAGATGCTAACTTTGCTTGTCTGCTGGTTGGTGCTGCTAGTACTGCTTAAGAGCTGCTGATTCGGTCAAGTTGATATAAAGTGTTGATAGAAATATGGATTATAGAGTCTTTAAGAAATACATATTAAAAATGAAGATAAACTAAACATGAACACTTTGATTGCAGATATTAAAGACTAATGATGCCCATGTTTCTACAAAGCATCTATGTAATATATTATAATATAATTATAGAAAACTATAAAAAGTAAGGTCTAGGTTCTAAAATAATGTATTTTATCTTTAATAAAAGTCCAGTATAGGTCTAATAAACACGTTAAAAACACACATGAGCTCACATCCCCGCACCCTGACACCCTGACACTGCCTTTGCTCCCTCACACAACCCTCCCTCTGTTCACTGCAGCAGCTGCCTAATGTTGCATCAAAGACCCAGCCGTTCACAGCGAAAGCCTGTGATGGAGAGTTTTTTTTCTTTTTATCACCCTCTCTGATGGATCTTCACAGCGTTAATGCCACGTGCCAAGCTGCCGCTCCATCATCAAACCCTATAAACTATTACACAGCTCCTGAGAGAGTGCGAGGGGAAGATGAGAGAGCAGAAAATAAAAGAGATGAAATAAAGAAGAGGAGACCAGCCACCGTGACCGGCTGCGCTCTCTCTGCACTGCAGCACAGCAGAGGGTGTGATTTATCCATCATATGGCTGGGGGGGAATTAGGTTCCACCATTAGCAAATTAGCCCTAATTCACCCAGACAGCAGAGAACTCACTTCCTCGGGTCTTTTAGTTGTTGACTCACAGCCCAAGGCCAAGTGCCAATGCTGCTCAGGAAGCTCTCCCCGAGTTCACACTTGTAGTTCAATTCCTTGCGCAGGTAATCATTAGTTAATCCATTTTAGCCTGTGTCTGTCTACTTCACTGTAAGTTATAACATGCTCGGCTGATATTACCTGGTGTTAACTAAACTTATAATAAGAAATAGTGAAGCCTTGCATTCTCTCTAACATCCAGTAGGGGGCGACTCCACAAAAAGAAGTCTGATTGTATAGAAGTCTGTGAGAAAATGACCCTACTGTACTTCTCACTTGATTTATTACATCAGTAAAAGAAAATCCTGACAACTTTATGGTCTCAATGGCTACTTTCAACTTTCAGCTTTTCACAGTGTGTTTTCAGTTAATGAAGGTAATTGTATCATTTTGGTCGCCTAAAATGTCTTGTTCGGCGTTCGGTTGTACGTCGCTCCACCCTCTCATGTCAATTCTGGTTCTAAAACACCAAGACAGCAACGGACAAAAACAAACAGGGTTATGGCCAAATTGTCAAATTCGAGGCTTCAAAAACCATACTCCACAAACTAATGGGTGACGTCACGGTGACTACGTCCACTTCTTATATACAGTCCATGGTTAAAACATAATAGCATGAAGGTCATCAGAACATTGTGGTGGTTTTCTTAACATATATGTATTACAAGTGTAAAAGTGGCGTTTGGCTGCTTTGTTTGGACTCATTATGATTAATGACAAAATCCTGATCACCATATTTTGTATTGTATTAGAAAGAGCAACACAACTACTCGCCGTTTAACTAAAACTGGGAAACACACATCGATCAAATCACATAGCATGCATCATTTCAGAAGAACAGAAGTAGTCAAGGTATCCCAGGCTGTTCGGAGCTATACCTGCGCAAAGTAATTCACTGTAGTTTGTATATAAAGTCTGCATCGGGAAGAGGTCAGAGTGGATGGGTGGGTTACAAATACGCCAGACTCAAGACTTCTGTTTGAGT